>NC_056728.1:1118352264-1118662264 GCF_019279795.1 Protopterus annectens
AAATCAAGTGACAGTGAGAATCTTGCCCTCGCCCACAGGACTGTCATTGCTATCCCCTTACTCTGCAGGCTGCTGGAGTTCTTGATCTCTCCTCCTCCTATGGACCATAAGGGAGAGCGGCCTCTCCATCTGGCACAAGGGTGCACCAATGGTGCTGTGTATGACCCTTTGCACCAACCCTGGCATCTCCTGGTATGTGATAAAATCCCCAACTCCACCAGTACTGCAGGAAGGCAACACAGCACCAGCTGCTGGGCTAGTGCTACCTAAGGCTCAGGTAGCACAGGGGAAGCAAAGACAGTACTGCCAGGTAAGGTCCCAGATGTGCTAGAAGTTGGTGCCAGAGCCAGTGGAGTGGGGTCAGGCTGTGCCACTGGGGTTGGCCTACTTCCCTGTGCTGTAAAGCATTTGGTGATTTGTTAGAGATGGATGTCATGGAAACATTTTGATGACACATAATAGAAAAAAAAGATAAGTGTTGGGGTGAGAGGAAAAAAGAGACACAATTGGTACCACCATATGTGACCTACAATTCATTATCACAATAACACAACTATTTTATCTGAAGCTTTACATTTAAGTATAATTTCTAACAACTATAAACTATAATTATGGATTACTCAAAGTCATCCTTGCAATGTACAGATATTGCACATATGCTTGGTCCAGTAATACAATTAAAGTTAACAGCAGGGTATTTATGCCACTTGTGTAGAATTTAATTAAGGTAATGTTATTAAAGTATTGCACTATTTACACTTATTACTCATGATATTTGAGCCTACAATGTCTCACTACAGTCTTACACGTGACTCCTAAAGTTGGCTTGTGCTATAGACTGACACATGCATATTTGCTCTAGAGTTAGGATATACATGCTTACATTGCTACTACTGTATGGAAAATATATTTTCTTAATTTAAAAGCTACAATAATACTTCTCTTGTGCTGCATACATACCATTTGCTTCCCTCAGTCTCTCTAGATGCGCAACAGGGGCCTGCTGATTTTTGAATTAGCTGTGAAAAGAACAGAAGAGCTTTATGCATACCAGTCTTGCCTATATTTGGCTTTCTATGTATTTTAAATTCTCTTCATTAGCATACTTACACAACTGTGGGATGTTAATTCTGAACCCATCCAGCCACTGGTTTATTAACATACTTACACAACTGTGGGATGTTGTTAATTCTGAACTCATCCAGACACTGGTTGAGTGTATCCATCTTGCTCCTTTTTAGGTCATTAAAGTGGTGCCTACACTGTTCTACAGTGGGTGGAATACCAGTTGCACTGGAGACAGCCTTGGCCAGACTATTCCAGGCCTTAGACTTGTACTGGGAGCTGGTATAGCCCCCCTGCAAAACCTGTGGCTGTGGCACTTTACCAGGAGTGCAGTAAAGATTCTGGACTCCTGAACACCCCATGCCTACCCCATAAATTGGGCACTATCCCCTCTAACACCGGACATGTCTAACCAGAAAACACTGCAATAGCAAATAATGATTTCCCACCAATGTGTGCTATTGTGTTTATCAGTAGTGTGCAAACTGAAGCAATGATGCCAACCATGTTTGCATGATGCTAAGAGGAGAGCAACCATGCCAAACAGAGAGGAAAGCAGTTTTCTAAATGTGAATGTTAATAGGATAGTTGACATTAGTTTCAGGGATGGTTGCTACTGTAACTGTAAAGTGATTTAACTTTGCAGTCATGTATAAATTATGACCTGACACATTTTTTGTCTGGCTTTGCATACATAAAATTAATTTTTGCAATGTGGGATTCAAACCTATACATAAGAGACAAAAATTTTCTTCCACAACAGTGAGTTTTCATCCTTGCCACAGAAGAAGTGCTTCTCAGACATGCTCATTATTCACATATCAATACACATGACAGAATGACAGGATTAGGAATAAGTATATTAGAGGGTCAGCCCAGGTTGGGCAGTTTGGAGACAAAGCCAGAGAGGTGAGATTGCATTGGTTTGGACATGAGCTGAGGAGGGATGCTGGGTATATTGGGAAAAGGATGCTAAGGATGAAGCTTCCAGGTAAGAGTAAAAGAGGAAGGCCTAAGATAAGGTTTATGGATGTGGTGAGAGAGGACATGCAGGTGGTTGGTGTGACAGAGCAAGATGCAGAGGACAGGAAGAAATGGAAACAAATGATCCACTGTGATGGCCCCTAATGGGAACAGCTGAAAGAAAAAAAAGATACACATGACAGAATGAGGGGTTAATCATATATGTGTGTCACCTTACAATGTCCTGGTTTTACACATTCATGTGTGTATGAGTCTTGTTGAAGTCTGAACGCCATACAAGGCCAGAGAACACAATTATGATTACAGAAACATATCAGTTAGTATACCCTTAGTCATGCATCTAAACCATCAAAACGCAGTAAGCTTGTCTTATCCCTCATACATATAACTCATATGAGCACCACCACTATGCATAGTTACTCTTATAAGAATTTAAACATAATTATAAATATGTGATGTTTAATATAAAGTGAAATGGAACAACAGTAAAAACTCTGGAATTTCCTGCATTAGAACTCAGGACCATGTGTATGGCAGTCTTACACTTACACTTGTTGCCACAGGAATATTGAACTAACACTTGGATACTTTCTTGTTTATTACTATAAACTGAACTCTAACAACAGTAAAATATGTTGAACTCCCTGTATTAGAACCCAGGACCATCTGCATTACAGCCCTATACTTACACCTGCTGCCACAGGAATAGCAAAATAACAGTTGCATGTTTCCCTATTCATTCTTCTGTGAGTTAACTGCTGCGGAAACCACTTACCATGTTTGTGAGGTGCCCAACAGAATTAATAGAATGCATCCATTTTGAAGCTGTGATTGTCTGCTTCCTCTCTGCAGGTGTTTTAGACCTGCAGATGTTGGGGAAGATTTCTAACCATATTGCAACATTGCTAAGTGGTGTTGCATGATGGAAAGCAAAAAATGCAACATTGTATCCTTTTTGACAGTTAGAATATCTATGCCTGTCTGCAGGTGTACTGTCTGCTTCCTGTGTGGGCCTCTAGTCCAGGTTTGCATGACAATAAGCATCGTGCAAACAAGATAAGCAAAGCTAAACCTGTTTTAGCCTTGTGATCAATGTTTATTAGGTTTCATCCTTCAAAGACAAAGTGGGACTTGAACCCTGTTCTACTAATAGTATATGCCCTGTGGATCAACATGTTTAGCATATCTGCTACACACACAAGGGATTCACAGGTGTAGTTGATGTATTGGTCATCAAAGAAGTACTTTACATGACATTTATTGTGGCTCTCTGTTTCCTCTGTTTGTGCTAAGCCATGCACCATGCAAATACTGGCATAAAAATAAGAACATTAGAAAAAAGGAAGAAAATAAATCTATTAAAGAAACAACACTACAAGACTTATGGTGGTACACATGAAATATTTTTTCATAGGTCTGGATTTGAACTCTCTCTCCAATGAACCTTCAAAACACAGTAAGGGTGTGTTATCCCTCTTTGCCACAGAAACAGCTTTGCAACAGAGAATGAAATTCATTGTTCATACAAGCAACTGCAACAGCATCACAACAGTAACAAAACATATGGCAGCTGTACACTTCTGAGTTGTTTGTACATGCATCAATTTCAGATGTAATGCAATGAGTGATCATACAACCATTTATGACTATTGCTTGCAGAAGTGCAGCTCTGGCTTATCTTTGTATGTTGCTGATTCTTCTCTTATTTAACCATTAATCTATGACATGCAGTCTGTAAGGCATTTTGTATCATTGTCCTTAAATTATGTGAGGATATTAAATGGCAATAACATACAGTTGTCAACAAATGTAGGGGAGGTTGGGTGTTACTGAACAGAAATTGTGAAATATCTGCTGCTTACTTGAATTTAAAATCTTGATACAATTACTTATACACTTTGTAAGCCTAACCTGGCTGACACACCCACTGGAGGTAAGGGAGTCTGAACTGATTTGTGTTTTCCTTCTTCCTACCTGTAATTATTCACAGTTGCAGTATGTTAGCAACGAACACTGAGGGAGTGCCTGCACTGTGTTTACATCTGATGCATGAAGCCAATAATTTGGGATTCAGCAATTCCTATGAGTTCAAACCTCATTTGCATCTTTATAGTGCTCACAGGCCTGAATCTACACTATGAAAAGGGAACCATGTAGCTAGGAAACCTGAAGGTGAGGAGACTTGTTTATGTAGATAACACAGAAGAAAATTGTTATAACTTTGGATTTCTCTGTACAGAAGACTACTGGATCTTGGTAAGGTATGATTGCAGTTTTCAGTTACATACTGGATATGCTCAGATGAAAATTAGAAGCATTTTTATATATGCATTAGCAAATGCTACTTTTATCTGTATGCACTTCTTAAAAGTTTACTGATATGGCATAGGCATTTTTGCCAAGGCATTTTACTTTCTCAGATGCACAGCCTTATTAGCTTTCATCACAAGTGCTAATGTTACACCTGCTTTCTCTTTACATTCTTCTATTGTTATTTCAGTGAAATGTAAATGTCCTATATTTTCAATGACACAGGGATGCTAGCCTTCTAGGATGGCCTATAGACACCTCTAGGGGAGTGCTGGCCACAGGTAGAGATGACTGTCAATTGCATAAGATTGAATGTTCTGTGGTAAATGTGTAGACATGTTTTTGGGACAGTTTATTTGATAGCACTTAGTAGCAGTTCACCAATAGTTTGTTAGCAAAATGTGTCATTTGCCTGCTCTTTTGGGGGTGGGGAACCCAAGTTCCATTTCTGTGCTGGCACAAACAAAATTGTTTGTAAAGATGCTTGCTTTGGTATTGTTACTTCCCTTGTTTTGGATTCAACCTTGCTTTGTGTGTGACTGTAATATGTTACAACCACATAAACCCTTTTTTTAATATCTGAATATCTTGACTGTTTTTTGTTTCTCCAGTGGGTAATATTGAAAAAACTATATTTATGTGTTATATCTAAGCAGGAGTTTTATTTATGTGATACTTATGTGTATTATACTTCTTATGTGTTTTAGTGTCCCAATCACCGCAACCCCCCCCCCTTCAGTGACCCTGAGAATGAAGTAATTGTCCAAGCATTTAGACAACATGTTGCTTTTCTGCTTGAGAGATGATGTGGGGATATGTCTGGAAGAATGCTAATTTGGCAATAGATATTAGCTGATGTAAACACCGTTGATGGCCACAGTAGGATATATGATCAGGTGCATCATAGGGCCATTGACATGATTTCATCGGCCCAGAGGAGAACAGCTGCAGTGGCTTGTAAACAAATGGCTACTGGAGGAGGGTCTGCTACATAGCCACCACTGACACCAAATTAAGAGTTCCTGTCCACTGTCAGGGATCCAGAGAGCTCAGTGAAAAGTGCACAACAGCATGTGATTGATGTTTGTGCTACTGTTTCAGGGAAGACAAGCATGTCCAGTGAGGAACTTCTAAGTAGGCTTACCTATCTCAGTTGTTAAATATTTCTTGTATAGTAAAATATTGAGAGCAATACTTGAATGTGTCGTCCAAGTGTTTGTTAAAAGTATCATTAATGGACCTATAGAGGGCCAAAAGTTTTAACCTCTTATATTACTGTTAATTGTGATGCTGCTATCCTTACTTTTTACTTGACTTCTTCCAGGACCATCATCTCTAGGAACTCTAGAGTCATCTGCACATGATAAGCCAAACACTTTTATGTCAGTACTGATAAACAGTTCACAGAAATATTTATTTTATCCATATGTGTTTTTGTGGGTGTCAGGACTGTTGTGTGTATTGCTGTACTATGTACTATTATGTACTGTTATGGCTCGCATAGTAGGGATACCCAAAATACATAAATCAGTGCACAAACCTCCATTCAGACCTATTATATCAGGGTCTAGATCCAAGACATATAACATCGGAGTTACTATTGATAGATGGACTAAACATATATACCAAAATATACCTTTCATTATTAAGGATTCATGGGATTTCTTAGCTATGCTCAGCTTTGAAATATGGTCGGAACATTTAACTTTGATTACCATTGATGTATGTGATTTGTTTTCGAGTATACCCAAAGATGAAGGCCTGGAGAGGTTCGGAAATAGTTTAAGAAAATTTTCACAGATGTCCTGGGACAAAACCAACTTAATTATAGACATGATGGGTTTGGTTTTGGACCACAATTATCTGACATTTGAAGGGGAATTTTTTAGACAGTGCAAGGGGGTTGCTATGGGGGCCTCTTGTGCCCCCATTTTCGCTAACCTGGTCATGTCTGACTGGGAAAATGAATTCATCACCACTTGCGAATTCTTTCCTTACATCGCCTTCTATGTGAGATTTCTTGACGATATTTTTATTTTGTGGAAAGGATCCAAAGAGAAAATTACAGAATTCATGGAATATATTAACGGAACTACCCAATTTCTCAGGTTTACATACAATACAAGTAACCAGGGTATTGCATATTTAGACACATACATTAGTTTAACTCCTGTGGGATTCACCTCGAAGGTGCATCGTAAAAGCACATTCTCCAATGATTATTTGTACTTCGGAAGTGAACATCCACCACATATATTCAAAAATATTATCAAAGGTCAATGTATTCGATGTGCTAGGATGTCCTCTACTAAAGAATTAATGGAAGTAGAAATGGAATTCATCAAACAATTATTCTTGAACAGAGGATATCCTACTAGTATGATCAATGACACAATAGAATATGTGAAGACTCAATGGGGATTTAAATATAAACCTTTATTGTGTCACACAAGGGAGATTAACGAAATCACATACACTCAACATGAGCATATGGGTAGAGTTTGTGTCATCACATACACGCCTTATAGCTTTAGAATCAAGGACATCCTTAATAGATATTGGGATATTATTACTGTTACAGATTCTAACAAGAATATTTTAGGAGAAAAACCTAGAATTGTCTACAAGACTGGTCCAAATATAAAAAGATTGTTAGAAAGTACAAATCCTAGGAAGGGGGTTAATGAGCATGAAAAAATTTTCACCAGGAAATGTGGCAGGTGCAATCAATGTAAGTTCATTAATACAAGTAGTAAAATCATATTAGGTGATATCAATAACACATTGATAAGAAGTATAGGTGGAAACTGTTGTACCAAACACATAGTTTATTTAGCCCTATGTAAAATATGTTCAGCCTATTATATAGGCAAAACAGAAAGGGAGCTAAAAAAGCGTATTTATGAACATTATTACAGGATTCAAAAAAGGATTGTAAAAATGCACTTTATAGACACATCAAAGAATATGGGGAAGATCATATATTTTTATTTTTCATTATAGATGAGGAAAAAGATATACCATATGGGGGTGATTGGAAAACTAGATTAGCCTGCAAAGAGAGTAAATGGCAGATGCTCACTGACTCCACAAGAAGTCCAGGTATTAATGATTTCATCAGTATCAAACCTTTTCTGATTTTGGATTCATAAAAAACATCATTTACTAGCAATGTTATAAAATTAAAAAAAATTTCATCAGTATTAGTATTATTTATACTATTTCAACAGATTTTTAAGATTTTTAAATGTTATAGTATGTAATGTTATAATATATTATACAATCTGTGCTAATTTTATTTTTAGTAAATACTTTTCATACATTTTTATACATATGTTTTTTACACATATGTTTTCATACATATGTATTCACCCACAGTTAACAAAAACTTGGGAATTCATTCGCAGACATACAGTTATAAAGTACATATGAATGTTATGATTGCGATAGCATGTTTTTTAATGCTTGTTTTTTAATGCTTGTTTCTTTAAGAGAATTTTAAATGTTGGCGCCAAATGTGGTTTAAATTAACTTGAAAAGATGGGATACACTAGTTCTGAGGAAGTCTGCGATGGGCAGATGAAAGCGCTAAACTAGTGATTCTTGTTGTTATTTTGCACAATAAAAGAATTTGTTTTATACATTCGGAGAAGTGTCTGTTATACAGATTTGACTGAGCGTTTTGGATTCTGTTAGCCTATGTTGGGTCTTGCTAATCAAGCTACGTTATATCCAACTGAGCGTTGGATTACTTTTTTCTGTGTGTGGAAGCTGGGTGCCGCAGTTCAAGCTACGCTATATACTTGTTGTTGCTGCGGTAGCTGGATTCTGTTAGCTGATATTGGATCTCGCTATTAAAGCTATGTTATATCCCACTGAGCATTGGATTCTGTTCTGTGAGTGGAAGTTGGGTGCCGCTGTTCAAGCTACGCCACATACCAATTGTTTATACGGTAGCTATTGAATTTTTCTTGGTCGTCTTTTGGATTTTATTTATCAGTATGTATTGCTGTACTGTCTCTAATAATGGCACCACTGTTAGTTTGTTAGTTTGTTAGCATATATTGGACTACAGAAGTGTAGGCACTGAATTATTTCCTGTGTTTGTTGCTTATTATCACAGGTGATCCTGACAGTGGAAGTGTAGGACTCTTACCACCTAATGTCAGAGTATTGGCAGACTCTGATGATGACAGTGGGCAAAGAGATTCACAGTCGGAAGTTGCAGAGGTTGAGTCGACAGTGAGGTTGACATTCAGCCATCCCCTGTAATTCTATCAAACATAGCCAGTAGGTCTACACCAACCCATTCCAGTGAACCCTCAGATATTGGACAGGTGGAGGGTGAGACACTTGATTGGGGGTAGTGTGGTTACTGCGGCTTCAGTGCTTGTTGACTCTGGCTGTAGCCAAAGTATGGGCGAGGTGCCACACAGGAGGGTTGTTAGGGGTGCTTGTAGTAGGCCTGCTGTCCATCCTCCACCTGATCTAGGTGTGCCTTTCTATGCCACTTGACATATGTTTAGGGCCATCATGGAGGTGCTGGCATGTTCCAATAGGTTCTCCAAAGAAATGTTTAAGGTCGTAGATGTGGTACAGGCTGATATGCATGACTGTCTTCACCCTGTGGCCGATTCAATGGATTGGATGATTGACACTTTGTAATGAGTGGTGTCTGTGATAGAATGTCTGCTGGGAGGGGTATGGCATCCAGGTGGTGTAGTTCAGCCACATCATCTAATGTTAGCAGATGTGGACATGCCCAATTAAACTCTCATAGTTGCACTACTTCCACTGCTCCATCAATGATTGAGATGTCCACACTCGGACATGGCAGGCCATGGAGCCATAGTTCTGGGCATCCCTGTGAGGAAAGCTTGTACAGCAGACATTAGTAGCATTCAGATAGCAGCACTGCATTTCACCATGGGCATGGACATGCCAGTACAACACCTGGCAGAGCCAGTACACCAGGTTGGGTATGATGACGATGAACTGCCACCTCTACCATGCACGGTTAACACCTGTTCAATATACCAAGACATAGAGCTAGCACAGAGCTTGGCTATGTTCTTGCAGATGCTCAACATACCAATTTCATCTGGAGGGCCTATACAGTCACACACGCAACAGTTACATGGTTCAGCCATGAGGATTAAAACTCAATCTGTCTCAGTGGCCATTTGTTACTTTATCTAAATGTCTGCCTGTTTCTCTTTTTTTACTCACATGCACTGAGTTATCTTTTCTGTCAGCCTTGGCTTTCTGCCCCCCCCCCCCAAAAAAAAAAAAACACAACATCCTGTGCAAGTGATGATAAATGTGCCATATCCTTGTTTTTCTGTCTATTGGATTCAGGGATACATAAGTTTTGTGTCATGCTCAGGGTGCATAGAATTTATGTGTTTGCAATGCTGTTTTGCTAATTGTACTGCTTTCTTACAGGTTCTTGTAATGTGTACATGCCTCCCAAACTCTTACAGCTAAAAGGGTGAACCAAGCCATAAAGAAAAGTGGGGCAAACGCTGAATGATAGGGAGATTTTTTAAATATTTTGGTCTTACAAAGTTAGACAGTTGATATATATATATATATATATATATATATATATAAAAAATCAAACAGTTTTTGCATTAGTATTTTTAGGATTTTACTGAGGGATACGAAGTCTGAAACTTAAATGTGTGTCATTAATTTCTAACTTCTCTCCTTAATGATTTGCCAAAGGTCAAACTGAGGACATTTGGTGACCATCACTTCTTTTGAGAGGTATGAATGTGTGAATCTTTGATGCCTGAGGCCTATTACTTGACAGAGGATATAGGTATTCACATAAATCACTGCTGTCACATCTTGAAGTCATTGCTATAAAATTCAACCAACTTATACTTACTTACATTACCAAATAACTGTATGCAAGGCTATGCCATTAATTTGTATTATTGCACATTGTTTTTTCTATTCCTGGTTCAACACTTACCTTGTAAATCCAGCAGTTGATACAGTTTTAATTCAGGGTTGACTCTGTCTGAAGCTAGGAGTACACAGCCATTACATGGATAGGTAAAGGTTGTGAGGGTATCCTGGCATCAATGTTGCTATATGTATGTGCATAGGATAAGGGTATTAGCCCCTTAGGTGGTGAATGAGTGTGCTAGGAGTTGCCTCTTAGCGAATATGAGGACATATTGAGCATGCCTATGTCTGCCTACACTCACAGCAGCTGCTGGTTCCCCCTTTAACTCCTCATCTGCGTGTGGCTGTGGTAACCTTGAAAGTGGTGGTGGGATGTGTGCCCATTCATCTTGCTGATCCTACTGAAGCAGTTTTCTCAGGATGATGTTGTGAAGCATGGCACAGACAGTGAATGTTTCAGTACATGTATGTGGATTGTACTGTAGGGCTCCCCCAGATGTATCTATGCACTGGAACCATGACTTCAGCAGCCCAAACACATTCTCTGATATTTCTGGTTTGAGTGTGTGCCTTATTATGGTGTTCTTCAGTGGGTGTGTGCATTTCTGATGGGTGTCAACAGCCATGGTTCCAGTGCATAACCTGCATCCCCCAGTAAATTACCTTATGTGATATCACCCCTATTGAACATCTGATACAGTTGGGAGTTGTGGCAGATATGTGAGTCATGATAACTGCCCGTGTTGCCAGCATACACATTCAAGATGATTCCCTTAGAATTACACATGACTTGGCAGTTGATGGAGTGTATTTAGACCCTTCCCTGTTCCCCAGGTGGTGCTTTGATTTCTGTATACAACCTATGGCACCCAGTACTTCAGAGTAGTGTGCTACAGGGTACAACTCCTGCATATTTGTGGCCTTGTCCTCAGGTGTATGATAAAAATATATGTAGTTACTGGCATGTTGGAGCACAGCATCTAGGAAGTGAAAAAGGATCCTAGATGCTGATGCCTGTGACACCCCCAGCATGTCCCCTGCTGGTCTTTGAAAGGTTCCTGTAGCTAAAATCATAAGTGCTACACATACCTTTGTCTAAACTAGTACTGGCTCCCCTCTGTTTGCCCTTGGTCTGAGTTGAGGACAACAGAGTTTCAGAGTTTCTGCAGTGTGTCTCTAGCCACCATGTAGCTCTTTTCATTTTCCATCTCATGTAGATTGTGTTAAGTTGAACAGGGTCTGAAAACTGTTCTTCTTGGCCATGGTCTGTTAGCAACAGCATAGACTTCAGCCTGTTGCACATACACATGAATTAAAGCAACACCAGCCCCTAACATTCTTTCCGTGTAGACTCCTTTCAGTTGCTGTTTTCCAATAAGTTTTGGAATTCACAGGGAAAACCAGCATTGAGTCTACACAGTTGCTTTTATGGCTTGTTGATTAGTGCTTCCATCTTGGATTGGTTGATTAGCATACAGTTCAGCTGCTTATGCTGTAATTAGCATACCACTGTGTTTACCATGATTGTGATGCTGTACACACCATATAACGCTGCTTACTGATTACAAAATAGTACACTACTGTGTGCACATTGTGCCATGACATGTACATGGTTTTAGCGGCTCATGCAGGGTTTATTGAATCTGCACCCATGAGTAAACTTGAACATTATTATAAACCCAGTGCCACGCACGTAAAGAACAGGTGCACGGCCAACCAGATCTGGACTCCAAAAGACACAACGGCCAGCAGTCAAATGTCAGCAATAATTCTTTATTATATCATATCATATTATATCATATCATATCATATCACATCATATCATATCATATCACATCATATCATATCATATCATATCATATCATATCATATCACATCATATCATATCATATCATATTATATCATATATCATATCATATCATATCATATCACATCATATCATATCATATCATATCATATCACATCATATCATATCACATCATATCATATCATATCATATCATATCACATCATATCACAATTCTAACTACAGACCAATTTCGGCTGCTAAGCCTTCTTCAGTCTGTACTTTGAATTGTGATATGATATAATAAAGAATTATTGCTGAAATTTGAGTGCTGACTGTTGTGTCTTTTGGAAACTTGAACATCCACATAAAACCAAGTCAGTACCTAACCTAACCATAGATGTAAATGCTTTATGGTCAGTGACTACTGAGTTCTATTAAAATATCAGTATGCCTTCAATGTCTTGATGTACCATCTAAACATCACCACAGCAATTATCTCTATAATATATTTTGTGGCTATTCTACGAAATGAATGCATTAGATGACTTTCTATTGGTGAAAACTACCTGCCCTCCCATTTATTTTTTCTTAACTTCTGTTCTACTGTCTAGCTTATTTATAACTATACAATATAACAATATATTCCAACTTGATTCTTCAACTGGAATTTCTTTTTTAAATAAAGTAACTACTAACAATTGTAAGATGTTAAAAGCAATATGTTGACTTTTATGGATGCATACTTTTCTGAAATCTTTACTGTGTATAAAACTTTTGCAACTGGCCAGGGTTATGGCTAAATAGGGTCTTATGCCTTAAATATTTATCTGTATGTCTATCTATCCATTTAGTTGTTCTAGTAATGGACACTGTCAGAAGGATGCCATAAAATGTTTATCATGCACAAAATGTTGATATTTTATTTATCTTTAGTCTCTATACTTAGTCCAACATTTATGGACACTCTAGTGACATCTTTTATCCTCCCTCAATATTCTAACTATTCCATTGGCATAATTCAGTCCCATTTATACCAATGCAGAAAACAAACTGCATGCATTGCAGACACAAAAATACTATTAGACCCCACCCAAAAGAAAAACTCAAATCCATAAAAAATAAAATATAGCAAAATTAGAATGAAACTTTTAAACTAGTGAAAAAAAGAAAATCCCAGCCACAAAAGAAAAAAAAAAAGCCTTGGGGCAACAACACTGTCAACAAAAGGAACCAATTTCTAGATATCTACTCTGAGTAAGTTTTAACCTGACTAAAGACATAACTAAACTATACCACTAATAAAGCATTATTTATTTATTTAACATCTGTTAGTTGGGTAGATAAACTGGTCCAGGGACCCTTTTTAGTCACAACACAGGCCAGGGAGGCTAGAAAATACAAGTAAACATAGAACAGAATGTAGAACTATTTACAAAGAAATTTATATAGGCATTCGCAATAATAGAGCTGTAGATATAGCACATAATTCATTTTTTTTAGAAACAGATATTTTTGAATTGATATGAAAAATCTTAATAAGTGGATGGGAAATAGGAAATACACCCCGGGGACCACTTTGGTGGCTCTGCTCAACAGGGGCACAGGAAAATAACTTTCTTGGGTGGCGTAAGCCAGGGAACCTTGTTGACTAGGCTTACTTAGGCCCTTGGGCTGATAGCCTAGTGCCTACCTATGAACCTACAGTTCATTACTGACAGAGCAAATTAGTCTATAGTTCTATTTCAAAAAAAGCATTTCACTAAATATGATAATAGCTGAATTAATATTAAGCCTGATGAATACATAATTGTTCCTTGCCTTATGGGAGCTTTTTAGCACACTTCTCTGAAGCAGTTACAGGCATGCTGTTTATTGGGTATTTGTTTTAGTTGTAGTTTGAAGCTAGTACGTTTCTCCATCTGTCTTATTTCTGCTGTGAGTTTGTTCCAGCTGGAAGGTGCATTTTTTGAAAAGTTTTTTAAGTAGAGGTTAATTTGTAAGTGGGTCTGGCTAACTGTCTGATGTCTGTATTTCTAAGGCTATAATTACATTCTTATTAAATAACCTGGTCTTTAAAGGCTGACAGTATATAGTATAAAGCAGCTTGTAAGTAAGGGATTTTGGTAGTTGCTCATTTCTTGCTGAAACTATAAGCTACCTGCCATTCTTTTAGTGCAGTGGTGGTATTTGCTATCAGGCAGGTTGATGAAGCATAGCTATTTTATTCTCTGTGGTTTGTACTAATGCACAGCTGAGTTTTCAACAATAAGGTGCAGTCTGTATTTTATCCTTGGAATGAGTACAGTGATGGCTGTTGAGCATCTAGCTTCTGGTTTGAGGATATTGGATGTACTATTACCGTGTTAACTTGGGTCTATGTATGATTGGCTATTGAATTGTCCTATTACTTTGTTAACTTGGGTCTATGTGTGAAGTGTAAAAGAGACAGAAGGATCTAACACAATTCCTAAGCATCTTTGAGAGGTAGTTGTAGGCAGATGTTAAAAGAGGGATCATAAATAACAGGGATAGGGGCATGTTTAATCTTTTGAGCTCATTTACAAGTTTGTTACTAGCTAACTAGTTCCAAAGTAGTTCAGAATCAAATTGCAGCTTTGTAGGGATATCATGAGTTGATTCCCCATGCCTAGAGAACACTACATCATTTGCATACATCATGCAGTCAACACATCTGAACACCATGCTGCAAAACAATGCCACAGACTTGCTAGATATTAAAAAGGAATTAAAAATGAACATTTACATCAGAACTACAATAGAAAATTACTTATGTGGCAACCCATTCATTAAAGACCATGTAACCTATGTGAAATTAATGGGAACTGTTACTCAAACTAAAAATTTTGAAAATGAATAAATAGAATATTTTGGAATCTGCCTTTGTGATAAAAATCTTGAACAGTGGGATTGGAGAACATGTTTCATGACACATGACTTTGCTGCTTATCAGGGTAGTTGCTCCATTAACCTAAAGGGTATTCAGATAAAAAAAAACAGCCTGTTGTGTAATCCTGTTTGAAATGGGACTACTCAATGCATTATGAGGAAGCACTTTAAAGACCAGTGTAGTGGTATAGCAGTATGAAGCTTTCAGCAAGCATCACTGCAGTAACCTGATGGATAGTGTTGCATGCAAATGTGGCTATGTGGGGGTGCTGCTAATATAAACCTGTACTGAGCGCTGCCACAGAGCCTTACAATGTGACCAAAGTAGCATGGTGAAGTGATTCAACGACAAGCTGTTATTTGGGGAAGAGCAGTTAGGAGTGAACTTGATGCTTTACAATGTATGTCCACTCTGCTAATTATTACATGATTTATACATAGAGAGAGAGAGAGATATACGACCACACCCACACACACACACTATATATATATATATATATATATATATATATATATATATATATATATATATATATATATATATATGGATTCTGCTACTTTTGTGGAATGGTGCTTTGGTTGGCATCTGTTTCGATGACACTATTCGGTCTAATAAACAGATGATTGACAGCTGTCGGCAAAAGTAGCAGCTTGGATCTTACCTTTGAAGTATCCAGATTTTCACAGAATGTCCAGACTTTTGCCTTTTGTTTTCAGTCTGTTCCTTTTGAAAGTTTGTAAGAACAATATTTAAAAACTGTGCCTATTTTTTGGACTTTGTCCTCCCGTTAGTGCAGGACATCTCGACAAAGCCGTAAATTAGGTTGAGAGGCATGAATCCGTTCTCAGAATTGGTGAATTTGCTTTTCATGACTTATGGCTTCATCAGTCATGAAATTTGTCCCTAAACCTAAAGCGTGACATATGTCATTGTTACATATACCAGATCCCTCATGCATTACATATATAGATATATTGTTTAACAATAACTGTTGCAAGGACCCCCCAAACTTTATGCATCAAAATGTTTAAAACAAAGGCAAAAAATGAGCAATCCATCATAAAAGGTAATTTATTCAGTTGAATTTATTGGCCATTTTCCCTGATGCAGCCTCTTCAGTGCATGTCCACATATAACATCAAACTATTAGTTTAAACAGGAAAAAACATCATGTGGCCAGTCACTCGTGGTTATTTAACTGCAAACTAGCAAATATAACTGCAAATGTACTCTGTGAAGTGGAGCAGTAGAATATATTTAATTTATTTATATATGTATAGCTAGCCTTTGTTGACTGAGTTAGTCCCACCAGGCTAGTACTGTCTTTTAGGGAAGATGGGATGTGGTTCTCATACTGGCTAGGAGAAATCTGGCCAGGACACTGGGGAAATATCTTTTTTGATTCATCTCTTGTGAGATATTTCTCCTCTAAATCAGACAGATGAGACCCTGGTTTAGCACCTCACCTGAAGGATAGCATACTTAGCAGTGCAGTACCCTCCAATGTTGCACTGCAGTGTCACTGAGGAGAAATTTTATATATTTATTTATTCCCAGTTTGATTACTGGAGAGGTCCACTGGGCCCAGAGAGCTCATTTTCAGTGGAGGCCCTGGGAGAAACGTTCCATGAAACAGATTACAATAAAGATAGCAGTCCAATAAAAATAAGGTACAACTATAAATATATATCAAATAATACAAAGTGTGAGCAATATTGCCCATAGTGGAAAAATATCATGCAGATACATTTTAACAAATTCACACAGTCAGTCAAAGTCAAAAGCTATTTACAATATTTACAGAGTGTGAGAGATCATGTGGGAATTAGCTATAGAAGGTTATAGGCAGCTATAAGGTGCTTAGGAACTCAGGAGGATACCCTCCCTGGGTCTTTTGTTAAAGAGTTCTAGGTAGGGAGACTGCAGTTACATTTCCATTTGGAGGAGAGGTAGGTGTAAAGCTGTGTTTTGAAGTTGTTTGTATTTGACATCGTTCTTAGTGCGGAAGGAAGAGAGTTCCATTTCTTACCCAAGGAGAAGGAGAGGAGAAGTTGTCCAGCAGGATGTTTAGGTTTGTGGATAGTGATCAAGTTTTGGTGTTCAGATCTGAGAGTTCTGTTTGGGGTTTATGGGGGAAGGATGTTGGTTAGAGCTGGGCATTTGGTTGGATTAAATATTAGTCTATGTGCTGTAGTGAGCTGGAGGATGTCCAGGTAATTTGTGAATTCTAACCAATTGAGGGATTGGGCGGTAACACAGTGATGTATGGAATGTTTGGCTTTGGTGGCAAATTTAGAAATTTTGTTATAACAGCTTTCAAGTTTGAAAGTGATGGAAGAGGATAGGTTAGTTAGTAGTGGGGCACCATACATAAGGGAGGGAAGGAGGTAAGAGGAGGCCAGAGTATGCCTGGTAGAAGTAGAGAGGAAGTGGTTGTTCCTGTATAGCATACCTAGTTTTTGGTGGGTTTTCTGTATATTTTGCTGAATATGGATGTCGAACTTGAGGTGTTCGTCTATAGTTACACTGAGTAGTTTGGCAAAGGGAACAACTTTTATCGGAGAGTTGTTTTGGCTAAGGACTTGGAAGGATTTTTTATCAACAGAGAAAGATTTTGAGGGAGTGAATAGTAGTATTTTAGATTTGTTAGCATTGAGAGAAAGGTGATTTTGGCACATCCAGATCTCAGTAGTTGAGAAGGCAGTCTGAGTTTTAGATAGGAGTTCAGAGAGGTTAGAGGCAGAGCAGACAAGTGTAGAGTCATCTGCATATTGGATGACTTTGGCATTAGTAATAGCAGAGTGAAAGTTATTGATAAAGATATTAAACAGCATTGGTCCAAGGATGGACCCCTGTGGTACTCCGGTAGGAGTGGGTAAGAAAGGTGAGGTGCCTTTTTTCCATTTCACAGCCTGATATCTATCTGACAGATAGCTTGAGAACCAGGAAGGAGTATTTTGGGAAACATTTAGGTTTGATAGATGACTTAGAAGGTGCCTATGGGAAACAGCATTGAATGTTTTAGAGAGATCTAGGAACACTGTGGATACTAAGTTCCCAGAATCTCGGGCTTTATTGACAGTTTTTAAGAATGAGAGTAGAGCTGTTATGGTGCTATGTCCTGGTTGTAAGCCACGTTGGGTAGGGGTAAGAAGTTGTTTTTTATTCAGAAAAGGCAGAAGTTGGAGGTGGATGCATTTTTCTAGAATTTTGGAGATTGGAGAGAGAGAGAAGAGTTATGGGGCGGAAGTTTGAAATGTTAGTGTTTTTGCCTCCCTTGTGGAGAGGAAGAATAAAGGCGGAACACCAGAGTTTAGGGACATAGGATTTCTTTATAGATCTATTAATTAGGATACTAATTGGGAGAGCTGTACCATTGGCAGCAGACTTGAGAAAAGAAGAGGGGATGTTGTCTGGTGCATTGGAGCAGGGTTTAAGTTTGGATAGAAGTCTTTTTATGCAGTTTGTGGAGACAGGTTTAAGCTCAAACATAGGGGGGATATTTTTGGGGACTTAGATGAGGTGGAATGTAGGAGAGATGGGTCGTTGTAGGGAAAAGTTTTTGTTAGGTCGGATATTGTCTCTATAAAGAAAGAGTTGAATAGTGAAGCTAATTCGAGGTCAGATTTACTTGGGTCTGGACAGAGTTTTATTTTTGGAGCCTGGGTTGAGGAATGAGTTTATGGAGTTCTAAAAAAGCCTAGGGTTTTGGGGATGGTTGGACTGGAGCTTAGTGTAATAGGATTTTTTGTCTTTGAAGATTTGTTTTTTTTGCAAAGTTACGGAGCTGTGTATATTGGAGAAGGGTTTTGGGAAGTTTATTCTTTTGGTAAAGCTTCCAGGATTTGTCTGTTTGATGCATAATTTGCTTTGTTTCCTTGGTTAGCCAAGGGGCAGTTATAGTTTTTATTCTTTTTTTTCTTGGTGGAGCTGGGGAATTTAGAGCATCTAGGAAAGTAGAATTAAAGTAACCTATAGCTTTATCGAGTGGAAGGGTGTTTAGAATGCTCCAATTCATTTGTTTGAGATAGTTAGAGAAGGTTTTGAGATATTTACTAAGGTTGCAGTCTGAATATAGTGATGGTGTGGATCGGAGGTGGTTGCACGGTAAATGAATGCTGGGAGGTGGTCACTAATAGAGTCAGGGATGGTGCCAGAGTTGGTAATTTTATTTGGATGGGTTACTAAGATCTAATCAAGAGTGGATACTGGGGGATTTGTTTTATTGGGTCTGGTAATGGACTGGGTTACTTGAGTAAAGTTAAAGAGGTAAATGGACAGGGAGGGTATGGGACTGTCAATTTTATTCCAGTTGATGTTTGCATCACCTAGTATGTACGTTTTAAGGTTAATTTCAGCTGAGGCCCATTGGAGTATGTCTTCAAGGGTTGAGACATTATTTCTGGGTGGGATATAAAGGGCGATGATACAGAGGCTTTTGTGATTATTCATTTTTAATAGACTGACTGTTAGTTCTGCATTGGCAAGTTTAGGAATGAGGTTTGGTAGGGGAATTAAGGTAAGTAGATTGGAATAGATTAATGCAACGCCTCCGCCTTTTTTTTGGGGGTGGTCATATCTAAGAGTGTGAAATCCAGAGGGAAGGATTTCAGAATCCGAGATGTGGGGTTTGAGCCAAGTTTCAGAGATGGCTACAATGTCAGGTTGCTTATGACTTAGCCATGCTTGAAATTGATGTGCTTTGTTGTTGAGACTCTGGGCATTGAGTGTGAAAAATATAAGAGTATTTTAGGGGATGAAAGATTAGAGGAAGGGGGAGGGTAATTGTTATTTGTTGGTGGGTTAGGTCCAGGGTTGGAGTGAATGTCTCCAGCTAAGACGAGGTTATTGAAGGAAGTTATTGTAGTGTGTTTTGGTTTGGATTTAGGGTATTCTGGATGGTTAAGTATTTGTGTCTTTGCAGTAGTGGAAATAATTTTAGGATTAAAAAGGTGCAGAGGGTTGAGCTGAAACAGAGAGGAGGCGATAAAAAAGAAATGATAATTCGTGTGAGGGAGGAGATGGTTTTGTGTGGGAGTATGGAAAGGAGTAGAGAGTGGAAACTGATTGGAGCTATAGGAGCTGGCATGGTACAAAGTTGTTAGGAGTAGCAGGAGGGAGATGGGGGTTTGAAGTGTTAGGAATGGTAAGGAAAGCATGGTTAGAAAAAGGTAGTTTAATATGGGAGGATTTGTAGTTGGAGAGAAGAGCTGTGGGGTGAGAGGGGGTAGTGAAAGAGTGATGTCTTTAATTAGTGATGTATTTAATTGCTGTGGGTGAAAGGAGGAGGGGCAAAGAGAGGAAGGTTTTGACTGGATGGCTGTGTTGAGTGGGTGGGGAGTGGTTGAAATAAAAGTAGGAGTAGTGGGGGCGGGTGGAAATATGTATGTGTGTGTGTATGTGTACATATGTGTGTGTGTGTGTGTGTGTGTGTGTGTGTGTATGTATATATATATATATATATATATATATATATATATATTTTATATATATATATATATATATATATATATATATATATATATATATATATATATTTTATATATATATATATATATATATATATATATATATATATATTGGTTTACGTCAAAGTATCGAAAACCCACTTACTGAAACACAGATCATCAAGACGACAACAGCAAAATGGCACTTCATTGTCTCCACACAGCATTGACAGGTTACCCAGGGAAAGAAGGCAGTCGGTCAAAAATAAAAACAAACTACAGCAAAACACTACGAACCCAATGTGGGGAGCTGTCCCCGCCCCCCTAACTAAATATACCAACTCCAAGATCGTACCATAGTGGACAAAGGAGCAAACTTATGACTGTTGGCCAACTGCCTTCTTTTCCTCGGTAACCTGTTGATGATGTGAGGAGGATTTTGATACTCTGAAGTAGTGTGTGTGTGTGTGTGTGTGTGTGTGTGTGTGTGTGTGTGTATATACACACATATAAATAGATATGGTTGCAGTTGGAAAAAGTGAACTCTTTTAAGAGTGAACACTGTTACAAACTTGTTTTTCAGCCTTTTGGCTGCTTTGAGTATGCGGTTGTAGTACAGAGGGTTCTGGAAATTTGCTTTCTCTTTGCTGTTGTGTGATTCTGAATTTGATATATATAATGTGCTCCTGGATGAGGTGGATTGGGGCTGCAGCAGGACTTTTCCCCCTGCAAAAAAAAAAAAATATATATATATATATATATATATATATATATATATATATATATATATATATATATATAATATATATATATATTATATATATTATCATTTTTGTTTTTCAGTCTGTTTAGATTTGTATCAAAAAGTATCACTCTTTTTGTATTCAGTCATTTGACAGTTTACTCAATAATTAGATAATGTCTCTCTTTATCTATCTAGCTATCTGTATATATATATATATATATATATATATATATATATACATATATATATATATATATATATATATATATATATATATATATATATATATATATATATATATATATATGTGTGTGTGTGTGTGTGTGTGTGCATGTGTGAACATGCTCACTGTGGAAAAAGGGTACTGTACCTTTAAAATGTTTATTGCAGCATATTGGAGCATTCCCATTGATAGCTTGCCAAAAAACTCTCCACACTAGGACTTGATACTCGTTCAGTTAGTTTCTTCTGTAGCTCTCCCTCCAACAGATCCTCAGGCAGTCAAATGGCAGAATAGCTTCTCCTCCTTCGTCCATACATCTGTAGGATTCCCCCAAGGATCCACCCTTGGGCCTTACTGTTTAATATTTCCATTAATGATCACTATACTGTCAGTGAACATGCGACTATCGTGCAATATGTTGATGATGCAACATTCATCTGCTCAGTGAAAAAACAGCAGGAACTCTAATCTTCAACCTTAACAATCTCTCTCATCTCTGGAGTCATGACTAGCAAATTCACAGCTCTTCTTAATCCCAAAATAACTAAAGTAATGCTATTCACTTCCAGACCACTTTCTAGCCAAAAAAATTCTTTATCCTAACCTCCACCAGCAACACCTCAGTCAAATTGGTGTCCCATAACAAACTGTTAGGAGTCCCGGTCAATAAAATACTAAAATGTGACCTTCACATAAAAGAAACAGTGAGGAAAACCAACAAAATCTGGGCTGTCTCTATAGAATCTCCCCATTATTAAGCAATCCCTTCCAGAAATATATTGCATCAACCAACTTGCTTCCCACATTCCTCTATGCTACTTATCAAGTACAAGAATCTCTCACTCATATCTTTTGTAACAATGCTATAATAAAATCACAAAATTTGCAACCAACCTGCCCTACAAAGCCCACCACTGCCACACCTTAAAACAACTCTCATGGCTAGAACTACCCCATACCTTATCCTTCTCTTAGTGAGGTATGACACAAAAACTCATTGACATATCTGAACTATGCGGAGCTCTAAGCAATATTCTACTAATATACTCCAGAAACGGATGCCTTTGCTCCACAAGTAAACAACTTCTCCACATTACTCCTTTAAATAACCTCACTGGTGACCCTCTGTATTCTTCATATGTTGCTAAACTATGGAATGACTTGTACACACCTAAAAATGTCACAGTTTGAATTCCACCAAAAACTGCATCTCCTGGACCCCTTTTCCATTCCCCAACTAAAATTTCAGCCATCGCTCTTTATCTACCTCTATGATCTCTACTGTATTACTACCTCTTTCCTTAAGAATCTAAGCTCAGTTTTCTTATTACCTCACCCACCTTCTCTATCATCTTTATTACTATTAAGCTTCCTCCTTCTCATGAATCCAATCTCAAATAGTAAATATATGTGTAATTGTCACTGTACTTTGTTTTATGTCTTTTTCATGTATATTAATGAATGCATGTTTTTAAAATGTTTTTATTATGCTGGAGCCCCCCCCCCCCCACCCGGGCATCCACTGAAAATGTTTTTTTTTTAATAAACCCAGTCGGACAATCCTGGCAAACAAAAGTAAAATAAAATAAATAAAATAGCCAGGGAGGATGATCTACAATCTTATTTAGTTACACTTGAGTGATATGCCACCACAGATAATTGGAACCAAGCAGACTGGGCAAGAATCCTGTTATCCCAGGTGACAGAGGCACTGAAAATAACATGAATGAGACTGACTATATGGACTATGATAGACTAACATTTATTCAGAACTGGTATAACCCCTGAGGTTGTGATGATATTGTTATCAAACAGGCAGACAAAGGGGGTGGGATAGTAATAATGGAAAAAGATTTATATTTTGTAAAGTTTAAAGAAATGCTTAGTGAAAGCAGTACTTTTAAAAAGGTATCTCTACTTGAGGTGCAGAAACTAATAACAGAGGTCAATATGGTAATATATGAGTTACAACTTAGCGATGACTTGAGTGTTGAGTTGTTTAATTACCTGACAGTGCCATGCCCAAGAATCCCCCAAATTTATGGTATTCCTAAAATACATAAAGACCTTATCGACCCACCACTGAGACCAGTTGTGTCTGGGGGTGGATGGATTACGGAACCTATATCAAAGTATTTACAAAATGTATTAGGGAAATACATGGAAAGCTGCTGCACTTTATTAAAGGATACTAATGATTTTTTAGATAGTTTATATAACTGGCAACAGTGTCGTGAGTTTAAAGGCTATATTATGGCATCTCTTGACACCACTTCATTATTCACTGTTATACCTAATGGCTATGGGGTTAATGCTATACGCAATTTCCTAAATAATGAAATAAAATTGTACAGAAGAGAAATTGAGAATATTTGTACACTCCTTGAGGTAGTATTAATGAATAATACCTTTATTTTTGACGTGGAGCCATACCTACAACTTACTGGTGTAGCGATGGCTAACACATATGCAAATTTGGTTTTGTATGAATGGGAGAAAAGTGTAATTCTAGATAAAGAAAACCAAATGAATAAGAAAGTATTGTTCTACAAAAGGTTTGTAAATGATTGTTTTTTGATATGGGATGGCACCCTGTTGGAATTAGAAGATTATATACAATATTTAAATGCATCAACAGAATTCCTTAAATTTAAAATGGAGGCATCAGGTCAGGATATGAAATATTTAGATGTACATCTTTTTAGAAATGGAAATAGGTTAGAGTCTATGATATATAAGAAAGAAGTGGATGCTTTGAGATACTTAAATAGGAGTAGTATGCATGCTCCACATACTTTCAAAGGAATAGTGAAGGCACAATTAATAAGAATGAGTAAATTAAATACACTTGATGTTAATTTTATAGAACAAGCCACAGCTATGCTGCAAGAGTTTCAAAGAAGTCGTTATTCAGAACGTATTTTAAATATGGCCTATGATGAAGTGTTAAAAGAAAGGAATGATAAATATAAACCTATCCTAAGAGGAGGTGGAATGGAGAAGAACCAAAGAGATGTATGTAAGGATGATAAATTAGTTAGATACCTCACTATGTATAATCTAAATACAAACAATGTACATAAAATATTAGAGAAAAATTGGCCTATATTATTGGCTATGCCAGGAATAAGGGCTATTGTGGGGGATAAACCAAGTTATGCCTACAGAAATTCAGAAACATTAAAACAAAAGCTTTGTTATAAGGATTTTAGAATAAAATTTGAAGTAGTTGAGCATACAGTAGGAACAAGAAAATGCTATAATTGTTCCTGCTGCAATGACCTCTACGAGGGTGATAATATTTTTAAACATCCTATAACTAAAGAAGTCTTTGTTTCTAAAGTTTCGACATCTTGTAATGTAGTGCAAGTGGTTTACTTGGCTACCTGTACATCCTGCATATCATTCTATGCAGGTAAGACAACTAGAAGGTTGAAGGAAAGGATTATAGAACATAAATCAGAAATAAGAAGGAAAATAGTAACAAACTCCTTAAGTAAACATATCTTAGTTAAGGGTGAACAGCATAAGTTTAAATTTAGGGCATTAGACACAGTACAAATGAATTTAAGGAAGGGTGATATGAATAATTTGTTGGAATTAAAAGAATATGAATGGATCATTAGACTACAGGCGGACATGAGCCCTGACTTGAATAATGCGGTTAGTTTAAAACCAGTGTTAATGAAAAGATGAAGAGAAAAACTATAAGTCAGATTTTTAATATGATAGATGAGAGTGAGAGAATGTATATGTTTGTATGTATATATATGTATTTGTGTCTATATGTGTGTATATATGTGTGTATGTGTATGTATATATATGTGTGTGTGTGTATGTATGTGTGTATATGTGTGTATATATATATATATATATATATATATATATATATATATATATAAAATGTATTTTATGTATGTATATGTATATATGTGTGTGTGTGTATGTGTATATATATATATATATATATATATATATATATATATATGTATATGTGTATGTATGTGTTTGTGTGCATGAGGGAGAGTGTGTGTATAAATGAGAATGTGTATGTATGTATGTGTTTGTATCTAAATGTGTATATTTTATATGCATAATTCTATGTATACAAATGTTTAGAAGAGAATATAAGTATGCAATATTTATTTTAAATATTTTTGGAAAACAATGTATTTATTAGAAAAGTTCCTTTAAGTTTTGATTGTCAATTAGTGTGATAGGTTGGCTGAAGCATGTGGTTTATTTTTATCTCCTATTTAAATATTGAATGCATTTAATTGACTTGTACTGATGAAGGGTGTAGACCCGAAAGCTTTGCAATAAAGTGTTTGGTGTGTTTTAGAAATAACCTCTGAGGTACCAGCAGCAAATTTCACAACTGAACTTTTAATATAGATAAACCAGTAAGTGCACAGTTGCATGACTTGAAGCATACTTTTAGGCTATAACGTGAACCTGATAGCAATAGTAAAGCAAAAGCATTATACATTTTAGCAATAAACAGGCTTAGGAAATGGGTACTGCAAAGTGATCCCAATCATTCTGATAAACTAGTAGCTTTAGTGGAATGCTTGTACATTGTTTAAAAATGAATTGTCTGCTTCTAAGGTTAAAACCTGGGATAAGAAATATACCCTTTTCTGTGAAACAAAGAACAGCAAGTAGTGTATTCATTTGTTACAAATGTGGAGGGAAGGTCACATTGATAAGTTATGTCTTAAAAAAGAATGCCTCTAAATAGAACTATGAAAACTTGAATGCTTTAAATGATGTTCTCACAGAGTGTTACAGGATTACAGCACAAGTAATTGAATCTGCTTTATGTAATTGTATTACAATTAATCTAGTAAAGTGCACTGTAATTTTTGAAGGGAGAGAGGTTCAAGCTTTGCTAGATTTTATATAACACAAAAATAAAGAAACTGAGCAATGCTGAGCTCCAGTACAATGTCCCTCTGCTTTAAAATGAGCAACACATAAATGACAGTATCCCTATAAAACCTGTTTTGCTAGCAAGGTTGTAGAAATTAATGTATGAGTTTAATTGTCTACACTGTTTGTATATATTTTCAAATTTGACACAATATTAATTAAAATTTTTATGACTTTTATAATTATTTATTTTTAATAAGAAGGAATTTTTAACTAAGACAGATTTAACACTGGTTTATAACAAATTTTGTATTTGAACTTCATGCACATCGATGTTGTAACAATGGTATTTATATGATTCTAATTTATTTTTATTATTGTAAATGTTATCAAGTAGACAAGAGCTTGTGTCTTTAAATATTGCTTTAATTGCTTTTAGTATCCCATTGGTGCCTGAAGTATATTTAAATGAATGGATTGAGTAATAATTTATTCTGGTGAAGTTCACATTTGGCCTAGATGAAAGCGCTAAATCCTATCATTTTTTTGTTTTAATAAAGTGTGTTTTTACAAGACTTTGGCCGTGCTGCTCATTTTAAAGCAGAGGGGCATTGTACTAGAGCTCAGCATTGCTCAGTTTCTTTCTTTTTGTGTTAAATAGTTGGAGGAACACTTGGATTTATTTTAAACTTGCTAGATTCTGGAAGCATGAGTTCCTTTATCAGTGTTTCCCTAGTGTATAAGCATATTATTGATTCCCAAAAAGTACAGGTCATATTCATTCATGATGACAGAAAAGTGTTCCCTTATATGTGTAGAAATCCAGACACTTCCAGTAAAATTGTTACATCCTGTAGGTGTAACACTGGATTTGACTCATGATGTAACATTAGGAAATAATTTTCCCATATAAAACACTATGTTAAATGAGTGTGTGTGTGTGTGTGTGTGTGTGTGTGTGTGTGTGTGTGTGTGTGTGTGTGTGTGTGTGTGGCAGAATTTATAGACAGTGTGACAATATGATGTACTCTTTCAGTACAAGGTCAGACAAGAGGGAGATTGAGGCCATGACAGTCACATAATGATTATGAATGAAAACTAGGAGATGGGAATTGATATAGAAACTGTAAAACAAGCCAGAATCTGGTTGTGGTTAGATAGTGAGAAGGATCCCATATGTTATCAGATGGATGGTCTACTGGTAGAGCAACATAAATCCAAAAATATAATGGATGAGATTATAGAAACCAAAGACAAACTGATAAGAAATTATGAAGTGACAGTCATTTGAAGCCAGAATTACACAAGAGAACCTTGCAATGTGTGTGTAATAGAAGGGGGGGGGGGGTAAAATTGAAAAAAAGGCAATTGTGTGGAGATCCCCAAAATAAAGTGAGCATAGAAGATGAGATGAGCAAGGGAATATGAAGTTCTGAGTCTGTGTTCACTAGTTTAAAGCAGAAAAAAATGCAAATAAAGGTGACTCTCTGCTTTGGGTATATAAAAAACAAGAAAGAAGTAAAAGTGAGAAGTGAATTTTGAGACACCCTTGGTTGTGAAAGGGCAGCATAAGGAAGGAAGGAAAGAAGGAAGGAAAATGGAGCACTCAAGAGGCCTTAACTAATAACCAAGAAGGCAAAGCAGGTTCTGCC
This sequence comes from Protopterus annectens, assembly GCF_019279795.1. Classification (NCBI taxonomy): domain Eukaryota; kingdom Metazoa; phylum Chordata; order Ceratodontiformes; family Protopteridae; genus Protopterus; species Protopterus annectens. The sequence goes on from NC_056728.1 coordinate 1,118,380,175, forward strand.
CCTTGCAACAAAAAGCTTAGAATAAGCTGCAGTGCCATTGCTTTTAGGAGAAGAAGCTACACCTTTCACCTCAAGGTAAGAAATTAGTGTAAGTAATCTCGAGTTAGTGGACTTAAAAGTAAGCTTCATAAACTTTTTAAAAAGCGCAGTGGTTAGATGATACTTTCAGGAGGGCAAGAAAAAACAAAATATACTGAACAGGATGTTCCCATTATTGCTCTTCCTTAGTTTGAGTTAAGAGCTGAACTCTTATACACAGTAAATAAAGGGAAGAAAATCTGCACCAGTTACTAGTACCAACACATTTAAGACATTAGGTCACCTTTTGGTGGCAAAACTAAGGCAAGAATATTATCCAGATTTTACTGTCTAGTCATACTGAAAGAGATAAAAGTATTTTTGTGTTTTTAGTTTAGTGTGCCATAAGACAGCACCCTATCCTGGACATAAGTCCTTTGATCCCGACGCTTATCACAGAGGCACCATTTGAATGTTTTACTATGGACATCATGGGGCTATTAGTAAATTCCACCAATGTGTACTAGTACGAACAAGTTATAATGATCTATGTCAAATTTCCAGAAGCAATGCAATTACACAAAGCTAATGCTAAAGCTATTGCCAGAGAACTGGTACTTATATTCTTCAAAGTGTGCATCTCTATAGAGGGTTATAGTTCACTTTGTCAAATCTGTTTTTATCAACAAAGTGAACTGATGTGTACTTTTGATCAAGTGCAGTTGTTTTTTATTACCAAAAATGTTTATACTGGGAACATCAACTTTCCCTGTAGTGCATGAGATTTGCTTACATGAAGGTGCGTGGGTATTTTACTAATGTCAAGCTTTCAGATATACCAAAAGTTTTAGAATTAATGACAGGAGTGTGTGTGTGTGTGTGTGTGTGTGTGTGTGTGTGTGTGTGTGTGTGTGTGTGTGTGTGTGTGTGTTTGCACCTCTGAGTTAGAGTAAGGGATAGATAAGAGGATAGATGTAGTGTTGTGTGGGTGTATGTGTTATGTGTAGTGGTACTGTCAGACAAAGAGTTTTTCATAAGGTAATGTGTACAATTGGGATTTTGGGCAGTTGCACAGTTAGGGTTGCCACATATGAATAAGGTACTGTCCAAGCTTCCACATGCATATTAGCCTTAACCCTTTTGTTGCCCCTAACCCTAACCAAAAATTACACAATGCCTTATGAAAACCGTTTTCCTAACAGTATGATTGTCCATTTGGAAAAGGAAAGCTTTTGATTTGCTTTCAATCAGTGGAGTTTCAAATTTTCTAGGTTTGTTACTTTTAGCATGTAGACATCAATGTAATGTTTATTGATGTTTCTGAACATTGTAATTAATGCAGATATCCTAAGGAGAGACCAAAGCAATCTCTTTGTGCCAAGGTTACCTTATCAGTTATGTTGGCATTTAAAGTTCATCATTTGAAAACATCAGTTTACCATTGGCAGACTGATGAATTAGTCGAAAGGTTTAATAAAATACTGAAATTCATGCTAAGGAAAGTAATTGATGCCAAAGAAAAAAAAAAAAAATTGAGACTATTTATTACCCCAGTTACTGTCTCTAATCAGAGAGGTGTCACAAGCTTTAAATGGGAACTTCTGTATGGCAAGCATCATGAAGGCCTGCTTGGTATGGGTAAGAAAACTTGGTGAGAGAACAATACATCATTCAAAAATATGATCAAACACCATGTTAGTCTGAAGGATAGAGAAAAGCTAGGAATGCCCATAGTAAGGGAGCACAAATAGAGAGTCCAAGAAATGTAGCTACAAGTTTATAATTTATAATGCCCAAGTTATAAAATTTAAGTCAGGACACCTATTACTGAATCAAATTTCTGGCCAAATTGCAGCAGACATTTGAGACAATGGAAAGAATAATTGCAGTAAACTAGAAGGCTAGACAGTTAAAAAGGAGATGGTTAGAGCAAATTTACCACATTACTATACTAAAACAGTGGAAGGAAGGAAGCAAAAAATTCTTCAGAGACTTTGTGGTGAGGTTCCTACAGCAGAGACCAGGAAGTTTCTATCTGAAGTCTTCTTCCCGGGAAGTAACAGACTTTCTTAGAAGAAGAGGAGTGTTTTTAGAAATACTTGGAAAAAATAAACTGAAAGAGCATAATACAGAGATAAAATGTGGAATGAGAGTTAAACTGGGACCATATACAGTATCAGAGTCACAGAATCAGTAACAGAAGTTAAAAAATGCTTAAACTAGGCATAACTGAAGAGTCAGAGATTGACTGGGGCAGCTCAGTAATGTAACTTCCTAAATCTGCAAAAAGTCATTATAGAATATGGCACTTTAAGAAACTCAACAGCATCTCAAAGTTTGATAGCTAGCCCATGCCTAGAATGGATGAGCTGACACAACAGCTAGGCAGGGCCAGACACTTGACGTCATTAAACTCGATAAAGGGGCATAGGCCAATACCATTCATACTAGCTATCCAAAGAGATACAAAGTTTTTGTAACTCCTGAGTTGCCTGTTCCTGCACACAGTGTTGTCATTTGACTAACATGGAGCCCCAGCAATCTTTTGGAGGCAGATGGATAAAATAATAAAGCCTCTTTCCTGCTGTGCTTCAACATACCTGGTTGATGTGATTTTTCATTTAGATTACCAGGATTCTCAACTACCTGAAGTGCAGGCTGCATTACAATCCATAAGGCCTTGACTGCAAAGGCTAAGAAAAGTCATTTAAACTGTAGGGTAGAGGATTCGATGAGCAACAAGTAAATATACAGGGATGGAATAAATGCTGTCTTGTATTAAATCATAATATGACAGGCAACATGTACTCAAGAGTGTATGTGTGTGCCAGATAGAGAGAGGGAAATCAGAAAATGCAAAATAAAATAATGACTATTGTGCAGAATAGTTACCAGGCAATTGTGTTCATCATTTAAACAGTATGACTGTTTTCTTACTTATTTTGTATATAAAATGGGATAGAAAGAGTGGATGGGAACTTGACTAATATTATGAAAACAGATAACTGCCTGAAAATGAGCACAGTTTACAGTCCATTTTTATTACATTAACCATGTTAGTAACTGATTCATACTCTGAAAGTTCCTTATTACACTGTATTATATGGAGGAGATCATTAATAAATAATTAAACTAAAGCATGTCGGGCAGACATACCATCTCTCTTCTTACAGCTGATCACCAGATTACTGTGTACTTAATAAAATACGTGCTCTTCCTGCTGAGTGAATACTTTATATTTATGCAGGGAAAAGGAGCTTTAACCCGTGACACATGACATTTCATGAACCTTGTTAGCTATCATCAGTTTGATGTGAGGAAAAACAAGTAATATTGTTAAAATATATTACAGTGACATGGGGCTGTGGGTGCTACTGTGTAATGTGCTGCCAGCAAAGTACTTCTTGAATTCTTGAACTCTCCCTCTCCAGCTTCCCTTCATATTGTGCCCTGGACCCTCCACACATCTACATAACAGGTCTCCCTAATACAGTACGTAGATAAATATCAGACAACCTCGCACATCTCAAAAAAAAAAAAAGAAAAAGAAAAAAAATGCTCAAGAAGCTTTAACAGACATGGCCTTGTAACTCAGACCTCATGCTCAACCCCACAAAAAACAACCTACTACCTTTCTTCTCCAAATCCCTCTCTTATGAAAAAACATTTACAATCCTCTTTCAGTTAATAATACAACCACTGATGCCACTCCTCATAGCGAATTATTAGGGGATGATAGTTGATGATTCGACCTGCATATACAAAATTGCTTAAATAAATTACCAAAAACTAGGGGTGCTTTACAGAGCCAAAAACTTTCTCATCAATGAAACTAGAACCACACTTGCCACTACTTACTTTCTCCCCTCACTGCTGTCTGGAGCTCCCATTCTTACTAACCTCCAGGCATCACAAAAAATCAAAACTTGAACAATGCTATAATAATGTGGCTAAATTTGCAGCAAATACCCCTTTCAGAACCCATGACTGTATAGCACAAAAAAGCCTAAATTGGTTAGAAGTACTCCACCAACTAACATATACAGAGCTTCTTATCAAATATAAAATTACCGAAGCATCCATCTGCTTCTCCAGCACTAATACCATTATAGACAACAATGTTCCCAATCGATCATTACAGTCCAATGATCAAAAATTCCTCTTGTCCACAAACCTATGAAATCTGCTGGGGATGGTCTGCACTCATACCATGTTGCTAGGGCATGGAACTCACTACCTATAGCCATCAAGTCAATATACTCCCTCCAGTCTTTTAAGACCATTTTGAAAGACTACCTAGCCAAACTGTGGATCTTTTCTTGCTCAGCCCCAGAATAAGCTATATCCCTAACTTTGAGCAAGTACCTATTCATACCTTACATCTCCTTACTCTCCCTTCTTCACTCCGTTCCTTACTTTAATCTATTTATCTCTATGATTCTCTTTCTAAATATGCCATAACCCTGTTTTTTTCTCTCACTTCATATTGCAGTTCCTGTTTGTATTATACTAACTTACCTTTAATTTTCTCTATAAAGTGACTAAAATTTCTCCAAATATTAAATTATTGTCATATAAGTTGTGTCTGTTCTTAATCAATGTTTCCACATTAAGTCTAATTTGGTATAATTATTTGAAATGTAGATCCGTCCATCCATCCACAACCCCTTTTCGTATTTCACGCATGGGGTCAGGATGCCAATTATTTGAACTGTAGATGTTTTTGTATTATTTTTGAAGATCATAAAATAATGGTTGGTAAAAAATGTTTTTGTAATTCTTTGGAGCTTTTCTCCAAAAACCTCCACTGAAAATGGGCAGCGACACAGTCGGACTTTCCTGGTAATCAAATGTTATTAAATAATTATATATCATCGAAGTTTAAAGTTTCATCTAGAGTAATCCTATGGAACATTACCAGCCTTTCTGGTTGTGTTCTTATAACTGAAATCACTACTAATGTTCACTCTGAAGCAAAGTCTTCAGTTTGAACCATAGGCATTACCCTGGTTAATGGATGAGACTATTTAGATTGGTTCCCTCCTGTGAAAGACAAACCAGAAGCAGAAGCATTGTAATGATAAGCTGGGTTCATCATTTCATTTGATAGATATGCATGATGACTGAAGTATCTGATCATCTCTTGCCTCATGATTTGAGGAGCTGTGTTACCTCCCACATCAGAATGATGTTACAAAGTCAGATACAGGTAAGTGCCATGTAACATCCAGGATAGGTTTTATCCCACAGAATGTTAAGTGGTGCGGACGTTAAGTGAACACCGTATAAAAGGCAGTGGCTATATGAAGATGCCAGGAAGGCCCACAAAACACCATAGATTCTGTACAGTAAACTGTCAATGGGTTCTGGCTCCATTAAAATGTAAGTGAGATTACAATTAAAGCAATAAGTAACTGTAAACAGGAGATGCTACAGAAGCTGTATCAGCACATGCAGAAATGATGCAGTTTAAGCATGCAATCAAAGTACAGATGAGGCTGCATCAGTGTCATACTGGGTTTTCTCTCAGCCAAGAACCAGTATGGTATTATTCATTTTATTTTATTTATTTTTGCACTTTGATATCCTGGCTAGTCCAGCTGTTAATTCCTGGTTATACAAGAGTCCTTGACAGAAAAAGCGGCTTCAACAAACTTAAACAGAAAACATGATTGGGGCTAACATTAGGAAAAAAGAGTGTGTGAAGGCTCACTAAAAAAAAAAAAAAAAAAAAAAAAATCGCTAGAGCAAACATTCTGTAGTGCTGACTGCTGATAGAGCTGTAATGTGGAATCTGATGAAGATAACAGGCGAGTACAGTGAAAGAGGAGATGATCACAAAGCCATTTGCCATCTAAGTTCTGACAGACTCAGTGCACTACAAAGACTTCAGCAGCCGTATCTCTCACCTTCTGAGCATTAAAAGTAATAGTGCTCACCTTTAAAATCACAGGAGAGGGTTCGAAACAGGAGCAAGTTTTTTATTTTTTATAATAGGAGAACTTTATATACTACACCATATACAGTTAGTGGCAGTGAATATTTGTATATAATTAGTTTATGAATTTAGTAAAATATAAGGAACATCATAAGTATAGCAGAAGCACAGCTAAATCTGAGGGCCAGAATCACAGTGATAGCAGCTTCCTAGGAGCATGTCTCCAATGTACCAACCTCTAGTGAGAGTATAAGTTTCTGCGTACCAGCTACCTGAACTTGGGATTCATTGAAGGATTGATGTACCTTATTTTGAGTGATCAGCTTCTGCAAAGGTACAGGCTTGATTTCAACTGGCTGGCTTCTGCGGATGCAGAGCTTTCTAGAACTGGGTCAACAGTGTACCAGCCTCTAGTGAGAGTAAGAGGCTTGGCTTGCTATCTGAGCTTGTGTTCCATTGAAGGATAATAGTGCCTGATTCTGATTGAAAAGCCTCTATGGGGTATAGGCTTGATTTTAATTGGCCAGCTTTTGAGGAGTAGAGCCCTACAGAATTTAAATAATCCAGAGGTTTGCTCAGTCTGGTGTTTATCTGGTGCTGAGCAGTGTAAATCCTAGTGGGTAAGTAGCAGAAGAGCTTAGTCCACAAAAGGTAAGACAACCTGTACATCATTGTTGTGTGTTATAAACATTTCCCTGTCTTTTCTTGTCCCATAAGTATAACTTAGTTGCATGGCTGTGATTTAAGCTTGAGATCAGTACATTATGATACTCATTTGTTAGCCTTTTGACTGATACCCTAATAATCAAACTAGATTGTTGTGTTTATTGTTTACTGCTTTAATTGCTTTATTAATTTAACTCCAATTTAAACCTTTGTTGGTGCCTCTTAATTGTTTGTTTTGCTTCTGCTGCTTTGTGCTTATACTGTTTCTTATTCAGTGTGTGTTTATTGATGTTTGCCTTATTACTTGAACCCCATTTTAGTCATGCCATTGCGTATTTACTGGCTATCTCTGTATTTAGGCAGTGCTCACTCACTGGTCATCTACTGTCTGTTTCTTTGTCTGATGTACCTATTATTTGTACTGCTGCCTGATCATTGAGTACTTTGTTGTGTTTGTATAACTCAATGTGACTTTTTGCGTACTACCTGTTAGTAGTTATCATCACTTAGTTGCTACTGTTATCAGTAGGTTGTACTACTCCCTAGCCTAAGCCTACCACTACAGCAGCAGTAATCAACCTATCAACAGTTCATTGCTGTTTCTATTCCAGCCTAAGGGACTAACGTTATATTACCACCATTACAGCTAGCATTCTCAGCAAGTACTCCACCCTACTCACCCGGTTACCAACTATGGTGCCACAGACTGTTAGTTCGGTATCCCTGGCCAGTCTAATCTCCCTTAGGCACTGTAGTAACTGCATCATGCTTACTGATAGTTCACTATTATCTAACACAAAATCCATTTGTGGAAGATGCATTTATGTACACAACCTGAATGCAGATCTCTTGGATACTGTCTGCAAGCATAAACCCACATATGCTGACATGGTTCAAAAAGCCTTGCCAAATCCCCCAAGATGCAAGATAAAGCACCTCAGCCACACACACAGTCTCACAATCAGATAAATGCATTACACATACAGGTACACAAACAACCATGCCTACTGTTAACCCATCAGCATATGCTGTTACAAAGACTCACCAAACTAAAAATGAAGTGCCCTTAAAGTAGATATGGCCTACAACTAGAACAGATAATAATACTAGAAATACTAGTAACCTAATTAGTTAATTCATTAACCTATTAAAAACCTACTAGTTAATTGCTTAGTAATCTGACCTTTGATCACCATTTCTTTACTGTGGTAAGATGATCATTCTACATTGCACAACTTTTAAGTAAAAGTATGAAATCCATGTCCAAGGAGGTGATTGTTCCACTGCACTCAGCTCTCATAAGACCAGTCATCGAATACAGTGTACTTTTTGCATGTACCTGTCCAGGCACTTGCATCAGCTTGAGAGACGAAAGAGATTCCTCAAAAAAAAAAAAAAAAAAAAAATGAGGAGTAGGCAACAAATCCTATATGGATGGATTTGTTGCATGTCCACTAAGCAGATAGCAACCAAAATGTCCTTTCAAAGGACTAAAACCTCATTTGGACATAGACAAAGCACATAAAAGAGAGAGATATGTGTCTCAAAGATTACTCTTGCTCTGGAAAAGGGTTCATATTCACATGAAGCAAAGCTTATCCATAACCCTATTCACCCATAAGATGGACCAATGGATGGTCCCCTGGTTTGTCACTTATGTCTGTAATGCACAGAATGACTATCATTTGTCTGTCAGACGCCAGGATAAATGATGTTGCCAAGGCCATCCAGGCCCCAAAACATCCAAATGTTAGTATGACCTTATCATTGCTCATATTGGGGTGAACAGTCTTGGGGAGTCCCCCTTGGAGGAGATGCAGAGAGACATGAGCAGCTATCATCATAAGGAGGGTGAATCTCTTGTGTTGAGTAATAAATACACCTTTGACCTAGAATTATGCCTTAATATAAATCACCAATCACTGGTTTCACTGACTGGCTCCGTAAAAAGATAGTTAAGGGCGACCCATTTAATGACCATCTAGGACAGCATAGTAGATGATCCTTCCTGGTTCTCAAGGGAAGGGATGCTCCTATTCTTCAAGTGTTTTCACAAGCTGTAAAAAAAAAACATTTCCAGCCTCACAGTGTCTTTTTTAGGCAAAGTGAAAGCATTATACATTATGATTTAACAAATTACAATCTGCCAGGCATCAGGATAGCTCTGCTCAAAACAAGAAGTCTCAGAGTCCAAATTTTTGACTTGTAAGTTTTCTTTTACCTGGAGAACTTACACATCTTATAGCTACTGATACCTGGTTCCAGTCAAAAGAAAATACTCATATTTCAGAGTTCAGTGCCTACAACTCATTCAGAACAACTAGAATTGATGATTGGATAGTCATACCTCTGAGTCTCATTCCAAATGATCTCACTTGTGATTTAGTGTAGGTACAAATCACTTTCAAGAAAATACATTTCTACTTTATTTCTATCTCAAGAGGAACATATTAAACACCTAAACTTACTTCCCAATCTGCAAGTCAAATTTATATTTTTTATTATTGAAAAGGTGCGTTTCATGTAAGTGCGGGCTTGGAAAGATAAATTAGAATATTCTGAACTGATATGGCAGATTTTATTAGCTTCTAATGTAAAATCAGAATGAAATGTTATTTTGATTAAAAGTGTTTTGGAAATATGAGCAGCAAAACAGTGAATAAAGTTTAATGTGCAGTCACAAGTATATCTTTTTGAAATTTATTTTTATATTTCATGTTTATATTTATTAATTGTGTGTATTTTATATTATATTTAATTACCTTAACTAGGAGACCAGTTGGCATAATGGTTAAGATCTTCACCTCCCATGTACATGGTACAAGATTCTATCCTGACCTATGGCCAATGCCACTTTGGAGTTTGAATGTTCTCCCTGTATCTCTGTAGGTTACCTATAGGGGAAAGAGTTGTATAAACCAACTGATTTGGGCATCTACTGTGGTGCGCAGTGTCCTCAAGGTTGGAGAACACGAATCACAGACTGCATGCTGTGGCAGGGCTAGCCACTCAACTGTGAAAAATATGGCTGTAGGTGATTTAGTCATGTTGACTAATGTCACCAAATGGGCATGGATAGTTATCGGTGATAAGTCGGTTGAAGACCCAGCCTACTCTGACCTATGTCAGGGACCCATGCTAATGGTGGCAGGAGTATATGTGCCCCTACTGGCCAGTGTGTTTGCCTGCCATAAAGCCCAGCAGCCTGATAGCTCCATTGAGTGAAAGCTGGATGTAAAACCAATCAACCTGCTAAATGTGAACTAAGAATTGCTACACTCAATGTAGGTTCACTGACAGGATTGAGCTTGGAAGTGGATGAAATGATGGTACAGAGGAGGCTGGATATCCTGTGTATCCAAGAGACAAGATGGAAGGGCAGTGCAGCAAAGACACTTGGCTTGGGATCCAGAGTCTACTAAACAGGAGGAGGGCAGGCTAGAATGGTGTTAGAACTGTAGTGAGAGAGAGACTTCAGAAAGCAGTGAGGGATGTCATCAGAATTAGTGACAGACTCATGGGAATCAGACTCTAGTGTAATGATAGGGCAGTATTCATAACTTTGGCCTATGTCCCACATAGTGATAGTGAGGAAAATATTGCATTCATATAGCAGTTGCAGACAATATGAATTGGTATTGATAATGGGTGACTTGAATGCACATATCAAGATAGATAGAACAGCGTATGAGGACTGCCAGGGTCCACATGGGTGGGGAAACAGCGATAAAGAGGGAGAGGCCATTCTATACATGGTTCAGAAAGAGAGAGAATCACAAAATCACATACAAGAGTGGCCAACATGCAACTCAGGTAGACTTCCAACTAGTAAGGAAAGGGCACTGGGGTAGAATCAGTGATTGCAAAGTCATTCCCTGTGAAAAGGTGGCCCACAGCATAAACCACTGGTTGCCACAATAACCTGCAAGCAGTAGTCAGAGAAGGATCTAAGGTCAACAGAGACCAGGCTGAAGACCTGGAAATTAACTGGAGAGAAAGTACAACATATCAAGGAAATATTCAGGGCTCTAGCACCCCAAAAAGAAGATGGAATAGGCGGAGTTAAAGAAGAATGGCAGTGCCTCAAACAGCATGAGTGAGGACTATGGAACAGATATGTGGCCGTGCCAGGTATGGAGATAAAATACATAAGGAAAGATGGTGGTGAAATGCAGAAGTCCAGGAAGTCACCAAAAGAAAGAAGGAGTGCAGGAAAAAGTGGGAGATAGAAAAGACTGGCCAGGCTAGGAAGGAATACTGGTTGGCTATCAAAGAAGCTAAGAAAGGAGTTTTAATAGCAAAGAATAGCATCAGAGGCACTCTACCAACTTCTGGAAAGTGACTCAGTAGGTGGCACAAAGAAACTGTATCAGGTTGCAAGGCAAAGACAGAAAGAGAAAGAAGATAGTCAGACACCCTTCATACGGGATGCCAGCAACAACCTGCTCACCATTCCACAGGATATTAAAGACAGACAGAAGCTGTACTGGCACAGACACAGCCTACGATGAGAGAAGAAGAGAAGCCCACCCTAGAAGAAGTAAGAACAGCACTAAGGAAAATGAAGTTAGGGAAAGCAGCAGGCTCAGATGTGGTCACAGCAGATATGATAAAGATGCTAGCTGAGATATGGGAGAAATGGCTCCTTGTACTAATAGCAGTGTGGAGAGAAAAGCATATCCCAGACAACTTGAGAATAAGCATACTTGTGCTGATCACAGAGATTAGCTCCCCACCCCCTCAGCTCTTCAGGTGAAGAGCAACAACAGCAGCAAAAACACCTGTCAGGCAGGGTAGTAAAGCACACCCCCACCTCCCCAAAGTCTTCACTTCACATTTTACTGGGGTGAGGGAAATAAAAATAAATGCAGCTTTTTTTTTTGGTCTTTTAAACTGTAGTTACAGTGCTCAGGTTTTAGTAAAAAAAAAAAAAAAAATATATATATATATATATATATATATATATATATACATATATATATTGCTTCTGTAGCAAACTACTTGCTACAAATTTACCAAGTAGTTGCTACAGTTTAGACCACACAGGGAGCACTACAATGCTCATGATTGACCGCAAATGCAATACCAGCTTTTAAAAGACAGTAGCACTAAAAGTGATCAGGATCTCTCTCTTGGATGGCTGATTTCTCCCTGTAATGTTTGCACCTAGGGCAGTTTTCCCCTTCGCTCCACCCTAGCTATACTACTGGTCTCACCCTAAATGGAAAGAAATGTACTATAGTGTCCCTTAACATGATTATTCCTCTTGAAAGTATCACATAAATGGAATTCTTCTTGAGACTGACACCATAAGGAATTTACATAGACAATGAATTGCACTTAAATTAGCATTATCACCAATATTGTTGGAAAATTCTCCTACTTCTCTCATGTTACCTGTCATGGGTCCTTGTTAAGATACCAGTCTATCTTATTACCCCCTTTATTCTGACCCCTTTATTCCAATGTTGAATTCAGTACTTCATTTTGTATGTATAGCTCTAAACCACTCTCTCAACTAGAACGACTGCAGCATTTTATAAGTAAAAGAACACTCTTATTCAGGTAGACTAAAACCCTGATATTTGTCTGTGGCCTATAGACTCCTATGAGACGTTCTGTACCTTTCCTTTTGAGCTACATCAATTCTTGATCCTTATGACCTTTTCCCCCAAAGGAAAAAAATCCGTGGTTGATACCTGTTCCAAAACGCTATTTATGTGACAAAATATCAAGATTTGATTCAGGGATAAATTTGTTACCCAATACCTCCTTTGTGCATGGAACACATTTTCCCTTACATATTAGACAGTATGACAGTCTAGAAATAGTAAAACATCAATTAGATGAATAGATGGAATCCTATATATTTGTGCCAGGAGTCACTGGCAACAAATGTCTAACTTTGTCAAACTAAACATTTCACATCTTACTCCTCCCTTTTCTCTAACTTATTTTCTTTCCCCGTAGCATTATCCAAGCTAATAATATTTTGTCTTTATTTTCCAAACTAACTCTACAATCTACAGTCATTTCTGAATTATTAGCACACCTTTAAGAGTTTTTTTCTATGGGATTATTGGCCAAGCCTACAATGACATACCACTGCCTTAGTATATCCTGATGAACCTATGATAAACAACAGTGTCATGTTGCTCATGTTACTCATTACAAAACTACAATTACAGCAAAAAACTGTCATTATCCTGAGATATGTAGTACTAAATATTCAGATGCTGCAGTGGAGTCTTTGAGTAGCCTTTTGTTTGTGTTGGGTGTCACAATGTTAACCAGTATGTAGCTAAGGTAATATATTATCAGACAGACATAGGGACGTCTAAAGGAGGGCTGTAAGAAGAGCTGGTTCTGATGTAGAAGTTTTAGCATTAGCTATCATGCTGATAACCTTGGTTTGACAAACTTAGATGCTGGACGTGCTAGCCAAGGAGATGGGAGTGAATGGCTGAGTCAGAGTTGCCTATTTTCAGGGGCAATATAAAATGTCCCCACAGGTGGGAGGTCAAGAGATAAGCTCTCCAAATAGGATGCTGGGCTTTCACAACATCCTGCACAGGGTGTGTGCCCATGCAGAAATAAACTAACACTGTGCAAATTGCACATGGTACCCCAAGTCACAGTGGGAGGGGATTAGTAAAACTCCCCACTCCAAGAGGAACAGGGAACCAGCATGAAACATTGCAGCCAAAAAACCCACTAAATAACACAGTGAGGCTCACATAATAACACTTGAGTGTCTTAAATAATAGTGACTGTCTCAAACACACTTGTAGAATGTTCTTTAGTAACTAGGTCAGCTGGTGACTTCAAAAACTGTGCAGACTAGTAAGTAAGTTGCAAGTTTACCAACACTTATCTGTGCAGCCTAGTAAGTAAGTTGCAGGTTTACCAACACTTATCAGTATCTTAGAAACTTCATAAATAATACCACAAACTCCAATCTTAGTTCAAAAATAACTTATATTAAAAAACAAAACAAAGCAAAAAACAAAGAAATAATGCATCAGAGATACTTCAGATGTCGCTAACATTGGGTAAGACAGCGAATCAGGTCGTAGCCTGTTATAGATCCCCAACCATGTCCCAAGACTCACACTCCACATTCCTAAGCACCCTGGAAAATATTAGGGTCCAACCTAACACTCTCATACTGGGCGACTTCAACTATCCCTCCATTAACTGGGAAAATGACTTGTATACAAATACACTTGCCCAACGTTTCCTGGAATTCATTAATTCCAATGCCCTGGACCAGCTCGTTCTTACCCCCACTAGAGGTAGCAACATCCTTGACCTGGTCATTACTAACATGGGCGACCATTGCTCTAAACCAATAATCAACTCCTCACTGGTTAGATTCGACCACAAACTAATCACCTTGGAAATCCACATCCCCCCCCACAAAGGTACCCACCATAATAAACTTCTCCAAAGCTAACTTTGGGCTCCTAAAAACAAAGGTGGCTAACTTCATGGCACCCATGGAGAATAGTTGCATGACCGCTGAATCATACACCAATGCACTGTATGAACACGTACACAAATGCATGGATCTCACTATACCCAATAGAGCCAAGACACTCTCCTCAAAAAAAAAAAAAAGGAAGCCAATCTGGTGGTCCCCTGCCATAAACAAACTCTACAACAGAAGCTGGAAACTGACGCAGAATAAGGTGAAGTCCCAAGACTGGAAAAACTCCCTTATCAGCCTCAACAAAAAGTTGAGATCCCTCATCAAATCCTCTAAAGCTAGCTATGAAAACAGAATTGCAGCAGATAGTAAAGACAACCACAAAGTCTTCTATAGTTATGTAAAGAACCTCTACAGCAACACCCAGATTTTCTCTGATCTACTGCACAATGGTACCTGCTATACTGAGCCAACAGATATTGCCAATATACAGGTCAACAGATTCAGTGCCAACTTTACCCCCCCAAAGGACCAATCAAAATACCAGTAGATTGCCAGGCACCCAGTATTACTGCTGCACAGGTTAAAACAGCACTGTCCAAGGCCAAGAATACAGCTTCTATGGGACATGACAATATCCCTGGCTGTGTTCTACATGAACTACAGAGTGAACTGGCACCTCACCTGTGTGCCCTGTTCAGTCACAGCCTCACTTCAGGCTTTGTCCATACTGAATGGTGCACTGCTATAGTCATTTCTCTCCACAAAGGAGGAGTGACTACAGACCCTGAGAACTATCGCCCCATTAGCCTGACAAGTCTGATATGAAAAGCTATGGAACGCATCATGGACCTAATAAGCAAGGATAGAGGGAAGCTCCAAACTCTGGATCCCACACGGTTTGGTTTTGTGAAGGGTAGGTCATGCCTGCTCAACTTGGTTGACTTCTTTGAGTCAGTCACCAGAGCTGTGGATGAAGGCAAGGTAGATCATACAGCCTACCTTGATCTGGCCAAGGCCTTTTTGATACCATTCCCCACTCAGGAATCATAGAAAAACTCACAAAGCTAGGCATCAACCCTTATATCACTAGGTGGGTTGAAAACTGGCTCACAGATAGAACCCACAGTGTGAAAGTAGCTGACTACAAGTCAGACTGCTGACCAGTCACGAGTGGAGTCCCACAGGGATTGGTCCTGGGTCCTCTCCTGTTTAGTATCTACTTCTCAAATGTTCAGGCCAACACGAAGGGACTCTGGCTGACAAAGTTTGCAGACAATTGCAAGTTGGGAACCATTATTAACTCCCCAAGTGATGTTGACATCCTACAGAAAGGCTTTACTGAGACCAATGACTGGTGTCAGGACCATGGCCTTAAGCCCAATGCCAAAAAATGTGTTGTCATCCCCTTTGGGAAAAACCCATGAATTAGCACATCAGTTGTAGTCCACTGAACACAGAAGGCGTTATAAGAGATCTGGGAAAAAAGGTTGACAGCAACCTCTCTTTTGACCACCACATTGCCACTGTGGTCAGAAAGTCCTTTGATGTGGCACATCTCATTACTAAGGGTTTTGCATCCAGGAAGAAAGAGGTTGTCTCCCTCTATTCTTCCCTTATTAGGCCAATCATCGAGTACAATGTCCCATTTGGCATGTGCCTCACTAGACACCTGCAACAACTGGAGAGGCCACAAAAGTACCTTAAAAAGAGGATCCTAGGCCTTAAACACATCCTATATGGACAGACTAAAAAATACTCCAACTATTCTCTGTTTCATATCGCCTACTTAGAGGTGATCTCTGCTTGACTTACAAAGCCATGTCTGACCCAGCTCTGTTAGAAATGCTACATCTAAAGAAATCCCAATCCCTCCGCACCACACACTCCAAAGACCTCAACCTCATTACCACAATCAACAGAACATGCTGGAGGGACAGGTGCATAACCCAGAAACTGCCCATGCTATGGAATAGACTTCCCATACATGTCAAACAGAGCACCTCACTGGCCCTCATCAAGAGAAATCTTGATGAGTGAATGGGAAATAGAAAATTCACCCCAGGGATCACTCCAGTGGCTCTACTCGACAGAGGCACTGGGAACTAAGGTCGGGTGGCACAATGCCAGGGTAATCCTATGGGCTAGGCTTGTAAAGGCTCCAGGGCCATTAGCCTAGTACACACCTATGAATCTATGAATATGGTTTAATGCTTTCATCCCAAACCTTGGGACTTCTTCAGAACTATTACAAATCAGAAACTCCATTAAATATTAAAATAAGTTACAAAATGACCACTCATCAGTCAAAATCAATTAAGCAGTAGAAGTTAAAGAAATATACAAAGTTAAATAATTTTAATACATCAAAAAAATCATTGAACCTAAAATTCATACAAAAACAACTTGGTGCATATAATTCAAATTAAAAACCTGCAGGGAAAATTGTGCAAATAAATAAAAATATTCAAAAACTTATTGTAAGGTTAATAAACACTGTATAGTGCATTCTTCCTTCAGCCCATATAATTATTGATGTCTTACTGTTAACATATCTTTAAGCATGTGCATTAATCTTATTCTAGCCATCATTTATGTATCCCTTCAGCATAATGCAGTTAAGTTCATTCTAAGCCTGTTTTGCCTCAGACCTACAAGAAAAAATATTATTATTGGAGCTTACAACCTAAATTGGAAGCTGGGTAGTGCCTTTCACCTCAGTAATAGTTACTGAAGACTGTTTTTCACTAGCAATTGGAGGACTTCACCATACTTAACATGCTTACAAGGGTTCATTTCGTACTTGACAAGCACACTATGTAGCCTGATTTCTTTTCATGAAAAAACATATCATCAACAGAAGGGTTGAGAGTACTGGGATTCCTTCATTCAGTAAGGAGTTGAAGTTTGCAATCTCTATTACAGACATCATCATTATTCCTTTTCAGCTTGGTTTATAATCTTCTGCTTATGTTGTCTATGTAAACTTTAACTGGGTAGCCCTAAAATATCCATAGAAATTAAATAATCATAACTTTCACCCTCTTCCCGTCATAATTACTAACCATTGTCTACAACTTCTCCTCTGGTTAATAACAAATATGCCAGAGAGGCAAATAAAACTAAAGGGAATAAAAACATTTTCTCTGCTTGCATCTTACTATACATACCCATAAACAAGAGCTTCCAGTTTCTCAATTTTTGTATTATCTTTTATTTAGTCTCTTCCCGTATATCATTAGATGCCTTAACACAATCATTTTTAATCCATAATCTAAGGACTTCATCTTATTGTGTTTTGAAAAGTGTGGATATCGCTGAACCTGTTCATGTGTGAGTCCATAATTTACAGCTGTAGTCTTTGTTTTATCATCATTAATTTTTTTTATCCCTCAAAAACCTAAACTGCCTCAAAAGGTTCCTCAACACTGAAATGTCCTTTTCTGGCTTTATCAAGTACCAAATTATGTCTTCTGTAATAAACCCAACTTTTCTTGATTACCATACCAGTTATATTCTTGAATTTCTGAGTAACTTATTTTCTTTGCCAATGGCACTAAATATACAGTGAATAACAATGGGAAAAGAGGACACCTCTGGCTGTTTTTTATGTTCAAACAAAGCTTATCAGAGAGGATCCCACTCAACTTAATTCTTGCCTCTGGATTTTCACATATCCTTCTAACTAATTTTATTACTGTATCAGGGAATGATAGTGTTGCCCTGCTCTTAAAGTCCATGTTTACTCTGTCAAATTTTTTCTTTGCATCAAGACCCACCAACAACAGCAGTAATTACTAACATTCTGCTTCCCTCTGGATCATTATCTTTCTAGCAATGTTGTCAAATGTTTACTTTCTTACCAAAAATCACATTTATCGATATTTATCAGTTTTGGAAACACCTTTGCCATTTTCTCAGTGAGTACTGACATAAATACTTTATAATCATGATTTAAAATTAAAAATGATGTATATGGAGATGGGTCTTATGGGTCTTTACTATCTTTGGGTAATGCAGCCAATACAACTTTCTTCCAAGATGCTGGTGTCTCTGTAGATTGATTATATATCACCATTTTTGTCTCATCTCCTCTACTGTTAACTATTAGTTGGTGAGCCTCATGCTCCTGTAACCTATTGATATAAATAAGTCTCCTAAAACATTTCCATGTGTGCTTTTTCTAGGTTTTCACATTCCTCTGTTTTAAACAATTTTTCATAAAATTTCTGAAATATCTGTAATACTTATGTAGGACTCTAGTTATTTTTTCTTGTCATAGGCTCCCTACATCTTGCAACAGCTGTTACTTTCTGCTGTCTAAGTCATTGTGCTAAAAGTTTTTGAGCTCTGGAGCTGTTACCAAAAATAGCTGCTTGACCGCAATCTTTCTAAACTTGTGCATGTTATCCAAAGGCTCCCTTATTTTCTGTTTAGCATTGCAGTTGCTTCTGTTCTTGTTCTGTGAGATTATCCTTTTACTGCAAAACTTTAATTTTTGTCTGTCCCTCCATATAAGTCTTATTACCTCTTAACCATATCTCTTTCCCTTTTATTTTTACCCTATTTAGAAACTCTGTTTGCATTTTATTCTCTCACTAGCTATTCCATCTGAAGAAGTTTCTGTCATCACTAATAACTCTTGAATACTTTGCACTACCTATTGCTTAAATTACTCTCTTTTTAACTGGTAAGTAGGATAGCATCAGTGTCTCATTCTTACTTAATTACCCTGTGTTTGTATATTAGTTTTTATTGATGCATGATCTGAGATATTTATTGGATGTGTGTCAGAGCTTTCAGTTGAATTCACACACAGTCTTGTATAAAGTATTAAAGCTTCTGGGAAGGCTCCTATTTCTTATTCACTTCCTCCAAATTCATATTTTAGTTTTATTGTGCATTTCTCTCAGCAAAGAGTGCCCAGAACTCTCAAGATTAATTGCACCTACTGACAGTTTGTCTCCAAGCAAAAGTAATCAGCAATGAGAAAAAAAACTAACAACTTTGCAGATGCTTGAAGCGAACATTCAATATTTCACTCAGAACACAATGTACAGACTTCTCCTGGCCATCTGCCTTCAGCTGCAGACTTCATGTCTCCCACTGACAGCATTTCCTAAAGGGGAAAAAAAACACGCTAATAATTTTGCAGATTCAAGAAACTTAGCATTCATTGTGACTCTCATTATTTTGTCTTATTTTTCAAGCCTATTTGTTAATAAAAAGTGTCCATAGCTTAAGCCAAGAAAATCAGTCCAGAAAACCACCTTTGTAAAAATAAGGGAATTATAATCTTAATTCTACATATAATATGGTTACTACACTTTTACACTCCACCCCACCCCATCCCAGCAGCCCAAGATCACATTATATTAACTTAAACTTACTTTGACCAATCTTCCTTATCTTGTTATAGTGTAAAGGTTATATATCTTATAACTAAGAAAAAGTACTTGCTAATCTTTAATATATACAACAGTCACTTAAAAGATGCCCCCACATAAATACCACTGACTTCACACTATATAAAACTGCTTCACAATATAACATGTATTTTACATTAAGAAATGTTACAAATCTTAATAAGAGCAAAATAGTTTAAGTTACAGTTTTACCCTTCTAAACATACCTGACATAAAATGTGGTATATGATTTGCAGTCCACCCACAAGTTTAACAGATTGAACAAAATTCCAGTCTTCCTCAGCCAGCCACTTTATTTTGCAAAGCCATATTTCATAAATGTAATTGATACTTTATAGTCTTCCATTTATTTGCAAATTTCAGTGTTGCTGATCATCTTCCTGATCATCTCTACCTCCCATCACCAGACTCTAGTTCAAGTCCAAGGTCCTCCTGATTCTTTTTGTCAACTCCTGTGTTTTTTCCTGTCTCTCAAACATTTTCTTTTGGAACACTGGAATAGGTTTCACTGGAAAAGTCTCCATTTGAGTTTTGTTGTCAGAAGAATGAGAAGCAGAGTCCCCTTCTACTGGCAGGCTCAGTCTTTGTTGGATAAACTTTTTTATTTTCTCCTTAGCCTGTTGTGCATCAAAAATATCTTTGATCCTCCAGGAAAATTATTCTGAAAACAACTGGATACAGCATCTTTAATCTTACATCTGTTCTTGACATTTTCTGATTGCTGGGATAAATTTCTTAAGCTTGGTGTACAGTGAATAATCATTTTCGCACTCTGTTGTCTGCAATTTTTAATACCTATTTTTCTGACAGAATTTTGTCAGAATCAGTTCTTTCTGCTAGTATGGTTGCATCATTACTAATATAGGTCTTGGCAGCTTTCTCATGGACAGAGTTGGTATATACATACAATGTGCCCTCACAATTAAATCTTTTTGGATAACAAGTCCATTTGCTTATTTGTACTTTCATAAAAGTAATACAGTCTGCTCCTTCTAGCTTCTTTCTCTGGGTGCTCTGTCTTTTAATTCTACTATTTTTGAACAGCTCTTCTTGAGAAGCCTCATGCTCAGTCAGACTTTTCTTTATTTCATATTCTGTTTTTTTTGTTTGTTTTTTTTGCAGTTTTACCAGCTTGTCTGAATAGCTAGTTAAAGCTTCTTCTAGTTTTTCCATCCTTATATTATTTTAATTGATATAGTCCTTCAGTGTTACATTTATTTTAAGTTTCTCTGAGTGGATTTGATTTATTTTTCCTCTAAATTACTAGAAGACATCTCATGTACTACAGCTGAAACTTGAATTGCTTTTTGCTGAATAGCTGAAAGATTCTTTCCAGTTTTTTCCACTTCTTTTCTGGTTTGAGTTCATCTCAGGTTCTCCAAATTACTATGCTGACATCCAGACAATGTAATTAATAGCCGGTGATTGAATTTTCCCAACCAGACAGTTACACTGGCCATTTTGTAACAGTTCTTATTTTTACATAGAGAGAACTCAAATCAACCTGTTGATCAGTGTGCAGCCATTTTGGAAGTCATAATTAACTCTTATAGGTTCATAGGTTCATAGGTTCATACTAGGCTATCTGCCCTAGGGCATTTATAAGCCTAGCCAGAATGTGTTTGGCTTTCGCCACCCATTTTAAATTTATTTTGCTATGCCCTTTTTCGAGGTTAGTATACTATGCTTCTATCTAACAGTGACACAGAAATGATACCCGGGGTAAACCTACGATCTCCCATCCACTCATCAAGGTTCCTCTTGAAGAGAGTCAATGAGGGACTCTGCCTAACCTGGACTGGGATTTTATTCCAGAGTGAAGGGAGCCTCTGGGTTATGAATCTGTCCCTCCAGCATGTCCTATTTATTTCAGTGCTGAGGTTCAAGTCTCTCGAGCGCGTAGCTCGATGGGATTTGGATTTTCTGAGGTGCAGCATGTCCATTAATTCCGGGTTGGACATGGCTTTATACGTCAGGCACAGATCTCCTCTAAGCAGGCGGTATGCCACTGAGTAGAGCTGGAGTTTCTTTAACCGGGCAGCATATGGCATCTGTTTGAGCCCTTTGATCCTCTTGGTGAGGTACTTTTGGGGTCTTTCCAGTTGCTGCAGGTGTCTGGTAAGGTACATCCCAAAAGGGGCATTGTACTCAATTATGGGCCTGATGAGGGATGAGTAAAGAGGCACAATGACCTCCCCTGATCTAGATGTGAATCCCTTCATGATTAGGTGGGCTATATAAAATGTTTTTCTAACCACTTTGGCCACGTGGTTGTCAAATGAGAGATTGCTATCAACTTGGGTCCCCAGGTCCCTAATTACTTCTTCTGTACTTAATGGATTTCCACCTATGTGGTAATTTGTGGGCACTTTGTTTTTGCCAAAGGGGATGACTATACACTTTTTGGCATTTAGCTTGAGGCCATGGCTCTGGCACCAGTTGTCTGTTTCTATGAGGCCCTTTTGGAGGATGCTTGTGTCGGCTGGAGAGTCGATTATGGCACCCAGTTTGTAGTCATCTGCGAACTTGGTCAGCCACAGTCCTTCCGTGTTGGCCTGTACCTCCGAGAAATATATACCGAACAAGAGAGGTCCCAGGACTGAGCCTTGTGGGACACCACTTGTAACTGGTTTGGAGTCTGACATGGCTCCAGCAATTCTAACCATGTGGGTTCTGTCCTTGAGCCAGTTTGCAATCCATCTAGTGACATAGGGGTTTATATTTAAGCTGGTGAGCTTATCTATAATGCCCGAGTGGGGTATTGTATCGAAGGCTTTTGCGAGGTCCAGGTAGGCTGTGTGGACCACCTTCCCTCGTCAATGGCCTTGGTGACTGTTTCAAAGAAATCAACCAGGTTTAAGAGGCAGGATCTGCCCTTAACAAAGCCGAACTGGGTAAGATCCAGTGTTTGTAGGTCCCCAATATCTTTATTTATGAGGTCCATGATGATCCTTTCCATAGCTTTGCAGACCAAGCTAGTCAGGCTTATGGGGCGATAGTTTCCAGGATCCGTTGAGGCACCACCTTTATGGAGAGGGACCACTGTTGCTGTACGCCACTCTTTGGGCACATATCCTGTAGTAAGGCTGAGATTGAACAGTAGTTTTATGTTTGGGTTTAGCTCTTCTTTGAGTTCATGTAGGATGCAGCCCGGGACACCATCTGGTCCCATTGATGCTGTGTCTTTTGCTTTGGAGAGGCGGCTCTTACCTGAGCATCTGAGATGTCAGCGGGGGGGCAGCACTCTGCTGGGATAGATATTTGCCCTTTTGGTGGGGGGGAGAAGTTTGCGCTGAACCTGTCAGCTAGGATGTTGGCAATGTCTGTGGGTTCGGTGTATTTTTTGTCATTTTGGACTAATTCTGAGCATATCTGGGAATTACCACCCAGGTTCCTAACATAACTAAAGAAAGCCTTGTGATTATCCTTAGTGTCCTGTGCAATTTTTCTCTTGAAGCTGGCCTTAGACAATTTTATGTGTGCCCGTAGTTTTTTGCTAATACTGATCAGTGATGCCTTCCTTTTTGGGATTTTGCTTTATCATTTAGTAGCTTCCTCCTTCTATTGTATAGTTTGTTTATGGCTGGGGTCCACCAGACAGGACGTCTACCTTTGGAGGATTGGGTCTTGGTTTTATTTGGGATCGCATGATCCATGCATTCCTGAAGGTGTTCATAGAATGCGTTTATAAAGGATTCTGTGGTCTGGGCTGTATTTTCCACAGGCCCAGGGGCTTTGAAGGATTCCACCACAGTTTTGAGGAGTGTAAAATTTGCTTTAGAGAAGTTTTTCACTGTGGTTTTCTGGGCAGGGGGTGGGGTCGGGATGTGAATATCCAGTGAGATTAGTTTATGGTCTGATCTTACCAGTGAGGGATACACTTCTGGTCTGGAGCATAGAGTCCCCATGTTGGTGATGATCAGGTCCAGTATGTTTTCCCTCTTGTGGGAGTGGTAACAAGTTGTTCCATAGCATTTGAGTTTATAAATTCTAGGAACCTTTGGGCTAGGGTGTTGGAGCTAGAGTAATGCTCCCAGTCTATGTTTGGGTAGTTGAAGTCGCCCAATATAATGGTGTTTGGAGAGACCTTCATATTTTCCAGTGTTCTCAGGAAGGCCGAGTGGGGTTCCTGGTTTTGGGAGGGTGGTCTGTAGCAGGCTATAAACTGGAAGGCAGTTTTACCCACTGTTAGTTGCACATGGATAGTCTCTGATGCTTCATGCTTTGCCACCAACCTGGAGGTGTGGGAATCTTTGATGAATATCGATACTCCCCTCCTTTTGTGGTTCGGTCCAAGTTTTGGGGCGAAAAGCATGGTATGAGGTATAACCTGGTAGTGCTGGGGTGCTCTCGGGAGCCCTGAACCAGGTTTCTGTTACTGCACAGATATCGATGTTCTCCATGCTAAGGAGAGTTTCGAAAAGTGTGCATCTTGAGGTTTAGATTTCTGGCATTGAGTAGCATTACTCTTAGTTTCTTATCCCTTGTGATACCTATGGAGGTGGGTTTGTCTTTTGAGCCTTGCCTAAAAAGGCACTATGGGGGTAGCAAGAGCCTTTGCCAATATCCGAAAGCCCAGGGGTGACAGGTGCAAGCCGTCCCTAGCGAAGCATCGTGGCTTGTCGAGCATATCATCCCAAGCTGACAGGCATTGGATCCCCTTTGAATGACACCAGTACTTAAGCCAATTGTTGAAATTGATCATCTTGTCTTCATATTGTGGCATCATTCTTGGTGAGGGTAAGATGCTACTCAAGGTCAGGGTCATACCGGCCTGGGCTACATGCTCAGAGAGCTCCTTTATGTCTCTTTTCATGTAGTCCAGGGAGGTACGTCTCAGGTCATTCACACCAGCATGGACAATGACTGAGTCATATTTGTACTTGCCTTGGAGTGACCTGAGTGCTTGTGTTATGTAGCGGATCCTAGCACCCGACAGGCTGCTCACCGTGACCCTCTCCTTGTTCAGCCTGGTGAGCGGGACGTCAGTGTGCCTGACGATAGAGTCACCTATTACAAGTGTATCAGGTGTGTTGTTTAGTCTTAAGGGCTGTGACTGTTCGGCACACTGGCTTTGTGAGATATGTGTTGCACGTGTTTTGTTTTGGGGTAGCGGCTGCTTGGGTGTCTGCTTTGGAGGTCTCTGCTGCTTCGGCAGATCTTTATTTAGAGCCTCCGAGTATGTTTTGTGTGATTATGTGTTTGGTTTGCTGTTGTGGTAGGTCTATGTGAGACTGGAATTGTAGTGAGTATGGTTTCCTTCTCCTCCTGACTGGTTATGCCAGTACTGAGTTGAGAGAGCTTAGCCACCAGTTTGGCTATATGGTTGCATCTCTCACATGTGTTGGAATTTGTTGGGAGGAGGAGAGGGTTGTCTGTGTACATGAGGCAGTTGTAACATTGCCTCAAGATTCCCAGATTCACCAGCTGGACCGAGAGGAGATTGACAACTGACCTTTGGACATGCTAGAATAATATTGGGAATTCCTTAATAATTGAAAACCAGGGCCAGTGGGGAGTGAGGGTGTAGTGCTTTTAATTTTTAGTGCTGACTTATATAATTGCTTTAGTGAGCAAGTGCCAGGTAACTTAAGTGCAATGTGTTACAGGTAACTTAAATGCAAAAATGACAAACAGTAACTTTCTTTCAAGTGAAACAAGGAAATAAGTACAGTAAGCAATGCAGATATCACTAGTGAGCCACAGAAGCGCTGAGAAGCCGCGTATTAGGTGGAATTAGCGTTCCAGGGAAATAACAAGCAAACAAACAACAAGCATATAAACAAAGCTATATTCAGCAGGCCTGGATCTAGTCTATGCTACAGCAAACAAGCATTTCTTCCTATCTGAGCAAACTACCTAAACCAGCCCTACCTCCCATTCCCAAGCATTCCATCTATGCACTTTTGACTAGTAGGACAATCTTCAGTAAGTTAATTCAAATTCTCTTAATCAAAATGCTAGATTCTAGACACCTATACCTATTGGTACCACATTTTCCCTTTCTAAAAAAAAAAAAAAACCAAACAAAAAAAAAAACAGGGCTGTATACAGTACAGAATCTCTAAACCTCAAATGTGAACCTTTACCTAATCACAATACTCACTCTCTCCAAATGGAGGCACACCATCATCTACTGCCTATCTAAATCATGTCTAACTTTAGACTTGTGTTCATCCTCTTTCTGCTAGCAAAAATCCTTCATTAAATTGTTTATGCTCGGACAGCTGAATTTGTTGACAAATATGTTTTCCTCTCCAGGTAACAACATGGCTTCAGAGTTGCACCTTTGCTGTGTTAGGGGCTGTAGCTCAAATTATCCTTAAGTTTACTCACTGAAAGTGTGTTTAGAGTTCTTAAACTTTTGACTTGATCAGACATCAGTTCCATTAAACTAGCTGCGCACTCTAGCCTTTACTGAGTGCATGCTTAGGTGGTTTGCCAATTACTTATGCAACAGACAAGCTGTTGTCAAATTTGGTTCTCTTCATTAAAGGACTGGTAAGTATTCTTCTGGAGTTCCGCTGGATTCCAATACAGTCTTGACCACTCTTTTCTTTTCTTGTTTAGCCATAGTCCTTCTATATCTGCAAGCCTTTCTGAAGTGTGGAGTATTTAGTCATGTTGAGGCCTGCCTACAGCTTTACTTTCTTCCAGTCTTACTTACAGGAAGATCCTTTCTTAATTTGGACTTGATTTGAGGACAGATCTCCACATTAAATGATCAAATATCCAAGCTGCGTGTTATTTGCCTCACGGTAAAAACTTACAAAATTTCTTAGGCTTTCCTTATCAGACTCAGTTGGACAAGTCTTTCTATAGGTCTGAAAGTTTAAACATCTAGATGTTTGATTTAACCAGACTTTGTTATTTTTGTCTCATGCCAGCAATTCGGTGCAAAGGATAGCTTTTCAGTCTAAAACTGTATATAGTTATCTGCTTCTTGACAGTTGAACCTAGACATGTAATTAAAACAATTATGCTTATTCCCAAAATGGAATGTGTTTTGTTACTGACCCTTGGTTTTTCTGGGAACATCAAAATACTTCAAATCTTTTTAAACAATATCTGTCACTTCATGAACTTGGCCAACCTCTTACAATATTGTGGTCAGCTACTTGATTCTGTCTGTCTGTCTGTGCATGAATATGCAACATTTCTTCTGAATTCCCTAACCCAACAAGGCAGGTTGTGAAACTCCCTATTCTCTGTCTATTTGTATACTGAAGATGCTATCATCCTCCTGCATGTGTAGTTTCTCAAGCGCTAGAATTGTGTAATTTTAACATCATACTCTTGGATAAGCTATTATTTTCTTTAAATAATATAGCTATCATTGCACCCTTTTAAACAAACATCTAAACCACTACTTCTCAGTATACATACACACATACAAATATTTCAAGCATGGGCATTCTAGCCTGCCAATATAGCAAAAAACTTGTTACCATAATAAGTCTCCAGGCTGTTGTTAAAAATGTCTAAACTAGTACATCATCGTGACTGTACCTCAGGCTGATATACAATCTATTACCACTCAACTTTCTTTTATTTATTTCCTTCACCTTTCTTGATGAATTATAAGTGACCTCTACATTCCCTCTCCTGAAGAAGTCCTACCAGTGGGTAGGACGAAAAGTGCTTTATTTTATTAAACTTCTCGTTGGTTGCACCTGTGCCTTTCTGTGGTCTTTCTTCATCTTTCTACTCTTCTGTAAGACAATTTTTTGCCACTTCCTATTGCTACCTTCTTAATCCGCTGTTTCCCAGCATCCTCTTCTTGCAGTGTAGTGTAACTATTTCTGTGGGACCTGTAGTCAAGTAGAACCTAATGGCCTTGCTTCCCGCACTTACATACTTGTCATTCCCTAAATTATTTAAACTTACTTGCTCTTTGAAAGAAATACTACCTATCCAGATTATAATGCTTTCCTACCCCTTCTGTGATGGTATTGTGGCTTAAACATAACCCTTGGGTTAGAATTTAGATCAAGATTGTGTTATTTGATATCAGTGTGTAAGGCAGTGTAATAATAGCAGGCTTAAGCTCTGACCTAGTGAGGGAGATAAAACTAGCGTTATAGTGTAGTACTAATAAACTTCAATGTATAAATAATATTATACTAAAATATACTACTTCTACAGCTGATTATATGTTTGATTTGTTAATCTTGAACATTTGCTTCTCTTCTTGTTTGATTTTTTTTTTCTGTTTGCTATTTAATTTACCCGTGTATTATGCTTATTGCCTGTATTAGTTTGCCTGCGTTAAGTTTTCTACCTCTGGTCTAGGTGTTGGTTGAAAATGGTTCTTGGACCATTTCAGTCACATACAAAGTCAGTACTGTCCTTCTCTAGTGAGCTTATATTTAATTCTCTCAGGCTTCAGATGATTATGATCTGAGCAGGTCCAGTAATAACTAAAACAATAATAACTAGCTGACAAGTGGCCAAACATGAACGGAAGACAGGTAACAGAGCGACTTTGCTATGTTGTTGTTGGGTTTAGTTTTACTTCATAGTCATTCAGTCGCTGTGGAATGCAATTACTCTGGAAACAGCAGCTTAGCATCAGTATAGTTTTCTATCATGATAGCAAGTGAAAAGCAAGGCAGCAAAACATGACATCCAACATGCATGATTAGCCTTATGGGTAGTTCAGTGCTACACTGTACTGTACTGTACTGTATGTTATGTTCTTCCTCTTAAGCAAAATGCTTTCTATTTATATAAATAAATAAAAATAAATAAATAAATAAATAAATATATATATATATATATATATATATATATATATATATATATATATATATATATAGACATCACTTGACGTATAGTAATATGATTTATATATGGAGGAAATAAAACAGGTAATAAGGACTTACAGCTATGTAAATTACTCCTTATTATAAATTGTTATGATTTTTTTCCACTGAGATAGCTTTTTATCTGTTTTCCATTCTAGATACTTTATAGAGACATGAGTAGCAGGTGAATTCATAGTAGGTAGAACAGCCACATCTAGTAACATACAATTATCAAGTAATGTGGAATCTGCTCTTGAATCAGACATCCTACTGGCTGATACTAGGTTATAATCAGGACTGGTGAGCATCTCAGGAAAGGTCTCTTTCTCTGGTAGTGGTGTTGCATCCTGTTTGACTGGATTTATTTCAGACATCTCAGCATTCTGGTTTGAGAACAGTCTAGTCTTATATAACATTTTTCATTTGCCTCTAGGACTTAGACCATCCTTAGTCTCAGTGATTTAGGACCTCAGAATATTAACTTGACCAGTCGTAACATCATCTTGTTGCTTTGATTGTTTTTTACAGAATTCTTACTGTTTATGAAGGCTTTAATGCAGACAGTAATTTAACTGCTCTGTCATAGTACAGTTTCTGTTTTTGCTAAGCTTTCTGCCAGTGATATTGAGCATTTAGCATTTTCTTTGCTGAAGTAGAACAGGTGAGGTAGGTAACCATGTCCATCAACAGCTCAGAAGGTGACAGTCCCACTGGTTGTAATGGCTGATTTCTATACTCAAGTAGGGGATAGATAATAGTTTTGATTCACATTTTCACTGTTTGTATGACTCCATCTGTCCATTTGACTCCAGATACCTTGGCCGATATTCTAAATTGTGTGAAAATGTATAAAATTCTTGGCTAAGAAATTGCTGGTCATTGTCACACATGAGAATATCAGGGGTGCCATGTTGTGAACATTGATTTCATCATTGGAATGACAGTGTAATGGCGTTGTTCTTGGTTTGATGACTTCTAGATAAGTTGAGTGATGCTCACCATAGATGAGATATTAAGTGTCCCTAAAATGAAGGAAATTAGCAGCCCCCTTACTCGTTCGCCTTCCAGTATTTTAGTTGATAGTATAGTGTCCAAAGCATTGCTTTTGTGAAAAAAATTTGCAGATTTAATGTTTTTTAGACATAAGTTCTACTTGATGAACTGTACAATGACAAAATAATACACTGCATGCTGATCTTTTATGCATAGCAAAGTCCAAATGTGCTTCTTGGAGTCTTTTCAACATTTTAGTGCATATTTGGTTTTGAACAATCACTTGGTAGAATCTGAATGTGAGTCCTTCTGACATACCTCTGTTCATGGAAGGTGTAATATATGCAGATTATAATGTATTCCTTTCTTTTTTTTTTTTGTCATCTGACTATCTGCATAGTACCATATTCTAACACATCTGTAATGTAATTTTTTTCACTATGATGGGTAAAGTCCTGCATTGTATCAAGTTGGTTACACAAGTCAGGACATTGTCCAAAAATATCAAAAGAAACATAACACTTCAAATTTTTGTTTGCATTCTGTGGTCTCACATCTGCACACACTGTGTATAACAGTCCAAACTGCATGTCTCAGGAACACTTATGCCACATGAGTCTGCAAATTAATACCTCCGTGATTGTGTGAATAATTTTTTGAATGAGCATGAGACTCATGCTTTCTGCTTGCCTACAAATCACCTCAAATGACTGCATTGTGACTTGTGTTCTGCAGTTGGATCTTTACACTGTAAGTTCACTTTATGTCCACTTGTTCACAAGCTAATTTTACAATGAAGGATTGTTGAATTGTCGCAACTTAAAACAGTAAATTATATTCTCTGTTTTTATGCACATGATAGAATAATTTCTGACCATAAAATTATAATTTGCAACCAAAATAAGACCATAGTAAAGCTTTAGACCGACAGCAAACCTTTCAATTTCAGTTGTCAAAATGCAGTCTCAATCAATATAAGGAAGTCTGGCTTCATTCCTAGTTTAAATGTAACAAATCTCCTACACATAGACAACTTCTCGGTTCACTTCTGTGTTTCAGTACCTAAATGAAGAAACAATGCATACAGTCTCTACATTCATATTGGCTGCATCCACTAACAAATCATTTTCATCAAACGTATATGGGTCATCCAAAGGAGTAGTCACTGAGTATGCATTCATCGATTTTGTTTCAATCACTTGCAAAACATTTTTTCTGTTCTTTTTTCTTGTCCATAGACATGCAGACTTAAGAAAAATGGTTGGGCAATCTACACTTCCTACAATCTATAAGTGCCAGACTTGGCTTCTAATGCAGATAGTTATACCTTGAACAAAATGGCTTTGCTGATCCTAACACTTTTCACTTTTAAATGTATCATCTGGTTTATTCATAACAAAGGATGTTTTGTTACCAGACTGTACTTTGTCTTGACAGTATTATTCTATCTAGTAGTGAATTTTAACAATTTTAATTTTTCCAAATCCTCATTATGCTATTTCACTCGAATATTGGTTAATTCTGCTACTGTACCAACATTCTTAACTTTATCCAGTGTTAATTCAAACTCTGACAGTAGCTTAATTGTTTCATTGTAATGTTTAATTTCACTGAGAATTCTGTTACTCAGCAGTGAATCATTCATCTCACCAAACTCGATGTTTATCTGTTTGCTTTAAATTTCTCACATTATGAATTGAGAGAGTCTTCTAAGCCCTGTCTCAGTGAAAAAACAAATGGTATATGTATGAAAAGGCACAAAGTACTGCTTGAACTTGTCTTAATTGACTAACAAATATGCTTGCTGCAATATAGTTAGGTTAACTGCATTAAATACCTTAATGTATTGTTTCTAGGTTTCTCCTACTACTGCTGCTAATACTGCTATCAGCACCACTACTACTGCTGCTACTACTACTATTACCACTATCACAACTACAACTGCTACTATTACTGCTGCTACTTGTACTACTGCTACTACTACTACTATCACTACTCCTACCACTGCTCCTAGAACTACTGCTAAT
This sequence comes from Protopterus annectens, assembly GCF_019279795.1. Lineage (NCBI taxonomy): Eukaryota > Metazoa > Chordata > Ceratodontiformes > Protopteridae > Protopterus > Protopterus annectens. The sequence continues at coordinate 1,118,411,479 of NC_056728.1, forward strand.
ACTATCACTATCACCACTACTAGTATTACTGCTACTGCTACTACTACTGCTGCTGCTGGTACTACTACCACTACCACTATTACTACTACTGTTATTACTGCTACTACTACTGCTACTACTACTGCTGCTGCTGGTACTACTACCACTACCACTATTACTACTACTGTTATTACTGCTACTACTACTGCTGCTGCTGGTACTACTACCACTACCACTATTACTACTACTGTTATTACTGCTACTACTACTACTGGGTCCAAGCTGTTATTTTTGCATTTCACCATTGTCATGTAAAGTACTGCCCAACATCATTTTGGGATTTAACATATTTGATATTTGTGGCAGTCAAAAACCCACAAGATACGTTGAACTTTCCTAAGGAGAAGCTAATGGGAATCCAAGTATATTCATAAACAGAGCTACAGCTGCCTCCCAGGATTTTTTAAGCTGGTGTAGAAAGTTGGCACAGCTTATTAACCCATACTTTGCCAATTATTTATCACCCCTCTTTCTCAGTGTGGTTTGAGGAGGCACTGCTTTGAGAGTAATGTGTATAAGACTTTGAATAAGCACTTAGTGCTAAGAGTAAAACTCTAAACATGAGCATGGAATTACACTACCTGGTTGGAACAGTGTGTGGAAATGTAAGTATTTTTAATAGTTATTCACTGTAATGTGCTGAGTTCATACAGGAATTCATGATTATAACTGATTTCAGACTTCTTCCCTCAAATGTTTTTCAAATGTATTTTACAATATTACTGGTTTAGGAACTAGAGATTTTTTTAATCCACCATTTATCACTTTTTGTTTTTATATTCAGCATTATGCCTACAGTTACTACAAGAGTGCTTCTTTTAATTGATTATATTGTTATTTTTAGAATACAAGAATGTAAGGGAGAACAAAATTTCACTCATAACCTTGTGGTTAAAATCAAGTACTCATTTATTGTTCTTTACAATTTATGGATTTTGTCAAGAAATAAAATGTTAACAAGTTTTCTCAAAATCTATTTCTAATATCACATAATCTCTTAAATAAAAATTGTAAATTTGTAATTAAAAACATTTACTTTCAAACATTTATTTGCATGTAAGCACCTTTTATACAAGTATTTTGCATAGTTCACTAGCAGCACATGACTCTGATACTATGCTCCTAGGTCAGTCCAGCAATGGTACTCGTGGGCTGAACAAAACAAATTTATAAAAAAATATGTCTTTTCTTATTCAGCACTGAGCATTTTATATATATATATATATATATATATATATATATATATATATATATATATATATATATATATATGTATATATAATGTATATATATATATATATATATATATATATATATATATATATATATATATATATGTGTGTGTGTGTGTGTGTGTGATGAATGGCGTGTTTCAGGAAATGTTCTGTGTTGGTAGGGCCTTCTAGTTTAGCCATGGATAGGAACTGGAAAGGTTACTTTTCATAAAAGATTTATAGTGAAAGATTTAAATATTTTGAGTAAAAGTTTTATGAGATGTTAATTGATGAATATGCTACATTCACCCCCATTCTTACCTGTTTTTGCTTGTTAGTTGCAGTTCAGTCCTGTAAAGAGTTATTACCTCTTAACAAGTAGAGCTGTGTATATGCTCCATCATGGGGCAGCCACAGTGGTGCAGCGGTTAGTGTTGCCACCTCACAGCAAGAGGTTCTCCGGTTTGATTCCTGGCTGGGGTGCCTTCTGTGTGGAGTCTGCATGTCCTCCCTGTGGTTGCGTGGGTTTCCTCCGGTTTCCTCCCACATCCCAAAGACATGCAGTAGGTGGATTGGGCACTCTAAATTGGCCCTAGGTGTGTGTGTGTGTGTGTGTGTGTGTGTGTGTGTGTGTGTGTGTGTGTGTGTGTGTGTGTGTGTGCACCTTCTGTGGAAGGTTGGGCGCCGGCCTGGCAACTCGACACAGTAAAACTCCACTGCCAATCATGAGCGGACGGATGATCCGCTGTGGCGACCCCTAACCGGGAAAAGCCGAAAGAAGAAGAAGAAGAAGATAGTAGATGTTTGAATAATAAAATCATTGCTGAAGGAATTGTGGGGATGGCGGAGTTAACTGCATCTTTCTAAGGAAATGGACATTCCTAAAATGCTGTGCAGGACAGTCAAATTCTGCTCTACCTCCAGAATGGGCATTCATCTTATAATTAGAACATGTGTGAATGGATGTCTAATTTGCGGTCTCTCAGACAGTTTGGGAAGGAAAGTTTTAGAGTAGGGCTGCATATGTAGTTGCGGTCTTGATGGAGTGAAGTCTGATGTCCTCACTCAGAGTTTCATTGCATTTATCATAATAAAAGGTGATGTAATCAGCTAATCACTTGGAAAAGGTCCATTAGTACATGGAAAAACATTTTCCCTTCATAAAAGACAAAAACAGTTGATCAGGCTGCCTGAATAGTGTAGTGCTTTGAAATGTAGAGACATTCATACAGATAACCATGTGGAGTACCTGGAGGTAAAAAATGTGGAAGTTAGACCAAGGTAGGTGGGGTATACAAAAGTAACAAGATATATTGACCAAAACTACTTCTGACATCAGAGTTTCATCACTGTACCAATGTTATCATGTACGTCATGAAAAAAGCACCCATACAATCCTGAGAGAATTTGAACCTAGTATCCTATGCATCAACATTCTATCAAGCATTTCACTTACAAGCTAAGCCACAGAAGAAAATGCAATGAAAGTGTCAATGAAACACATAGCAAATGATTGTTATATGTTTACAGAATGGAAGTCCAAAAAAAAAAAAAAAACAGGATGGGATTTGAACCTAGTACCCTGATATTCTCTCAAGCACTTAAAAAATGAACCATAGAAGTAATCACAATGAACATGTGAGATTTACAGCATTTTGTATTTGCAAATTAATATGTCAACCTTGGCCTATATACTTTACAGATGACAGTGACTGAACTTAATCTTTTCTATACCATGAGCAGTGACATACCTAGTTGGTCATAGATTGGCATCGAGTGTGGTCTTCACATCCAATTGCACACAGTGTGACCACAAAAAGTAAGTGAATGAGAAGCCCTATATGGGCATGCATGTTTTATATTTATCTATTTTTTGACCAGATTAAAGGTTAGAAATGGGAGTACAGGAAGGTGATGAAAAAGGGAAACAAGCCGTGGGCAGGACAGAAGGGCAGAACAAAAATGAGCAAATAAGGAATGAGCAGGGTGGAGATGGGGTAGTAGGGAAATGCTTTTTTTTAAGGACAGGTGCCCATTTTATACTTAGAAGTTTAGTTAGCATGTAAGTGACATAAGATGATGGTAAGAGAGTAAACTTAGGTAGCAGGAGAAGAAGGACATAACTAACAAGGTGTGTGGTAACACAAGGCGGAGGGGTAACAAAATACTGAAGGAGACATCAGACAGAGAGCAGAAAATGGTGAGGGCAGGATTGAATGACTAACATGGTTGGGTATTGATATAAAGGGAGATAAATACTAGGCTGGAGGATAGGAATGATTATTTGCAGGTGGAGTCTCTGCCAGTTGAGACCCAGTGGGTAATGTCATCACTGAGCCCTGACTCAGACAGTGGAACAAGTGCTGGACAGGAGTGTGACTCAGTGACTTGCCACAGCATGCTGACCATTTGACTGAGTTGGTCATCCAACATACTGTCTATGATCTCACCTAAAGTCTCTGCCAGTTGGTGATGAATGACAAAGGTGTCACGTCACCTGTATTGCTACTGGTGAGTATAACTGTACCAAGTTGTGGTGCAGAGCTACCTGAAGCATGTGGTGCAGGAAGGGCAAGAGGTATGGAGGCAACTGAGTCAGCCTGGGTCCTATATATGCTGCATGCCTCTGGTGGTGCTGCTGCCACTGGGGTTGGGGGGAGGGTAGGGCAGAGATGCATTACTGATGCGTGAGACTAATGTGGATATACAAAGGAAACATGCTATGCAAACATACATGTTTCACTCACAGGTGATTCTCAAAGAAAACAACTGCTACATTATACTGACACATGCCTATTCAATTAATAATGGTGATTGTAAATATTTGACCTGATTTATTATTAAAACTTGGAAATTGCATGAGCTGACTGGCATATGGTCGACTTGCAGTTTTCAAGTGGGCGGAATGTCGAACCCAAATCGATCAGCTACACTACAGCAAACGGGTATTTTCAGTTGAACATTTAGGTTTGACATTATTCAGGGGGATCGTAGTTCAGTGAAGAACAGGGAATTTGCCCATTTCCTCACTGGAATTGATATATTTAATGTGCACAGGGTGTGGGGGGCACAGTCCCCCACATGGGTCCCCCTGCAAAACAGCAGAAGTAATGTACCATTGACTGTAAATTCTAACAGTACATTAATGTTCATAGCAGGAGGTGCGTGACATCAGCTCCTGCTATTTTGAATACATCAAACCATGGTTGTCAATGTATTCATTTTTGGATTGGTTTATCTTTCAGTATGCCAAATTCCACATTTACAGTCAACATTTTAAACAGTCAACTGATGCAGTTTCAACATGCCAATAGTAAACCATTTGACACATGTAATGCTGCAGTTAACGAGACAGAAAACTACATCTCAAATATTTTCAGGATAACACAACTGTGGGGTGGGGTGGGGGTGGGGGTTTGAACCTACAGGCATACTTACAATGTGATAATAAAAGCCTCAGCATCCTGACTCACTTGTTCTCCTAAACAATAGGATGCATGCTCAAACACATTAACATTGAGCAGTCATAGTGCTACATTTGAGCTGTGGCAGTAGTAACAGAAGGGAATACATACAAAGGGTATACATTTTTGGAATGAATCTCTACTAATGTTAACATTACAAACAAGACAATATGAAGAATGTATACTCATGCTGGCACTTTCAGGTGCTCCAGTCTACTCCTGTGCAGTTGCCTATTCCTTTTGATAGACTGTAGACATAAAAAGAGCATTGTGTAATATCTATGCCTGGCATGCAGTGACAGCTTGAAAGTGTGCCTAATATAACAGTTCTACTTACAGGACACTGGTGGTGCCCACTGATTAACTTCATTCTGCTATTGGCAAAGGAAATTAGGATTGCATGGACTCATGTCAGTATAATGGAGACATGTGTGGGATGCCAGTTGCATGGGTGACAGCCTTGTCCAAACTATTCCAGACTTCATCCTTATACTGAGACCCTTAATAGCTTTCATCCATGAGCCTCTGGTTGGAATCCTGATGGAGGCAATGGAGAAATATGTTTCCTACTTCACAAACCACCTCTGTGCTATAAAAGGAGCACTTTTATGTCATTCTCAAGTCATGATGTCTCACCTTGAAAAATCTCAGGGGAAAAATGGCAAAGAATTGGCACACAGATTAGGCCTTGTGTATCTCATTAGTAGCGAAACTACTGGCACTGATAGGCACTTCATTTACACAATATATATAGTAACCTCAGAAAATGTAGACTCACTATTATTAAGTTAGCAAATGGCAATTTAAGGTGTGAAATATGGCAGTCCTCAATGCCAGTGTATGCTGTTAAGAAAAATGTTCTGCAGTGACTCCATGTCCAGGTGGTTGCATATGTAATGATACCCTACCCCCGCAAAAAACATAGGCTGACTGTGCATGTGCAATGCTGCCCACAGGACCCTATGTGTGTGCATGGAATTTAGCAGAAAACTGTATGATGCTTACCAGGTGTGCCTTTCATGCAAATTGAGTGATTTAGGAACAATAATGAGATGAGTCCTAATTAGCATAATCATCATGCTCAGGCGGGGGAAATTTACATGATATAGGTGCGGCAAGAAGCACAGAGGCTCATTGCTCTACAGAAGAAAATGCAAGAGTTTGATTTCTGCTAAGGGTGATTCTAGACATTTTTTTCAGCTTAATATAGCTGCTTGTATAAGGTAAGTGATATTTCTTACAAATCCATGCTTTTACCTGCTCTTGAATCTACTGCCTATAAGACATTTCAGTTTGTCAGTAATTTAAATGTGTTGTCCAAAGTGTATTGAGGGGGAGATTGCAAGGATCCACCAATTAGTAGCCTGTGGGATTATTATGCTGGCTGAGAGCTCCCAAAGCTATATATTCAGAGTATGGTCAATACTATTTTAGTGATATCTGCCTTAGACATATGTCATTAGTCATAATATTTGTAACAGTGTTAGTGTAATGGTCATGTGTCTTTGGTCACTTGCACTTATATGGTTGTTTTGTGGGGAATAGGTGGTCAGTAAACCTAGATGCCTGACGTTTACTTAAGTAGTGTGAATACAGATATCTAGCTGCAATGCACAAATACAGCATACCATATGCTTAGGAAGGTAGTAGTAGTAGTGTTAGAAATTGTAAAGCCCATGCAGGAATGAGGCTGTTAATTCCACTGTTTTCCATATAAACAGAACGATGCCTAAAAATCAGGGCACACAGAAAAAATACTGCCTCTGCTGGACAATTGATACTCACCTTTAAGCCCAAAGTCTCTGATGCTGCTAATGAAGTGGTAGTTCAGGCCTTTCATCAGCATGCCAACAGTTCTTTGATGTCCATGCAGCTGACCCTCCCTGCTGTTTCTGTGTCTTTTTTAAGATGGTCACCAATGTGAATGTGGAGGGGGGCAGGACAATATTTATGAAATGGTGCACCACATGGTGACAGATAGGATCTGTGGTGCCACTCACAGAGCAGAAGCTGTGGCATGGAAATGTAAAGCAGTGGATGGGGGCATTGGTTGAAATGCCTCTCATGGAGACAGAGTAGTTCCTGGCCTCTCTTAAAAGTGGTACCACCTTCACACAGTCCCATAGCACTTTGCTGTCTGTTGGGGCAGAGATGTACAAGCCTCAGAAAGCATCCACTGTGGATGGCCCAAGTATGTAGTCCTGTTTCAGTGATTCAGTACCTGCAAGTCTTCTTTACCTCTTAGTCACTGTGAAAGTTCTTAAATCTGTCTGATTTACGGTTTACAGATGCAGTGGGGATACAACAGCCACCACCATTTGCAAAAGATATGGCAGTGGGCTCTAGTTTTTAGCATGTTACATATCTAGTTGTGGTGTGTGGTCATACTTAAATACTAGATGTTTTGTGGTTTTGTTATTCACAGGTTATTCATTATCAAGCACCAGCACTGCTTAACTGCCCCTATATGATGTTGGAGGATCTGTAGCCCCTGTCAATTATATTGTGGATAAGCTGACTCAGTTGGGGGGGATACAGAGAGAGCATGTGTATGTGTGTGTGAGTGTATGTGTTTGACACAGGGAATGTGGCCACTGCAACCCCAACACAGACCATGGACACAGTCTCTATACTTGCAAATACCCAATCTACCCAGGTATCATAGAGAGGAAAGGTTGGTGGGGATACTGTCAGTCAGGGAAGTGTGCTGGCCCAACAGATAGACAGATGTTTGAATCGGCCCCTAGCACTCATTGACAGAGAGGTGAATACAAGGGGGTTAGTAATTGTGTTCACTGAAAATATAGTTACTGACTTCCCTATGAGGTTGGTATATCAGTAGCTGCTAACAAATGTATTTGCAGGTCCATGACTAATGCTGTCATAGCCATGGAAGTGACAGTGAGGGTGATCCAGGGCATACATGCTTACCTATGGGAGTGCATCGTCCATATCTGTGATTCCTTGGATAGTCTGAATCTCACACAAGAATGATCAATGTCTTCTCTGGCTCATGTGCCAAGGGCAAGGGACCATCCTAAGAGGTCATTACCTGCAAAATCCACAGATGTTAGCCAATGTGGCCATGGATGTGTGAGATCCCACTTCCACAGTGCTAGCACTTCCACAGCAGCATCTTTTGTGGAGGTGTCTACTCCCAGGACAGGCTACCTCCATGTTTGTGGTCACTGTCATGCTGGCACATCTCTTAGCAGACATTGCGTGTGGTCACACAGCATGCCTGCATCTGGCTAGAGCTATAGAACATCCAGTGCAACTCCAGGCAGAGACAGCTCTCAGGGATGGGGGTATGTAAGAGATGCTGAACTCTCTGCTATGCATGCCCTGGACCTGTCCAGTAGGCTGATCCACAGTGCTACTCTCACTCCACTACAGCTCTCTAGCACATCACACACATCTACTTATCCTGGATCTTCACAATATTAAACCCTGTCCCCAAAAGCGTTCTGACACTTGACATAAAAGCACTTTTTATTTTTATACTCCTCAGTGCTCACATGCACACACTTTCCTAAGATAAACCTACACACCTGTACTCCATAGTCCACCTGTGCAAATGATGACAGCTGTGCCCTGTCTTTTCTACATAGCTACTTGGTTTGCCTATTTTTGCCTATGTTTGATGGACAGCATGGCCAGGCTATGCATGGGTAAACACAGCTTGGTGTTGGTTTTGCATGCATCATTTTATGCTTATGACTGACTCTTGTTTACTAAGTTGTGATGCTATGTTCAATGAGCTAGCTGTTTGTTAGTGACACAGCATACTGTGCCCACTTCTGTTTAACATGATCATCTCCGGCTTTAGGCTCCTCCTCTGACACTACATCTGACTCAGGTGCCTCTGCCTGTTGTGCTATGAACTGCTTGCCATGCAACAGCTTATTCTGCTGTGACTGCACCCATGGTCAGTATTTTGGCATGTGACAGGCTTCAGGGCCCTACCAGATGAATCCAGATAGTGAACGCATGCCTTCAGCAGCCCAGACAGAGACTCTATAATGTTTCTTCTTTGCAGTAGTGCACGGTTGTACCCATTGTCTGTTTGAGTGTGTGCATTTCTTGTGAGTGTCACGAGCCAGGGTTCAGCCATTACTACCAAGATGCCCCTGTGGAAATTCACCTTTCACAAAGCATTGGTACTACAGGTCACATGTGTGCCATATGTGGGAGTCATGGAAACTGTCTGACTGACCTACAAATACAATATAGACGATACCCTGTGCATTACAGATCATGTGGCAATTGATGGATTGATACCCTTTGTGGTTCATATACCACCTTCTCAGTTTACCAGCTGGTGCCTTTATTTAAATGTGAGTACAGTCTATGGCCACCAGTACCCCAAGGCAATGGGCTATATCCTAGAAATCCTACATGGTGTTGGATATCTCCTAAAGGGAACATGGGAGCCACATATGCTCCCCCTACATGCTGAAGTATGTCATCAAGAAACTGGTGTAGTATTTTCAAAGCAGAGGTCTGATATATGCCAACTGTGTCCCCAGCAGATCACTAAAAGGTCCCCCGTAGATAATTTACATAAAGCCACAGAAACCATTGTACCCACCTAGATAAGTACCCCACGCCTCCCACATGGCTGCAGATGAAGCTGACATATTTCCACAATTTGTTGGATGGTGTCCCTATCAACACAGTACTAGTTCTCAGTGATGGTGTTGTGGAAGCCGTAAAATGTTAAATGCAGTCAGATGATGCTGCTCTTCCAGGGTTGGTGATGTGGAGTGGCTTGCATAACAGCTGTAATGAGACCCTTCTGTGGACACACATTTACTTTGGCTGTGGCAACCCTTAACACAGTTCCACTTAGTCTGAACATGGGCATATGGTTGAGTTCAAATATACTGCAAACAGAGCTCCACTGCATGGCATTTAAATGTTTCTAAATGACTCCCCAGTATTGTTTTGCCATATTTTAATACACAGGTCCTCATTTTATGGTCATTGGCATATAACATGACTGCCCACATTATTTGGATTAGCCACATCGTGTACCTTAATGTTCTGGATTGCAAACACCTTTCATGTTCATAGGTTCATAGGTTGGTACTAGGCTATTGGCCCTAGGGCCTATACAAGCCTAGCCATAACAATTCCGTGGCTATTTCTTCCCACACTATTTACTTCCTGGACCCCTGTCTAGCAGGGCAACTGATGTGATCCCCGGGGTGAATTTCCTTTCTCCCATCCAATTATTAAGGTTCCTTCTGAAGAGGGTCAAAGAGGTGCTCTGCTTGACATGTATGGGCAGTCTATTATAGAGTCTGGGGAGTCTCTGGGTTAGGAACCTATCCCTCCAGCATGTTTTGTTTATTGTGATGACAAGGTTTAGATCCCTGGAGTGTGTGGCTCTGAGGGATTGGGATTTCTTTAAGTGTAGCATGTCCAACAGCTCTGGGTTTGACATGGCCTTGTATGTTAAGCAGAGATTGCCTTTGAGTAAACGATATGCAACAGAGTATAGCTGGAGTTTTTTAAGGCAGTCAGCAGAGGGCATCTGCTTTAGGCCTGTAATTATTTTATTGAGGTATTTCTGCAGCCTTTCTAGTTGTTGCAGGTGTCTTGAGAGGTACATACCAAATGGGGCGTTGTATTCTATAATGGATCTAATGAGGGATGAGTACAGTGGGACAATGACCTCCTTTTTTCTGGATGAAAAGGCCTTAGTGATGAGGTGTGTAATATCAGTAAAATCCATATATGGACTGTGTGAATGTTGGAAAAACATGGGATTTTCATGGAATTTGTCATTTTAGAACATAGAGCACTCGTTCACCATGACTTGTATTTTGTCTTGTATTTACTACATATTATACTGTCAGTTTGCACATTGAGTATTGTGTGAGTGTGTGTGTGTGTGTGTGTGTGTGTGTGTGTGTACACACACACACACACACACACACACACACACACACACACACACACACACACACACACTAAAAACGTATAATGGTATTATGGTAATGACCACAAATTCCTGTTAAAAAGCATGGGTATAATTCCTGGATTTCATTTTATGAAAATCAACGTTTGATTTTTTTTTAAAGAAACTTAAATCAGTGTCCCTTATAATAAAGTTAGTTTTTAAATTTAGGTTCTGGAACATGTACTTCAAAATATTTTGGGGATCTAAAATGGATCCTTTCAAGAAGTAATTGGTGGATCCACAAGCATAGAGGATGAAATGCAGAGGAAATTATTTTAACAGAAGAGCAGGCCAAGACAGCATTATGTTATGTAACAAGACACTGTATAATCTGCGACCCTAAACTGGAAGCTAGGTCTATTGCTTTCATTTTACACCAGTGAGTAAATCTGGCCTATTTGGATAGGCATGATTGTCTTTGGGTAAGTTTGTTGTCTTTATTTTAAAATGGATAACACCGCTGCACAAAACATGCCTGTGAAGTATCATCCTGAGGTCCTCCAAATTGTTAGAATGAGTGACTTTGAGTTTAGATGCAAAACTTTATCTTCATTTTATTCTAAGTTGCTGTAAAAAGGCAGGCCATTAGTTGGACCACCACCATTAGTCTTAGAATACTGAGCCATGGTTGACTGGACCAGCCAGGATATGCTTTTCTCCTTTTTGCATTCAAAAATAGCCTTAGGATTGAACAAACTGGAAGAAATACATATAGTAGACTTGCAAGTAAAAGAAAAAACATTAGTCACCATTGCTTGGATCTGAGATGCACTGAAACAAAACAGGAGAAGGTGGTTGCTTAAATGCAAGGAAAATAAATAGGCACATTTTTGTATCACATTGAGAATGGTCTTGTTGTCTTGCTCTACCCCGGGCAACAAGAAATATAGCTGTGCATGAGCCATATGAAAGTTAGGATTAATATGTTTGTCTAGCTTAGTCCTTACCTTTATGACCCTCAGTATTTGCGTTTTATTGACAAAAATGTCAGTCTTTACTCTTAGTTTCTTCCTTGCGCATTAATCACACAACCCCTTTCTAGGTCTGCCTTCTTTCTTGCAGACTGCTGTATATTTTTCTTTTTTTTACTTTTCTTCTTTTTTTCTGCTAACTTTTCAATAAACGAGTCAGCTATAGACATGAATTGCCACACATTTGTTTTCACCAACCTGACATGAGAAAGTACTATACAGTAATGTTTGTTTTTGCCAACCTGACATTATACAGTACTATAAAATAATATGTATTTTACCAACCTAATGTTACATACTACTATACAGCAATTTGTCTTATTACCAACCTGATGTTACACATTACTATACAGTAATTTGCTAACCTGATGTTACATAGCACTATACATTAAATGGTGTTTTTACCAGCCTGACATTACACATTACTATAGACATTATTCTGTTTTTACTAACCTCATGCTATGGGTTTATGTCAAAACATTGAATGACCAAAATGTTGAAGCCCATATGATCGACAACTCAGTCCATCAATGAACAATAAAAACCCAAATAACACCTGCAAACAACACAAACAATGCTTTTTCAGGGGGCAAGCTCCCTGCATTCCCCACACCCCCTGTTAATTATATATGTCAACTCAGAGACCACACTACAATAGGGAAATGGCATATTCCCTGATCCCTACTGCACTGCAGTTCCAGTCAGAATGATTCGATGGACTGAATTGCTGACCATATAGGTTTCAACAATTTGGCCGTTCGATGTTTTGACATACATCTGATGTTACATATTTTACAGTAATTAGTGCTTTTACCAAACTGACAATACACATTACTATATAGAAAAAGGTGCTTTTACCAGCCTGATGTCCCACTGTATTATACACTAATGCATATAAAGTGCTGGTGCTGTAGTCAATGTTACCATTCATTTCCCTTGTGAGCACTGCAGTGGTGTGCATCCATCCACCCATCCTTGCTGTAGTGCCTTACATGCTAAAATAATTGTTACTGATCTCTTTCATTTAGGGTAATTAGAGCTAATATGCACATTAACCGAGAAACACTATTCTGTTTAACACAATACAATGTCCTCTAATAAAAATGGAATTTTTTGCATTTTATAGACTTCTGTGCATTGTTATGCTAATGTAAAAACTTAATACATATAAAAAATATTGAAAAACACTCGCAATTTGTACCAAGCATTTTACAATGTAGATACATTTTTTTAAAGCCAGAACTTTCTGCACATTAGCAATGATCGTACAGCTCAACCTTCCTCCCCCATTTCCTTTAGTTTGTATATACAGCAACCCACAACTCTTCCTGTTGCAAGGTATGAGATGCAGCTGTGTTTTCAGATGCTGGGTTCTTAGCTCTTTTTCTCTTTCTCTCTCTCTGTCTCTCTCTCTTCCTTTAGTGTAAAATATTGTAGATTTTACAGTGCAGTAGAAAACATTATGCAGGCAGCTGTGATTCAAGCATTCTTTTCTTGCTAACCCACTGAATGAATTATTTACTTTTAGAACATGTACATTCTTGTACAGGCCACAGAGAGCCTGTAACTTTCCCTTCTCCCACAGTCTGTTTTCTTTTGGTTGTTTATTATTTGTGTTTGAAACTCAAAGCATTACTGGACAGTTATGTTGGGAACCCAGTGTATATTTTGGAATGGAAAGAATAACAGGTTGGGTCTTCTACCTACCTCAGTCCTGCAGAAGTTAAGTCTGTGTGTAGCCCATGGCTACCACCCTGTGTATTTCCTTTCACTGATTGTAGATCAATAATAACCATTCTTAAACAATGTGAAATTCCTGGGCACGAAGAGCCAGCCTTCAGAAGGTTAAAATCACTAGAATATAGGTAGCAAGGGCAAAAAAGTAAAATTAAAAAAAACAAACAAAAAAAAAAACACATGAGCAGCATTAATATACTGTCTAATTATCAGGTAAAATACTGCAGAAGCATCTCAGAAATGCAACAGTGTTATCCAGGGTTTGTACCATTATATGGAATTAATTTCTAGTCTTAAAAGAAACTGAGAGGCGTGTATATGCTGATGTGAAACCAAATTTTCCGATATATGTGGACAAAATAATTGCACCAGAAAGCTTGTCAGAGTGGCAGGAAAGTGCAATTTCAAAACATGGTTCGTTAAGCTGACCCACTATTACTGAAACAAGGCATTATGGAGTGACCCAAGGTTACAAAAAACTTTTGACCTGCTGTTCTGTCTTACAGGGGATATACATAACTGGTCACAGTCTTTGATGGAAAGAAAGACCTTGCAGGAACATTTCTAATTAGAACGGGTAAGAGGCTTGAATCCTGTCATGTGAGTGGTATGCTAAAAATCATAGTATGTCATGTTGCTGGTGCTGAGGACAGTGTCCAGTCAATCAGACAAAGAAGTAATCCCAATCCTCCTGATCCCCCCATTCAGCAGCACGTAATCTGTGCAGCTATGAAGTCTTCTGCCCTCTGAAAAGCCAGAAGGCTTGCCCATTTAAGGATCATGTCCACTAGCAACCAGAATGGCAGCATTTATGATGACAAAATGTAATCTGAGATTAGGATCTCATGGATCATCTATTATTGGTGGAGTCAGGAGTGCAAAAAACATGTAGTAAAATGTTAGTATAGCCTCTGAACTATGGGTATGTTTGTAAGGCATTAAATATTCACATCACAGCCTACTACAAATAAATGTAACAGCTGCATAGCTAAATGCATACGTTTGCAATTTTATGTTCATGGTAGATTAACACCCGTATACAATGCACAATGTAATATTAGGGAAATCAGAACTAGCAGAGAGGCAGCTATAAAATAGAGGAAAGAAAATAAGTAGCGTCAGAATATGCTTGCTCTGGAGGTACGCGTCAACGATAGGTGTTACAGACAAACGGACAACCACGTGAGTAGTATGAGACAGTGAAAATGAGTAAATCTCCAATGTGTTGTTGTACACATAAATATATGTCTTCACATGCATACAGTAATGCATATATTATAACCAGAACTACAGAGCTCACCAGACAATGTTTCTATCACTCACTCTTTCGAGATGCAGTGTGTCTGTTAGTTTACATAATGCATGTAATGGAAGCTAGATAATACAAAATTAGAAGTATAACGTTTCCTGACTGAAGAACTAGGTCAGCAACCCATCCGTTTATAACTGGTGATTTTGTAATCCTGACTAAATTCCTTAATGCCTTTACCCTTCTGGGTCTCCTGAGAAAAATAAATGGTTGATATCTCTGTCATTAACCAGTCAATAAATACATATATAGATCCTGTTTCTTATTAAATTTATGACTGTTCAGAAAGGAAACTGATTTGCTACCTGTTCTGCATCCTTTTTTAAGGTTGGGCAGCTAAACTTATTTTTAAATGGAAGGGATAGCACAAGTATTAACATAATACCACTTGAATGTTCAATGCATTAGTACATAGAAGGAAAGTCGATGACAGACTATTGACTTTCAGCATTTACATGTCTTTGGTTAATGCAAAAGCCCACTGTGTTGACACCACAAAACCTAATGCTTTTAACCTGTGTTAAAGAAATCCTGCTGGTATGGTATGTTTAAGTGACGCAAATAAAATGAGGGCATGTCCCTTATAATGTCAGACAGTGAAACAAAGTATAGAACAATGAACAAGAACTAAGGGCTACTGATGGACAGACATGCAGCTTATAGAGGACTTAGTATAAACTAGAGGTTCTGATTACTATTGGCATGAGCGTGGTTTTCAGTCATTGTTCAATAGTTTACAGAATGGCAGCTTAATAAGCAGGTGGCCATTGTTTTTGCAGTCAGGATTTCATTGTGCTACTCACAATGCTCAGTGTGAGTCTGGATGTTACAGCATTTCCCATGTGGCATCCTTAATCCTTGCTTTGAAACAGAACAACAGAAGTGTGAATAGTAAGAACACACTGTAGAAGGTTTGGCAGAAATTCATCTTGTAAAAGACCACTGGAAGTGGTGTTACTGTGTCAATAGTCTCCCAAGATTACAAACAGTGCTGTAATGTCTGAGATGCTCTGTTTGTACAGAGAGCACAGTCTGAGAATTAAATTGGCTAACATTTCCAAAACAAGAAATGTATACAACTCATAAAAATAATATATATGAAAAAGCAGCAAAAGGTATTCAGCCTCATAATTGGCAATCACAGGCACTTGAAAGCAACAAAGTCACTTTGAAAAATGTCTTACTAACCAGCAGATAGTGCAATAATGGCTGTAAAAGAGAGAGAGAGAGAGAGAGAGAGAGACGTATAGAATTATGTGAGTGTCTTTGTTTGCAGTACCTTATGTAGCAAAGGGGATTTTTCATTACTTCATTTAGCCATTCAGTCAAGTTTATTTGACTTTGTTGGCTGTATTTATATATTTATTTTATTTGCATTTCTTGGAACTGGGTACTCCCTTTGAGTGCCTAAACTGCCCTTTTCTCAGCAGACAACAAATTAAGTTGAACTTTAAGTCCTTTCTATATAGACAAGGCATTCTGATAATCAGGTAGCTACTGTGAATTCAAGAACTTCTCTGCCTGTGTTGTACTAATGACCATCAACTGAATATTACAGTCAGACATCTTTAGATTATTTTACAGGTGACATTCCCACAGCTGATCAGAATATTCCAAGACTGATTTATACAGGTGTGGTTCTTAAATTCTTTCTATTAGTGATTACTTTTTCCATGTGTATGTGTATGTGTGTGTGTGTGTGTGTGTGTGTGTGTGTGTGTGTGTGTGTGTGTGTGTGTGTGTGTGTGTGTGTGTATGTGTGTATGTATCAGAGCAGTGTGCCACCTTCTCAGCTGTACAAAGCAAAACAGAGGACCAGCAAACAAGGCACCTAGTATTGATATAAAATAATAAAAGTTTTAGGTTCTTAGAACACAGACCGGTTTCGGCAAATACAAAAATCAAAGCCTTCTTCAGTGTGTGAGATTCATACAAAAAAGAACCTATATATAAATAATTCATTAAATCATGTGATTAATTACATATGTTCATTGAGACCTGGCTTAAAGAGCCCACCAAGTTTAATGATCCATTTTTTCTTCATGGAGTTCAGTAAATCATGCCAACCTAATTTGTTATGTCTAGGTCTCAAGATTTTATCAATGATGGTGAAACTGAAACTTGCATTTAGATGAATGAGAGAATGTTTAAATAAGGCATTGGTTTCTCTCTTGTGCCTGATGTCACTAAGTTGCTCAGATATTCAAAGTTTCAAGGGTATTGATGTTTGACCAACATAAAATGCAGGACAGGTGCACTTAGCCAAATAAATTACCCAATCTGAAGAACAATTAGCAAAGAATTTGATGTTAAATACTTCAGGGGTATTCTGGCTAGTGAAACTAGTAGTTTTAAATAGTTTAGAAATACTATTTCGGCCATATAAGATTCTTCAATGTTCTAAATGATCTCCCTATTAGCAAAAACTTCCTTATTTGGGGCAACTTTAACTACTGTTCAATATACTGGGATACCTATACCTCAAATATAGTCCGTGTCCAAAAATTCCAGGACTTAATAAAAAATCCATTGAGGAGCTGGTAAATAATCCTACTAGGGGACACAGCATTCTTGACCAGATTCTTACAAATATGGCCATTTCTTGCACTATTCCTATGGTATGTCTTTGCCTGGTGAAGTCTGACCATAAACTTGTATCTTCTCCTTTATCCTCCGAAAAGACCTTCCAGCAACTCACAATGAATTTGAGGACTTCAAAAACATACACATCAAACAATTCAAACCACTGCAAAGGATGATAAACAAACAGTTGACAGGCTTAAGGTCCCTGAGCTACCAAGAGAAGCTATAAGCCTTACTTCTTTATTCTATGTTTTATAGACATTTGAGGGGAAATCTCTGTGCAACTTACTGAGCCATTAGAGGACCATTAGTCCTAGATATCCTGCTTTTCTGCAAGTCCAATATCACGAGCGGTATTAGAGCCAGGGATCTAAGTCCTCTAGAATAAACAACTTCTGTATGTTAAGCAGGGTAATTCACTATCTTCCTTTAAACGTAAACTAAATGACTGGATGGCTATCTACAAATTTACTCCAGACTGACTCGTCTGGCTTTCCTGGAGAAAGGAGGGGGAGCCTGAGCGGGGATACTGGTAAGGCTAAGTTACTGATAATAAGACTCAGTTGCTTTGGAATATCTATAAATCGATTGCGGTAAAGTATATATTTTTTAGTATTAGTGGATTAAATCTGTCCGAATGTCCACCACAGGGTTTGTGCACATGATGAAACTGTGACAGAAAATGGAACACACAGCAGATGTCTTTGCAAAAGTTCAGAATGTAGCCATTCAGTGTCATCAAAAATGAAAATGCAAGTATAATAAAACTGATCCTAAAAAGAAAAATGCAGGTGCTAAATAAAACTCAAACCAGGTGCTTTGTAATATAAGGGAAGGCTGGATAACTACTGCATGAGTAAAAACAGCCAAACATTGCACAAAGTCATAAGTCACTGCTCAATGCCTGGAAGTTTGCTGTGACTCTTAATGAAACTTCTACTTACCGTAACCATGTAAGTTTACTGATAGAAATGCTGTCCTTCTGTATTACTGTCATCCTTTGTCTCTCTGGTTAGGTTCAGAATTGCATGATCCTACCCAAAATACCAGTAAGTACATTTCTGTTCAAACATTTCTGCCATATAGCCCACACAAGAGCTGTTACTGAACCCCAAACTGTCTGTTTTGTAGCATTCTTCCAAAGTTGTGCCAGCCAGTTACTCCTGTCTGACACAACACCCTACACTTTGTTTCACTTATCTACACATTGGTTTGTGGTTGCATATTCAAGTCTCTGCAAAGATGGTTTTCACTCTGGTTTTCATTACTTTGATAACTGTGCAGATTGTATTCTGCATGTTCTAGCATTCTGAGATTACATAGCAATAGTAACACCACTGCTTTGGTGCACATTTGTTTTATACCCTGCTTCTCTGTCTACACCCTTCCTGAATGGCAGCTTTAGAACAACAGGAATCTCTTACAAATCTGTATTTTATGCCACTTTACTATCACAGGTTCAAATCTCAAAGCATTACGAAAAGTAGCCATTTAGAGACAATGACTTAAACAGCCTGGCTTACAGTGAAATGTTCTGGTCATAGTTGCTTAGATCACTGTGGCTGCAGCATCATAGCTTGAAGTGGACGTTGCTCATGTGCCATCATTCATGCCAGATAGGAGTTATATCATGCTGGTTAGAGTGCATTGTATTTTACTACCTGCAATCGCACAGACTGACAACGAAAGGATTATTAGACAGTTTCTGCATTGCCTGCCTCTGTGTCACAATTTCTTTGAGGTGGAGTGACCTCAGAGACAGAAAAATAAAGTAAGAGTATGGAATGGAGCTTACTTACTGCAAAAAGTTTTTTTCCCTATTTGTTAGGTTGTATCAATTTCTGATAACATGCTGCACACTAGTGCATGAGTTATAAGCAGTTGTATGCTCTAACTATTAGTTATGCTCAATGATTGCTGGGCAGCTATGATCCAAGCAAAGATATTGCAGGAGCTTTTACTGGAGCCAGTAACACCTCAAATAGATGGTCCCTTCTCCATTTTATACCCTTTAAAAGGAGTGGTACAATATATTTTTAAAAAAGCAGCTACTTGTTGCCCCAATGCTGACAATACAAATCATTACACCCTTTTTGGCTGAGGGGAGTACCATACTGAAAAAAAAAAAAAAAAAAAAAAAACACAGCAGGGCAGCAGCTGATACCAGGTGGCCCAGACATGACCCATGGGAGAGGTTTCAAAAGTCCCTTGTGGATCAGCCATTTTACACACTTTCACAATAATATATAAAGAAATATTAGGTGCTAAGAATTTTAGAAATAGTCCTTTGTCTACAAAAACTAGCTTAAACTAGTTCATTAACTGAACTATTTATAGTACTTACAAAATAGATCTATAGCTGCAAGAATGTCATGCCCACTGTCCTAGAAATTCAGTGGTCAGCATCAGCTGGTATCATTCATCTCGGAGCAGGAAGATGTGCCCATCTCACTCCGTGTACTGAAACAGCAACATAGGTCAAATGTCAATTCCTGTGCTGCTTTCTGTGCCAACAATGATAAAGGAAGTATCATGTCTTAGATAAGGAGTTTTCTTTCCACATAATATGGACACTTGTTTATCCATGCTTTTATAGCGCTTTTACTTATATCAAGATCATAACATCACTGATTGACCTTTAAACTCCCTGTCTTGCAACATGTTTCATGTGAAGCAGCTGCTTGTATGCTCTGGGTGAAGCAAACATTGTAATTTCATGTCAGTACACATATTTTCAATGTACCAGTCTTTTGAACTATGGGATATGTAGCTTTAAAACTAATGAACTAGCTACTGTGATTTGCATGTCATGTGGTACAAAGAATTTCTAGAGAAGCCTGTTTTAAAATAAAGACCTCATGGAAGCTACAACACATCTCCTGTCTCTATGTTCTTTAAAAAGCTTCCTGCTATGACATTGTGTCAGAGAGTGATGAAATATCTGTTAGAACTGAAAAAATGTATCTATACAGGATAGCAGAAATATATTTTTTGCCAAGAATCTCTCTTTTGAACTTCCAAAGTGTAATATTCAGAATAAATATGGATAAACTGCACTCTCCTGGTATTTTCTCATTGGAAGAAATTTTGGAAAAAAACTTATTATGGATCTAGAAATTTGATTTATTTATCACTGAAAGTGGACTAACTGAGAAGACTGAAAAAATACAGTGAGTTGCATTTCTGCATGTTGTTGGGGGAAGAAACAATAAAGGTATTTAACTCATTTTAACTTCTTAAAAGCGAAAGGAATCGATGAGAGCCGGCAAATCCAATGAAACTTATTTTATTGTAAGCGCTTTCAGCAAGGTGCTTACCTCGCCTTCTTCAGACATACGTATAAAATCAATCAAGCCATATTATGTAGGTAAAGTAATTATGTAAATTAATTATCTCACATTTAATTAGTGATTTAAAGGTACATTAAAACCAGCCAAAATGTAGTTTAAAACATAATAAAGGAACAATTCTTACATAAATATTAGCATCATTAAAACACGCAAAATTCAATTTTTCTTCCAAAGTTGAAATTCTCACGAAGCATGAATAAATATTATTTATATAAATATTTTTTATATATATCTATTCTTTATGTATACTAGAACAACACACAACAAAAGCACACGAAAAAATGTATACACTAAAAATGTCAAATAGTAATTGAACCAGCTTTTAAACGCTTTTAGCAACAATGATCCAACCATCTATACTAACATTAAAAACTTATAACTTAAACTTGTTATTTTCTAAACACTACTACTCAATAAATGGTTACTGTATGGGTTGAACATTAATATTAAAATTCAGAATTGGAAAAAAACACATTACCATATTTAACAATGCCATAATATATATTATAACATAAACTGTCATCTTTTAAAGGCTAATAATTTCAAAATACAACTAATAGAGATATACTCATTTAATCCAGGGTATATATGGGCTCTAGTCTTGATCTGCCACATCAATTCATCTATTTCTAAATAAGTTTGCCAAGGTCCCCCTCTAATATCCTGCACTCTATGCTGTAAGATGGTAAACCTAAAACTATGTTCAGGGTGGTCTAAACAATGTTTAGCCAATGCATTGTTAGTGTCTTTTTTCTGGATGGCATAACAATGTTCATATATACGTTGTTTAAATTTTCTTTCAGTTTTACCTATATAGAAAACTTTACATTGAGAACATAAAGCCACATAGGTGACACTCTTCGTATCACAATTGTACCTGCCATTAATCCTATAAATTCTATCATTAATGCATACGTTATTGGTGGCGTTAATACATTTACATTGGGAACAGAAACCACATTTAAACATACCCATAGGCCTATTAGTCTGTGGTTTCCTCTTAGTTTCTAAAATGGCCTTTAAATTACGCCCCCTCCTAAAAGTGATCTTGGGTTTTACGCCCAAAGTTTTCAACAGTGTTTCATCACCTTTAATGATCTCCCAATTTTTATTGATAATATCTCTAATAAGTTGATAATCAAGGGAGAACTTGCACAAAAAACTAGTATGATACGTGGCAGTGTGTTGTAAGTTATCTATTCTTCTCTGCTCTACTAAACTGTTGTTATCGGAACAACCCTCTATGTTATTAACCCTTTCTTTATTGTGTAATAGGGGTACAAAATGACCTATACCCCTCTTGAAAGCCACTTCTTTCTGAATATTCCTAACCATATGGTGTAGGTATCCTCTACTCAAAAACATATTCATGAGGTTCATACATTCGGACTCAAAATCAATATTGTCAGAAATCATTCTAGCGGCCCTTACCATTTGGCCCTTAACAACAACTTTCTTCTGATGGTAAGGGTGGTTGCTAGAAAAATGTAAAAATGCATTCGAGTAGGTGGGTTTTCTATATATTAAACTTTTGTATCTTCCATTGATCTTGTCGTTAATTAACAAGATATCTAAATAATTAATCGAACATTCTCTTGTCTCATAAGTAAATTCCAAGAACCTAGTAGTTTGGGAAATTTGTTCAATAAACTCTGGTATCAAGGTAGTGTCACCCTTCCAAATACAGAACATGTCGTCCTGGTATCTAGTGTACCAGGAGACTTTGTCCCTAAATAAGGTATTGGTGAACAAAAAATTGTTCTCCCATTGTGTCATGACCGCATTTGCAAAGCTAGCACCACAGGGAGACCCCATGGCGACTCCTGATCTTTGCAAATAAAATTGGTTCTCGAAGACCATAAAATTATTGGTCAAAACGATCTCAAGCAAGGTTTCGATCAAGTATATAATGTTGTCATTAGATTTTTTCCTTAATAAAAAAATCCCTAATCCACTCCAAACCGGTTTCTTGTGGAATTACAGTGTAAAGATCCTTGATGCCAATTGTTAAAAAGCAGGTGTCCTTAAGGTAAACTAAATTATTGATGTTATTCAGGAAACTCCACGAATTCTTACATATATGTGGCTCACTTTCTACTAGGGGTTTGAGAACATGGTCTATGTATTTGGCACAGCTATATGTAACAGACCCACGACCATCAACAATGGGCCTAAAGGGAGGGTTATTTGTTGTTTTATGGATTTTCGGAGAACCAAATAAGGCTGGTGTTCTAGGTGCTAAC
Source organism: Protopterus annectens (assembly GCF_019279795.1). NCBI lineage: Eukaryota > Metazoa > Chordata > Ceratodontiformes > Protopteridae > Protopterus > Protopterus annectens. The sequence continues at coordinate 1,118,434,357 of NC_056728.1, forward strand.
ATGGTTAGGTATTGATGCAGATCTAAATCTATGTAACCTTCTAAAAATAAATCAGCATAGATTTGATTTTTCTATGAGCTGAATTTACTTCATTTAGACTAACTTGCATGTATACATTGGTATTAAGAAGTGTGTTCATACTTTTTACATAAACACAATGGTCCATGAACACCAGCCCTCCCCCCTTATCAGGTTTCATGGCCCTTATATTACAGTCATTCAAAAGTTTTAATAATTCTTGTTCAGACTGACTAATATTGTGATGATTACCTTGTTGATTTCTCTTGTTATTAGTTGCCCAAAAGTCCATTTCGCACGTTCTCTCAAAGATGTTAAGACTCGGGTGTAAGGGAGGGTTGAACAAACTAGAGACTCTGATAGTGCTAGTCATAGCAGAGTTTTCGCCAAAAAGCAGATCGAGGTTCAACTTTCTGACAAAAAGTTTTAAATCGATAACCATCTTGGCTCTGTCCATGTTTTTTCCGGGAACAAAAGTTAGTCCCTTGGACAAAAAGTTCACATTTTCTTGTTCTACTTCAAGTATGGTATAATTAAATATCTTAAAATCACCCCTTGAACTTGGATACGTGGGACAGAGCCAAACTCTAAAAGTGATACTATCTCCTCCTCTGCCTCCTCCTGTTCCTCGTTTGCCCTTGGTTCTGATTGGGTTGGCGACTATTCTGATATCCATTCTGATTCCTGCGAAAACCCTGTTGTTCATGCCCATCAATGGACTCCACCCCATTATTGATGTTGTTGTTACTGTTAACACGCCCATTTTGATTATTGCTACCATTATTGCTGTTATTATTGTTGGCCCTATTATTATTGTTCCTACTATTCTTATTCATAAGTCTTTCACTTCGCCTTAACGGCTGTGGATCATCATTAATGTCAGTGGGATTATCATTCGTAGAGTCCTGTACATTTTCACTGACATTATCACTGTTCCCATTAAATATTAGTCCATTTGTAATGGGATCCAAAGTTGTTACTTGTGGAGGCTTGGGATATGCTCTATTATTTGAATAATCGTTTAAATCCCTTGTTAATTTCTTCTTTTTAGTTAGTAAAAGTTTGTCCATTGTTGCTTCTATACTGGAAAAAATCCTACAAAATTCATACTTATATCTTAAAAAATCTTTGTGTGCTTTAATGACTTGTTCGAGATTAGTTAAAACCGTTTTCATATTTTGAATGTCATTATTATAATAATTAATAAGCGATTTAAGAAATTTGCATCCTTGGCGTTCAAAAAGTTCTATTAATTCCTTATAAAAACGGAATTATTGATCAATCCCGCAGGGTAACGCCAGTGACGAAAACCTTTCGGTATCACCTTCTTTTCGATGCATTCTTCTAAATAAGCAACTTCAAGTTGCAACTTCCTGCACTTATATAATTTGTTATCGAAATCATTGATCAATACAGACAATAATACTTCATCTTGTTGCTGTGTGTCAGAGGATGTATTAGTATTTGAATTAAGTGCTCTATTGAAAAAGGCATTATTATTCAAGAAAGACGCCATGGACGGAATTAATTCCTCTTGATTAACTGTTCGATTGTCAGCGTGATGAGCATTGACATCAATATGCTCATTTGCATTATTAGTCACTACTGTATTAAAATTAAAATTAGAATTAAAATTATTACCAGTTCTTGTGTGAGTATTTTGGCTGTTGTTAACCTCCATGCACCCAGAACGTTGCAAGCTGTTGCCATTACGTTCACCAAATCGCAATTCGTTAGAACTATTGTCGCTTCTGTTTTGAATTTGGCGGTTATTGTTGCCATTATTAGATCCAGTTCTTAAGACTTGAGCTCTGTGAGTAGCTTCCAAACCAGAAGCTTCATCCTTCTGCGTGAGAACTTCGACACGCCCCAGCAACACTTGTATTAGGGCAGTCAAGTTACCAATTTTGTTTTCGTTTTCTTTTTCATTATTCCCACTAGAGGTTCCTTCTTGGGAAAACAAATTAGGAGAAGCCGCTCCGGTTCCACTCGCCATCGAAAAAACAAAAACGTACACCAAAAACACAAAAAAACAAAAAATAACTTCTTAAAAGCGAAAGGAATTGATGAGAGCTGGAAAATCCAGTGAAACTTATTTTATTGTAAGCGCTTTCAGCAAGGTTTTAAAGGAACAATTCTTACATAAATATTAGCATCTTTAAAACACGCAAAATTCAATTTTTCTACTAAAGTTGAAATTCTCACGAAGCATGAATAAATATTTTTTATATAAATATTTTTTATATATATCTATTCTTTATGTATATAAGAACAACACACAACAAAAGCACACGAAAAAATGTATATACTAAAAATGTCAAATAGTAATTGAACCAGCTTTTAAACGCTTTTAGCAACAATGATCCAACCATCTATACTAACATCTATACTAACATTAAAAGCTTATAACTTAAACTTGTTATTTTCTAAACACTACTACTCAATAAATAGTTACTGTATGGGTTGAACATTAATATTAAAATTCAGAATTGGAAAAAAACACATTACCATATTTAACAATGCCATAATATATATTATAACATAAACTGTCATCTTTTAAAGGCTAATAATTTCAAAATACATCTAATAGAGATATACTCATTTAATCCAGGGTTCCTTTATTATGTTTTAAACTACATTTTGGCTGGTTTTAATGTACCTTTAAATCACTAATTAAATGTGAGATAATTAATTTACATAATTACTTTACCTATATAATATGGCTTGATTGATTTTATACGTATGTCTGAAGAAGGCGAGGTAAGCACCTTGCTGAAAGCACTTACAATAAAATAAGTTTCATTGGATTTGCCGGCTCTCATCGATTCCTTTCGCTTTTAAGAAGTTATTTTTTTGTTTTTTGTGTTTTTGGTGTATATTTAACTCATTTTCTTAAAGAGGAGGAAAACAGCAGCACATAGAGATGACTTCAGTAATTATTTTAAGCTGAGAAAAAGCTTATCATTTGTTCTTCTTCTGGCTTTTCCCGGTTAGGGGTCGCCACAGCGGATCACCTCTCCGCTCATGATTGGCAGTAGAGTTTTACGATGTCGAGTTGCCAGCCCAGCGCCCAACCTTCCACGGAAGGCACACATACGCACGCACTCATGCCTAGAGCCAATTTAGAGTGTCCAATCCACCTACAGCATGTCTTTGGGATGTGGGAGGAAACTGGAGCACCCAGAGGAAACCCACATGACCACAGGGAAGGCATGCAGACTCCGCACAGAAGGCACACCAGCCGAGGATCGAACTGGAGAACCTCTTGCTGTAAGGTGACAATGCTAACTGCTGCACCACCATGGCCGCCCAAAAAGCTTACCATTTGTTAGACAACCTTTATTCTTCACAAGAGTACAAGGTCAGATTTGGCTATAGATGCACATAATGTTACTAAGCTGAGGAACAGAGCTAAGGAATGTGAATTTGGTGAGAGGAATGATATTTTATTAAGGGATAAAATAATTTGTGTTATAAGAAATGGTGAGATAAAGGGCAGGCTTTTAAGAGAAACAAACGATATGATAATCCATACCGTTTATGCATTTACAGTATATATATTTTTTTTTTGTTATGCGCACTTTGAATGTTTATCAACAAAGCAGCTTTAGTACTTAAAAAACACACCCAACAACACTGATATATATGAGCCATACATTATGCAAAACCAGATTCTGAAACATTACATATCACTTTTGAATTGAAATTATATGAAATTAAAGTCACAGAATAGGTCCCACTTTGCAATTAAGAGCAAATGTAATGATTTGATGTTCCCGTATTAAACAATACCCTCACTTCAAAGTTGCTTCCTGCAACTCCCAAAAGAAAGTGGTAAATCTTCCAACATTTTTTGCTTGATAAAGAAAGAACAAGTTTGTTGAATGGACTTTGGACCCCTTGATTCATTTAAGAGTTCAGTCACACATGCATCTTTCAGCAGACTGGTAATGATCCCTCCAGTATAAGGGAAGGCTATGCCCCCCCCCCCCCCAAATGAAGAAAAATATATTTTTATCATAACTTGACATTATGTGCTGTATTGATGCATCAAATCACTCTGAGTGTTTCTCATATTTTAATCTGTTATACCACTTAATAACAGCGGGAAGAACTGCCAAACTGATGCAGTGTGTTGTTTAAGTCTGTTCATTCTGTTCCCACAATGCAGCTTGCATATCCATACTATGATACAGCCTTAATTAAAAAATGAAGTGTATTTTTCTAAATTTAGGTACAATAACAGTAATATGAATCAATGCCTTTTTAAACCTCTTGTAACAGTGCCTGTATTTGTTTTCCAAATAATTCCTCTGATTTGAGTATAACATGCTAAACTGCATTTAATGGCATATTTAAATCTTCCATACATGCAAGATAAATTATGGGGCTTGCTATGTGTTTATAATTATAGTTTCTAGGCAATTTCAAGACCCGTTCACACTCTTGCTTAGGTATCAAAGTTTGCAATCAAATCTAGCAGCTTCGCTAATGTATCAGTGGCAGACAGTTTTGAAAAAACGAAAAAAAAAAGTAAGTTAGATGAAAACCACCTGTATTCTTTCACACTATCCTTAGTTTTCCACCACTAAACAGGTAAAAGCAACACTTCATTGGCCAGAAGTGAAAGTAATTACCAGTCTGTTTATGCATTGCTACAGCATAGCTCAATACCCATTTTTCTTATATAGAGTTCTCCAATAACTATCTTTTTGGAAAACTTTCAATTTAGCTGTTATATGTGTTCCATAGCCTTTCACTAATCGCAGTACAACACAGTCTCAGAAGATACATTTGTGGTTTGTGGGTAACAGTGAAAACTACATAAAAGATGTATCTCCTGAGACTGACAATCTAAAACAAGTATCTTTTTAGAAACTGTAAGCTTTAAATACGATAAAAGATGGTGAAAGCTTTGCCATTTGTAACAATAAAAAATAAATAAAACAGAAAATTGAAATGCATTGATTTTTTTTTATTTTGGGAAGTAAACTACTTCTAATTAACATTATAGGGTGTAAAATAGCTCTAGTAGGAAGTTAATTATACTGACTAGATTTAATTGTTCTTTAAATAAACATAAAGGATCACTATGTGCCATTTTATCAGAGAGCCAAAACTGTTAACCTTTAATATAATCCATTCTTTACTTATATTATCTGTTTAAGAAAAGTATGTAAGCATATTCATTGTGAGCACACTAGGTGAAACAGTAAGGTGACAACATTATAGGTCAGCTTTACATTATATAATGAAATGTACTGATATAGTCAGACTTCTCTCCAGTAGCCATATGTGACACTTGGCTAATGTTTCTAAGTACTAGTCCAGGAGTAACAATTATTATATTGTTTACCTGTGAAGATAGCAGTTTGTGTAAAATGTGGAAAAAAAGTGCAAGTTTGCATCAAAATGTTCAATTTCTAGTAATTTACAGTATAAAATGTCAGATTCTGTGATATTTTCAGTACATTAATAATTTTAGTTGTAGCTTATTAAAACAAACTAAATGATATTCACACTTATTGAAACAGCTGGATCAAAACATGGTTCCTATACTTCATTTCTGTAACCGTGGTAGCCATGAGTACTTAGTCACCTGGGTGAAAGGGATAAGTTTGATGAATTTAATAATATTTTATATCTAATTTAAGAAATGATTGTTCTATTTAAGTATGCTGTTTATTTATATTTACACATTAATGAGATCCCATTGGCTAATATTCTTAACCAGCCGATTGGGAAAAGCATCATTATCTGCTCTCACACTGCAAACCATTATCTTCCTATTACACGTAGATTTGGGAAATGACCAAGTGGCTAGATTTGCACTGACTCATCCAAGTACTTGAAATTGAGGTTTGCTCTGCTGAAACATATAGAGTAGCCCAATGTTTAGCTCATAAAAAGCCACTACCTCTGTAAATCACATTTCCATATATTTGCCACTGGACATGGTTTCTCAAATACCTCCAGTTGTCAAGAAATGGCAACCACTTTTCAAAGGTATTAAACATATGACACGTCAAACGTCCTTTCCTTCTGCTTCACTAATAAACTCTACACCTCAAAACATCTGGCAAAAGTTTATTTGCTTCATCCATTATTCAGTCAGGGGTCAGGCAATAAACAAAGACCATGACCTGCACACAGGGGTCATCATAAGACCATAGACATATTACACAAGTGGCATTTCTACTGCTGCACCCCACCAAAGTTATTTGATCACATCAGCTTTGAACCAGTTAGACAAAGATACCGTCCCACAGCACCCTACCTCCACCACTAAGGCATCATGTAAACTAACTGTTCAAGTCGCAATGCTACAAAATCATCACCATACAAAGAAAGAATGTAAATGACAAAGTGAGTGTAGTGATTTAAGAAGGCAGGCAGAATGAAAAACAATGCTAAATGCAATCTTCTAATGTCAGTGCAGCTGGTTATGATGAAGCTTGTCTCATTATGATAGCCCTCAGCAATCTCCTGCAAATACACACACATGACCTACAACTGCTAAAGGTTTGAGAGAGAAGTGGGGAGCAATATGCTACCCCTTAGAAAAAATGCTGCATAAGTTAATGTTTTGGTCATCCCAATCTCCAAAGCTGTTCCTTGCAAGATCTCTCCTCATTGTCATTAAATCTAACACATTTCATTCACATGTTTCATAAGTTATATTAACTTAAAGATAGACATATTTCTTGTTGGGAGGGTCCCTACAATGGGAACCTTTTCTATTTCACTAAAGATTTGACTAATTTTGTAATTTTTTTCATGTCAGCAAAGACAGGTAAATCTAACTATGGTACATAGATGTTCTACAAAGACAACCATTCTTAGTGCTTACTCTGCATAGGTTCTGAGAATTAGTGAATGCTCCATTTGTAAATCGTTTGTCCCTGAGACAATCAGAAGTCACCTAGCATCTCTGAAAATATATTTAGAGAAGCAGAAACTCAAAGAGTTTCCAAAAGGTAGGATGGTCTCAGAGTCATCTCTTTTGGACGTTCCACACCAGCCAAAAAATGAAGTTAAGAAGCCTTAACCTTCAGATATTTCTATTCTGTGGTCGGAGATGGACTTCTCTTGTTGAGGTGCATGAAGAGCCGGCAGACCGCCCCCCACACCTTCTATAGCTGTTCCCAATATCATGACCACTCTGGGGACTGCACAGGTGCAGCTCATAGGTATGTCCCATTTGACCTATCAGACGGCCAGCAAGACCATAAAGGGGGAGCCTGGATGGTGGTTTCTTAAGGACCATAGGTTCATAGGTTGGTACTAGGCTATCAGCCCTAGGGCCTATACAAGCCTAGCCATAACAATTCCCTGGCTATTTCTTCCCACATTATTTACTTTCCTGGACCCCTGTCTAGCAGGGTGACTGACGTGATCCCTGGGGTGAATTTCCTTTCTCCCATCCAATCGTCAAGGTTCCTCTTGAAGAGGTCCAAAGAGGCACTCTGCTTAACATGTATGGGCAATCTATTCCAGAGTCTGGGGAGTCTCTGGGTCAGGAACCTATCCCTCCAGCATGTTTTGTTTATTGTGATGACAAGGTTTAGATTCCTGGAGCGTGTAGCTCTGAGGGATTGGGATTTCTTTAAGTGTAGCATGTTCAACAGCTCTGGGTTTGACATGGCCTTGTATGTTAAGCAGAGATTGCCTCTGAGTAGACGATATGCGACAGAGTATAGCTGGAGTTTTTTAAGGCGGTCAGCGTAGGGCATCTGCTTTAGGCCTGTGATTCTTTTAGTGAGGTATTTCTGAGGCCTTTCCAGTTGTTGCAGATGTCTTGAGAGGTACATACCAAATGGGGCGTTGTATTCTATAATGGGTCTAATGAGGGATGAGTACAGTGGGACAATGACCTCCTTTTTTCTGGATGAAAAGCCCTTTGTGATGAGGTGTGCCACATAGAAGGATTTCCTGACTGTTGTGGCGATGTGGTTATCGAAGGTGAGACCACTGTCCACCTGTGTCCCTAAATCTCTTATCACACTTTCTGTGTTTAGTGTACTGCCACCTATATGGTAATTCATGGATACATGTTTTTTCCCAAAGGGGATAACAATACATTTCTTGGCATTGAGCTTGAGCCCATGGCTCTGGCACCAAGCATCTGTTTCTGTAAGGCCCTTTTGTAGAGTATCCACATAATTTGGGGATTCAATAATGGCTCCCAGTTTGCAGTCATCTGAAAACTTTGTTAGCCAGAGTCCCTTAGTGTTGATCTGTACTTCAGAGAAGTAGATGCCAAACAAGAGTGGCCCCAGGACTGAACCCTGAGGTACTCCTCTTGTCACTTGTCTGGAGCTGGATTTGGAGTCGGCTACTTTTACAGATATCATTCCATAGATCTTTGTTTAAAAGGATGTCTCAGCTGCTCTTATAGAGATACATCAGGAGTCTACTCCCCCTCAGATTATTTTTGCTGACAGTCCTAAAGAAGGAAGCAGAAAAGAAAACCTACCTCTTCTTCTGTTACCCCTTCTCCAGTGGATCCTCAATAGAAGTGGTATATTTATTCTCAAAGGCAATTTAAAGCACCCATAGTATTGATGCTTTCGCAGTTTCTTTCCACTCACTTTTGACTCTTCAGAAGAGGAAGAGGGAAATGTCTTTTGAGGAAGTAAATTCTTCTGATTTGGATGTGGAATCTTGGGCTTATTCCTCACAGATTCATTTGCCTACAGAGTTTGAGTCAGACAAAGAAGGCACACTTTCTCCTGACACTCCTTTAGAGGAATTGCCTTTTGATGACACTTTAAAGATGATGTAGCATTTCCACTTGGAAGAGAAATGAATCTCTGAAATGCAAGAGATCAAATAAAAATTAAATATGGATGACTGTAGGCCTTCAACCACCCTTCCTATGCTGGATGTTTTGCAAAATACTTTCTTGTCTGCTTGACTGATTACTGAGTTAAAGCTACCTGTACCAAAGACACCTGTTAGGTTTACAAAGGACTCAACTCTCACAAATTTCTGTATAAAAATCCTTCCTCAGACCCTGTTGTGATTTCTGTGGAATCTTACAAAGAAACTCAACTTTTACCTTCTACTGTCTTTGGGAAGAATGTTTATACTTCTGCTAACTTTCCTTCCATGCCATTAACTGCCAAGCCCATTTTTGAGAATGTGAATGGGTTAATTTCAAGCCTTCCGTACTTGGCTACTAAAAAATCATTGTTGTCTTTGCTTAACTCTGTGACTCAGGTTGTAAGGCATTCAATAAAGTGTAGTTATGATGCTGCTGATACATCTTCTAGGGCTGCAGTAACTCGATCTGTTTTATGAAGGTATTCTGGTCTATATTTATAATCTTTGGTGATGTCAAGGATACATTGCTTAGTACCTCTTTGGACAAAGACAACCCTTTTGATCCAACAAATGCTGACATTTTTAAAAATGTACAAGAAAGAAGAAAAATCATGTAAGATTTTAAACAACTTTCTTTTTCTGTTACCCTGTGCCAAAATTTCAGAGGAATTACCCTTCTAAAGCTGAACCATTCTTTTACAAAGACCAAAAATTTCAGCAGAAAGGTAAATAATTCCTTAAAAAGAAGTGGCAGAACAAATCTAAATCAGAATTGAAAGGCACCAAGGGATTCTTTGCTGTCAAACCATCATACCTTTGACTACTAACCTCCCTGCCTCCTCCCCATCACCTCTGGCAAACCTGCACCTCTCTTTCAGGGAAACTTTTTCAGTTCTTGCCACTTTGGAAAGTGATAATGTGATCTCAACATAATTCAGAAAGGCTGCAAACTAACTTGGAACCTTTACCCACAATCTCCCAGGATTCCTAAATTTTCACTAAGTCAAGAACATCTGTTTTTCCAAGTTATAATATCTCTATCATCAGGGAACCATAGAATTAATCCCATTTAATAAAATGGGACAGAAATTTTAATCTAGATTATTCCCTCTGACAAGAAAAGAATACACATAGAGACCCATTTTTGATTTATCAATCCTGAAAGTTTTTCTAAAAATTCCAGTATTCAAGATGTCTCTTCAAAGCTGTCTTTCTTTGATCACCCCCTCAAGCCTGATTACTCTGGACCTAAAGGGTGTCTATCTTTACATTCATTATTCATCCAGATCACAGAAAATTCTTAGGAGTTTGTGCTGTGGGATTTCATTTTCAATTTTTCTGCCTTGCACTTTGGTCTTTATTCAGCCTTGAGTATTTACAAAATGTTTAGCCCATATTAATGCATTGTGTAGGCTCCAGGGTATCAACATGTATCCTTATTTAGATGATCTTGTAATCCAAGGTACACTAAAAGAAAAAAAACTCAACAGAATTTACAATTCACCTTGAATCTATTTCTTTGCCTAGGTTTCATCTTAAACCTTCACAGAATCATTTTTTTTCTAAAAGGCCATCTGAACACTTCTTGCATGATGACCTTCTTTCCTCAGGACAAAATCCAGTTTCAAACCTCTTTTCTTGCTTCAGAAATGACCTCTGCAAGCTTAAAAAAATACAGATATTTCTATTTGTCACACATGAGGAGGAATCAGTGGTACCTCAATCAATTTTGGCACAGTGCTATCACTTTCTGAACTCCCCAATTTCTCTCTAACCTTCATGAAGAAATTCATCAGTGGATCAACCAGATATTAATCAATCCAGGAGTGGAATTTCTAGTTCCTGACACCCATCAGAAAGTCTCCACAGATACTTCAGACTTGGTATGGAGAGTATGTTCTATGGTCATGAAAGTCCAAGGGAAGTGTGGTTGAGACAGGTGCAAACATATTATTATCAAGAAAATGAAAACCCTGATCTATTTATTCAATCCATTCACCATCTCTGATCTCTGGGAATCCATAAACCCTTGACAGACAATACCATAATCATTTGGTATAGCAACAAACAAGGGAGAACAAAATCCTGTCAACTCTGTGGGTTAGCCATGAGGGCTTGGGAAATTGTTATTCAGCACAATCTGTTTCTGCAAGCAAATTACATCCCATCACAGATGAACTCAATGGCGGATTACTTAAACAGATGCAAGGCAGACCCTCATGAACAGATGCTACAAAGAGACATCTTACTGCAAATTGTCCATTGATAGCGAACTCTCCAGATGGATCATTCTGCCTCCACTCTGAACATGCAGCTCAGGCTTTTCTGCTCCAGTGTCCCATGCAGAGAGCATGAAAAATAGATGCCTTATCAATCTATTGGAAAAGTTAACTCTTTTATGCTTCACTTCCTTTCCCTCAATTTAAAAAGAACTTCTGGAAATCATTAAGGACAATCCAAGGATTCTCTGTTGGTGACCCCCCTTTGATCCAGACAGCACTAGTTTTCCCTTCTTTTTCAGATATCCCAGGGCAATCACCACAAAGTGCCTCACAGGATGGACTTATCACACAACAGAAGTCCTCTGTAATTAATTTGAGCTTGCAAACTGTTAGTTTGATAGTTTTGAAGATAAGCTTTTAATATAATTCAGACACCCCTTTTTTCTGGGGATGGCTACAAATATTACAGCAGGCTGGAAAACCTTCTACAAGAAATTATTACATTATTAAATGGAATACATTTTTAATTCTGTGCCAAAAGAAAATATAGCCCCTTTATAAACATAATATCTCTACTATTCTTAAGTACTTGTGTGAGTTGTGCAACTTTGGACTGGCATTCTCTTCAACCAAAGTCATTTGCAGCCATTTCTGCCTGTTTGCTTATGGATCTACCTCTTTCTTCATGTTTCAAGGTAAAAAAATATCTAAAAAAGCATCCTTTACATCAGGCCTCCAAAAAATCTGTTCCACCTCCTCCTTGGTACAGGAATTATATACAGGAAAAACTAAATATCTTTCTCCCTTTGAGCCTGCCTCTTCTACAGTGTTAAATTTTTGCATTTTGAAGACAGATTTATTGGTGTCTTTGACTTCAGCTAAAAAGAGTCTCAGAATTATATGCTCTTATGACTCCTCCTTTTCTGAATCTTCATAAATACAGGGTTTTTTTTAGGAGTATACCTTCTTTTATATCTAAGGTTGTAAATGAAGTACCATTGGACCAGTCTACCCTCTCACTTACCAACATGCTTTCTTAATCCACAAAACAAGGAAGAAATATTCTTCATTTGCTAGATGTTCACAGAGAGCTTAGAGTCTATTTAGACAAAGCTGAGCCCTTCTGAAAATCCAATCACCTATTTGTGTCTTTGAGAGCAAAAACGTGGTTTTCTTGTATCAAAACAAACAATATCCAGATAGATTTGCCTTGTCAAATATGTTTGTTATACTATTCATGGGAAATCCCTTCAAGACTAGGTCAAAGCTCATTCTTCTAGGGCTGTTGCTTCCTCTGGTGCCTTTTCAAAGGTATTTTTAAAGGTAATAAAGAACTATTCTAGAAGCAGCCACTTGGTGCTCCATTCACAGTTTTTATAAAACACTACAAAATAGAGAACTGGTATGCCAAATCTATTCTTCAGGGTGTTCTGAACTCCAGTTGTATACATCAGTCCTTCTCCCATTTAATATAAAAGCTTTAGGAATCTTCCCACTGGTGAGCAAAACCACAATAGTGATCAAATGAACGACATAGTACAGCTGAGTAAGAATTTGCCATGAAAGCAGATGTCAGAATAGATCATGTTTGCAGTATTTGCACCATTCCTCCTTATCCCTCTTTCATTTATTTGTTTTGTTAGCCAAGGTGAGGCTTATTTTCCCCTCATTTCCCTGATAACTTGAGTCCTGTTCCAATTTTTTCTTGGCCTGAGCTTCCTCTTTCTGGGGTAAAAAAGGAATCTAAGAAACTTCCCACCTATAAATCCCTTGTGTAGTAGTCCATACTCTTGTGTATTATAAGTCATAGGTTGGAAGTATGGCACAACAGTAAGGGACCCACACTTCGGTACACTTGCCTGATACACGGTACACTTGGCTGGATGCTTCCCACTGTTGAGCAGTACTGCAATGGTGATCTATTGAGACATCTTACCATATCAGTAGATGTCTAGTTTTCTTACAAAACTGCACTTTTTAATTATCAACAATGTATTAGTGTGTTATACTTCTATAAAAAAGAATTGTAATAAAAAATGATGAGTGTTTCTTTTCATTTCTTCATCTTTCTTTTTTTATCCTTATTTCTTTCATTTTTCCTTCTCTTCAATAGCCAGTATGGGGGAAGCAAACATTGGAATGTCATGTCTGTACACATATTCTCAGTGTACCAACCTTGTGGACTATGGGGTATGCAGCTTTAGTACTAATGAACTAGATACTGTGATTTGCATGTTATGTGGTACACAGAAGTTTTAGAGAGGCCTGTTTTGAAATAAAAATCTCATAAAAGCTATATCGGTGGGGAGTGGCCAAGATGCCAGACTGCTAGCAGCACTGAACATTAGCTCTGCTTATAACATTTTTATTCTGACAGGAAATTTAATCTAATTTTTGGAAATACTAATCCAAAAGTATATCCGAGAATTTGTGAATATTGGTCCTTTATTATTTTTCAAAAATTAGTACTAAAGCATACATTTTTATTATTTTTTCCTATCAAGAAGTTTTTCCTCAAGAAATCCAAGTATGAGTAACTCGAAGAACTCTCATCAGGACAGTGTGGCAAAGAAGGAACTGCAAACATTAATAACTACTATTCAAGAACTGTCTATAAAAACGGACAAATTAGAGAATAAAATAGATACTATTAAACAAGACTGTAGTAAGCAGCTGGACATTCTTAGTGAAATGGCTAAAAAGCATTCTGAACATCTTGCTTCTATCGAGGAATCTGTAACAGATATGGATGGCAGACTGATGGAATGTGAAAGTCAAAATGAGTTTCTTTTGAAACAGAATACAAAACTAACAGAAAAGCTGGAAGACCTAGAAAGTAAGTCACGGAGAAACAACATTAGAATCTATGGAGTACCAGAAAAGGAAGAGGGAACTGATATGATACACTTTCTTAATAACTGTCTTCCAACAGCACTAAATCTTCATGAAGCCCTTTCCTTCGGTATAGAGAGGGCTCACCGGTCTCTAGCAAAACCTTCTTCAGCAACAGTTTCTCCTAACCCCAGGTCCATCATTGTTAGATTTTTGTCCTCCTAAGATAAGGATTTGGTTCTGAAGACTGCGTGGAATAATTCTCCCATCAAGATAAAGGACAAACTCGTTCGATTTGACAATGACTATACTTCTTCTGTAATATCTAGAAGGAGAGAATGTGTTCCCTGGATAAAATCTCTTAAAAAAGTTATCAAAGCACAAATTCTCCTTCCCTCCAGTATAAAAATATTTTTACCAGAAGGTGAGAAGATCTTAAGCTCTTTCTCAGAGGCTTTGGACTTTATTCACAAGAAAAAAATACTAATTGATATAGAGGACATGGAATGGTCTACACATAGTCTGAAAAGACATGCAACTAAGAACACTTGGACTGTCAAAGAAAGTGCAAATAAAAAATTAAAAGATAAATAGGATTGTTATCAAATAATACTAAATACTTTCTTGCAGAACTCTTTACTTAATGTTCTATTGGAATATATACACAAAGCAAAGGTAAAGTGTCTTTATTTTACATAGTATTTTATTGGAATACATATACAAAACAAAGGTCTTTATTTTGCATAGGCATAGGCATATATCTATGTATGTATACATGTATGTATGTGTGTATGTATATACATATATATATGTGTGTGTGTGTGTATAGATATAGATATATATATGTGTGTGTGTGTATGTGTGTGTGTGCGTATATATGTGTGTTTGTATGTACATATGTGTGTGTGTGTGTGTGTGTATGTGTGTGTGTGTGTATATATATATATATCTATATATATATATATATATATATATATATATATATATATGTGTGTGTGTGTGTGTGTGTGTGTGTGTATTATTTTTTCTTCTTCTTATTTCATACCATATGTTTACTATAACCAGGATGCAGTTAACTTCATTATATATTCATTTGGGATACAAAAGCCATGCTATCTTACTATTAATAAAGCATTCATGTGTGTTAGTGGTGGGGTAACACTTTAGAGTTTACTGTTTAGTCTATTATGATTACACTGTATGGAATCCCCACAACAAAAGTGCCCTTAGGAGATGGTTTACATAAGATAGTTTTGTTTCCTCTTGACATTTTAGAAAGATGTTCATATCATGATTAATATATATGTCTTTACTTAAAATCTTTATTTCTTAGTGTAATATATCAACATTCAGTGATTTACATTAACTGAATGCTTTAATTTTAATTCTTAACCTAATTTAGTTTAAGGAATGTAAATTATTGATTTATGAGGAAAATTTTACTTTCCCAAAATTTTTAGAGAAGGGCTGTTCATGTTTTTTTCACTGTGGAGGCTGCTAATGCACTTTTTATGCTTTTTTTAGAATGGAGAAAAGTTGTTTGAAATTCCTGACAAAAATGCCTTTTCTAAGCCTCTGTAACTGTTTCTTCACATGCACAAGCATCTACAGGGCACTAGCAGCAAGCTAGAGAAGCTGGAGGCAGGAATACAGTGAGCGATGACATCACACGACATTTGAACTCATGCATGACTCAGAAACCAGGAAGTAAAGCTGAAAATGAAACTAGAAGAAAAAGTAACTGTTTTTTTTTTGGTTGTTTTTTTCATCTTTTATGCATCTAAATGTATAGAACCACTTTAAATATATATTTTTAAGAAGCTAGGACTTTAATGGAGTGATTATTTTACTAGTCTAATGAGGAAATTGCATTTTAATGCTACTGTATATCTGTTGCTTTGAAACACTGAAGTCTGACAGGATACCATTCTTTGCTTTGCTAGCATGCCCTAAATGATAATATATTAATATTTGACTACTTAAACACCCAAGTTCTTTAATATTCTGAATGCAAAGATTTATATAGGATTTAGTCTCCTTTTCCTTCTGCTGCTTTCATGCTTAAGCAACTTTAATCTATATTAGGTATTCCCATTGATGCAGATTTAAAGCAATATAATCAGACTCAGTTGCAATGATAGTTATGATACTATGATTCAAATCTTTGCATGACCATATACACTGTAGGAATGGATTGTTAAAATGTTCTAGGTCACTCTATTATGTTCAATTCATATTAATAGACCAACATATGGTCCCCCCCCCTTTTTTTTCTTTCTGTATTGCTATAGTTATAAACATAAGAAACTGTAATACAGGTATAAAATATATAGGTATTAGAAGCTAATGCCGATAAAGCAACTAGGTTAATTAGTGAAACTGACTCCTTATTTTCCAATACCTAGTAGTAGTTTACACAATATTACATATGAATCCGCTGTGATTGCCTGATGGACTTTTTATGTTCATATTTGTTTGAGTTACCTTAGAAATGCTTTACTTTTTGTATATACTACATTTAAAGCAGAAGCTATTTATATATGTGTTTGGTGTGTGAGATGGTGTTAAAGGGCGGTTTAGTTAATTTATTAACTAAACCTGGACCTTTAGGTTCCATGTATGTATGTTTTCTTAGTTATTGGTTTCAGAATTTGTTTCTAAAGATTTTTGACTCATCCATGATACATAACTTCATGAATTACTTTAAGTCATAATACTTTGAAGGTATTGTTGATGCTCTAAATATAACTTTAACAAATGATGATATATAAATGCTTATCATTAAATATTAATGGCTTAAATAACAATGTCAAAAGAGCTGGTTTAATTAAATTCATTAAATGCACAGAGCTCAGATAATCTTCTTGCAGGAAACCCACTTGGTGGAGAAAGATTTGCAAAAATTATCATTTAATGGTTTTACAGTTCTCGTGGATTCCTGCTTTAGAGCCAAAAAGAGAGGTACTCTTATACTATGAAATAATACTTATACACTACTTAAAATTTTAAACACCTTTTCAGATAAAGACGGAATGTTAAGCTTAGTAGTGCTAGAAGTTAATAAGAAATGCTTCACACTGGTAAACTCATATTGGATTCCTGGTCTAGGAACTAAATATGTGAAGAAATACTTGGATCTCATTACTTTACATGCAAAAGGAGAAATTATTCTGGCAGGAGATTTCAATTGTTTGTTATCAGATGAAGACACCTCTAAAAATAGTAAGGTTAAACTAACGACACAAGCTAAAAAGGTAAACAGTTTTATAGCCTCAATGAATTTTAAAGACATACATAATTTAAGAGTTCAAAATTCACTTCAATACACTCATTATTCTTTCCGATGTGGCACACAAATTAATATTGATAAGATTTTTGTGTCTAACACTCTTTACTCTAAAATAACTGATGTTGCAATACAGTCATATCCACTCTCTGACCACAATGCCTTTTTGTTCAGCTTGACTGTGAAAAAAGGTGATATGATAATTTTTCAAAGAATCCCAGCCTATGTTACTAACTTAAAAGGTTTTAAGGAGTGGTTATTAAAAGAAATAAATGCATTTATGGAAAACAACAATAATGATGAAGTAACAGATATACTCTGGGATGCATTAAAAGTTCACATTTTAGTGGAGTTAAAGCTTGGTATTTTCAAAGGAGAAAGGAAAAGGACAAAGAACTTTCTGATTTACAAGCCAAAATGGATAAGTTGAAACTAAATTTAAAATCAAATGATAAAGCAGTACTTACTGAAATTTCTAAGCTAAACCACAAATATTTAGAAATATTGAATCATAAGGTTGCTATAAGCTTAGAAAAGATTAAACTATAGTCCTATTCAGTAAACCCCAGACACTTACATAAACTAGCTATCAGATCCAAACAAATTAATAAACAAAATCACATTAATGAAATTAAATACAAGAATAATAACACAGTAAAAAGAACAACTGATTTAGGAGGTATATTAGAAGACTTTAGAAATCATTGTCGGTCAATCCATGACATGCAATCACCACTAGATTCAGATGATGTAATAGATACATTTCTACAAGAAAACATCAAAACTAAACTATCAAAACAACAAAATAGTACCCTATATATATATATAAAATATATAAAATTCTTCCAGAGCACACAATAAAGTAATTATTAAACACATTCTCCATGGTTAAACAAGACTTAATTTCCCCTCCCTCGTGGAAGTACTCAATAATTTCCCCCATTCTGAAACAAGGTAAGGACCCCCAACTATGTGCATCCTATAGACCCATATCATTGTTAAATATTGATTATAAAATTTTCATGTCTATTCTGGCCAAAAGACTAAAGAATATATTACCCAATCTAATACACTTTGATCAAACTGGCTTTATCTTACATAGAAAAGTACATGACAATATTATTAAGCTACTATCTCTAATAGACATTGCAAACAAAACCAAGAGGCAATTAACTATTATTAGTTTGGATATTGATAAGGCATTCGATTCCCTTAGTTGGGCATACTTACAACAAATCTTTAAAGAATTTAACTTTACTTCAGATTTCACTAAACTGATATTAAATATTTATAGTGATTCTAAAGCATTTGTTAAGACTGGTTCATGTCTATCATCCTCAGTAAAAATTCATAAGGGAACTAGACAAGGTTGCCCTCTATCCCCATTATTTTTCACTTTATCAGTGGAACCTTTTGCTTCATTTATTTGAAATACCCCAAATATCAAAGGATTTCAAGTTAATGAGGGATACTGTCCAAATGTTCAGCTTTTTGCTGATGATATTCTACTAACATCCAGTGACATAAAAAGCTCTTTACAACATATAATAAATGCTATAACTCTATTTGGAAAAATCTCAGGGCTCAATTTTAATCAAAATAAAACCAAAACACTTTTAATCAATAAGAAAATAAATAGCAATTTGCAAAAATACAATACATTCAACTGGGAAAACGATAAGATAGATTATCTAGGAATACGTATTAAGAATAAATGGAATGAGACTATTAAATTTAACTTCACTAAACTGGTAGCTATAATCAGTGACTTGACTAAAAAGTGGAACAAAATGTTTTTCACCATGGAAGACAGACTTGCATTAATAAAAATTATTATTTTGCCCAAGATTTTATTTTACATACTATCATTGATTTTACCTCTTCCTAACAAATTCTTTAAACAAATAGATTGCCTATTACTAACTTTTCTATGGTTCCCAAAGAAGCCAAGAATAGCCTATAAATGGCATGTTAGAGCCTGGGACAGTAATGGGATTGGCTTTCCCAACATAGAATTATATTCCAAATCTGTGATTAACATAATACTACACTGGATTTCATCCATATACACCTCTAGCTGGAAACAACTACATGAAATACATATAACTTCTTCTGAGAACTCAGAAAACTAGTTTAAGGAAACCTTTGGAATTAACAAAATATTTTGGATACTTCGTGAATATTGCTTATATAATAAGAAATTTAGCCACTTCTCACATGGTATAAACCAAATATTTTAAATTCTCAAAAATATAATCAGCAACAATTGTAGTCTAAAGGACACCTTTTTTATTACATTTCCCACAGCTTATACACCAGATTGCCTAGATACCTTCAATATCAATAAGATGCAGAATCTTAAGGAGAATAATCTAAAGTTTTGGCACCAGTTTATAGACAATAAGAACATCCAACCAATGAACTTTCTCTTTGACAGATATAATGTCTGTCAAGATAATTGGCTCTGTATTCAATCTTTAAGACAGTTTATTGAAAATAAAGTGAGAGTGTCAATAAAGCTGGAAACTGATATTATACCAAGATTGATACAACTATTCATATGGTGTAGTTCGATGAACACTGAACATAAATTAAGCATATCACCTGTATATAAAATCCTACGAGAAGACTTTATTACTTTTGACCAAGCTTTTTGGAATTATTCCATAAAGATTAATCGTAAACCTTTATCTAACAATAATAAGAAACAGTTATTAAATTCAATAAAAAAACACTTCATCATCTTTATATTGGAGACTATATACTTGGAGATTTATTCATAGAAGCTTTTACACTCCACACAGAATTGACCTTATAACCAAGAGTAATGAATGCAAATGCTGGAGGTGTGATGATATTCTTGAAGCCAACTGGGTTCATATGTTCATCGAATGTAGAACTCTCACACAATACTGGAGTGATTTTAGACATTTCGCAAAAGCCCTGTGGTCTGATAACTGTCAAATTACTAGCTCTTTGATATTATTCAATGTCCCTACCCCAAGTGTAATTCCTAGACATCAGGTACCTGTTCTTTGGTTAATTCTAGCTATTGCTCGAAAAAGTAATTGCATTGAACTGGAAAAATAAGCAAGATCTTATGTTTACTGAGTTTATTTCAATAGCAAAATCTGTATATAAAAAAGAAATGCAAACTATTTATCAGAGATCATCAAATGTAACACACAAAAGACTAGCTTGCCAAAAATTGGAGAGATTGTTAGATAAATATTGATTACCTTTCTTGGATAAAACAAATGTTTATCATGGATGTTTGTATATAGTGTAAATAGTTATTATGTTTTATATTGTTTATTTTTAATACTTTATGTCCATGTTTATTAACAAAATTTAATAAAAATGTTTTTGGAAAAAAATAAAAGCTATATCACATCTGCTGTCTCTGTATTCTTAAATAAGCTTCCTGTTATGACATGGTGTCAGATAGTGGATGAAATATCTGTCAGAACTTAAAAAAATGTATCTATACAGAATAGAGGAAATATGTTTGTTGCCAAGAACCTCTGTTTCAAACTTCTGAAGTGTAATATTCAGTGGAAATATGAATAATGCCCCCTTCCAGTATTCTCTCATTGGAAGGAATTTTTGGAGAAAACTGATTATTATGGGGCTAGAAATTTGATTTATTTATCACTGAAAGTGGAGTAGTTGAGAAGACTGAAAAAAAGTACAGTGAGCGTCTTTCTTCCATGTTGTTGGGGAAGAAGCAATAATGGTATTTATCTTTTATTTTCTTAAAGAGGAGGAAAACAACAACACATAAAGATGATTTTAGTAATTATTGTAAGCCCCCCCCCAAAAACAAAACTTAACATTTGTTAGATGGATTAGTTATTCTTTACAAGAGCACAAGGTCAACAGAGGCTATAGATACATATGTTACTAAGATGAGGAATAGAGCTAAGGAATGTGAATTTGGTGAGTTGAATAATATGTTTACTAAGGGTTAAAATAATCTGTGTTATAAGAAAGGGTGAGATGAAGGGGAGGCTTTTAAGAGCCACAAACTTTATTTAAGAATCCACAATTTCCTGCATTTACAGTGTACATCTTTTTGTTATGAGTTCTTTGCATTTTTGTCAACAAAGCAACTTTATTACTTAAAAAATGTCACCCAGCAACACTAGCACCAGCATATGTGGTATTGATGAACCATACATTATTTGTTCCCTCCCATTTCTTTCTTGCGATGTAGGTATTAAGGCAGTCATACTTGGCACAGATAGAAGAACAATTTACTGGTGAATTTACTACTGAGATTGGTTCTTATTTAAATCAGGATCTTGCTGCAATGGTTTCATGATTTTCAGTCCTTTTAATTTACATGTCACTTTATAGACTGACCTGAGTAACAGAGATTATTTTTCCTGAAGCTGTTGAATTCTCACTTTCAGGGAATAAATGATGGCTAACCATAAGTACATGTTAACTATCACCTCAGAAATATTTTTGCAATTGTTTTAGCTCAGAATACATTTCCTTGAAGGTGAATTCAAATTTAAACACACTGCCTCATTGAGTTCCCATTATTTTATTGTGTTTACCACTGTTGAATGCTGGATACTGAGGGTGGAGTACAAACGTACACCTTAAAGTGCCTTTTGGTCTTTCTCTGAATTAATCTATTGTATATCTATCTATATATCTATATCTATATCTATATCTATCTATCTATATATCTATCTATCTATAAGTAAAGGGGGGGCTTGATCTTTTGTAAAAGTGCTTGCTTTTTTTTAATTGACTAGATTTATTTAGCTACATTTCTTTATGAACAGACTATCTTTTGCAACAATACAACCAAGATGTTTAGTTTCACTGTGCTGAGATTTAATTGGCTATAACAGACCCATCAGAGATGTATATGTCAGTTTTGATGAGTGCTTTGATATTGACATGAAAAATTACTTGAGCTTTAAAACTGTTACTTTTGAGATATTACTACCATGGTCACCACTCTCTCCTTTTGTTTATAATTTTTGTCAGAAAAGTCAACTTACCTTTTTACTGTCTAGTTGCACTAGTTACTGAGCCTATAAAGTGTGATATACCAGTTGTTTGTCATGAGAATAACTTCACCACACAAGATCTTGACTTTTTGAATGAAGCTGTAGAGGGTGAGTGTGGAAAAAATATGTTTCTTTTACAAAGAAGCTTTTCTGTAAACATCATTTAGTTAAAATGTGTCATATTTGGTTCTTCCTTTCCCCCATGAAGGCCACAGGTTTGCATGTTATGCCTGCAGCTGTGTCCCAAATGATTAGTTCCTGCTGAGGATAACTGATTTCAGTGGATGAATAAATTATACTATTAATTTGATTGCTGAGGACAATATCCAATAAAAGAAGTCTGTTATCCTGGTAAGACAGCAGGAAAAACTAGACATTTATTAGTTTACAAAACATATAATTTCCCCTTTTTTCTCACAGTATACTTATGAATCTAAGAATCTGTCTGAGTGCACTGTATTGTTATACTTTGTTATTCTTGTGTTCAGGCAGTGTCACTGGTCACTCATTTTGCTAATCTGTATTGTTTTGTTTTCTAAAATTAATTTAGAGTAAGTTGTATAAAACATAGTAAACCTGTTGGACCCAAGTGAATAATTTTCTTTGGGGAGTTGGGAATTTTCCTTGTACAGAACCACTGTAGATAATTTCTCTTGCTTCTCTGGTAATAGTGGTTTGCAAGAAACTATTTTTTGCTTTCTTTTATGAAGCATTGTCTCATTAGTTGAAAGTTTACTCTACAACCATTTTTGTTGCTTTACTGCATGTCTTTATACTTAGCAGATACTTCCGATCTTCTACTAAGTTGCAATATTTGGAAATCATTGTAAAAGGTGCCACAGAAATTAATTAGATTTATTGGGAAGATGGATGGATGGATGGCTAAATAAACAGATAGATGAATAAATAGGTAGACAGGTAAGTAAACAAAGGAGTTGTTACTGGCATATGCTTTCTAATGGAACTGAAACTGTACTAGATGTTGTGATAAAGGCACTATTTCTGGCCACCGAGATAGTCACACTATTCTCATATGACTACATTCATGAAATTATTAACTAATGGAGGGAACAACCATGCATGCTAGAATTCACTGCATTCCATTCAGATGAACTTGGTGGTACTCATTATGCTGTAGGTCACCTGTCTTCTTAAGGGTGGCACAGTGGCACAGCAAATATCATTGTCGCCTTACAGAAAAAGGTTCTGTGGTTCATTTCTTGGCTGGGGTTTCTTTTATACAGAGTCTGTATGTCCTCACTGTATTCATGTGGGTTTCCTGCAGGTGTTCTGGATTTTCTCCCACATTTCAAAAACTTGCAGTAGGTGGAATGGGCACTCTAAATTGGCCATAGGTGTGAGTGTGTGGTATGGAAGAACAACCATGGCACGGCTCACTCCCTGGCAGTGTAAACCTCTGCTCTAGATGATTGTCATTGATGAAATGACACCCTGACCCCATGTGCACAAATAAGAAAAGGGGTTGTGGATGGATGGATGGATGGATGGATGGATGGATGGATGGATGGATGGATGGAAATTTGGTGATAAATTGTTTACAAGCCTTTACTCATTTTGTCTTATGGGTTGCAAATATTTATTTATTTATATTTGTTTACCAAGGTAGTACACTGAATACGATCAATTTCAAGCTCTACCTGAGGAAATATAATACATTTCACAAACAAAAAAATACAAAAATGTAAGAAATAACAGAACAGTTCAGACTAATTATATATTTACAAACAGTGTATATTCATTCCAGTGAACAAGCATAGTGCAATATACAATCAAGCAGAGTATAATGTACACTATATACATTAGTTTCTATAGTGGGCGCAGTTGTGAATCAAATGCTTTTGCAAGATTCAGATAATCCATAGCTACAGATCACCCATTATCTAATGCGGGACTTCCTATGCTATAAAAGCTAACAAGACTTGTTAAAGCAGATCTCCATATCAATAAAGGTCTAGCTTAGATCAATAAGAATTATCTTTTTTCATAAGTTCAAAAAGACAATATTCAAAACCTTTCCCTAATACTGATGTGAAAGTTAATGGGTGAGTCCTTCATTCTTGTAAATGGGAATACAAGACAGTTTCCAGTTCTGATGAACTTCACTATATCTTAGCAATTTGCTAAGCAGGGGAAAGTTAAAGTTCTGAGAGAATGTCATTTGATCTGGTTCCATGTTGGGCAAAGCCTTAATTCTTTTTAAAATATGTCAGTGCCATTATTCTTTCAATAAGTGGACATTGTCCATTGTGGAGGACGAAGGCCAAATTACGAGACTGCATGGGAATCAGTGCCATATGACTAGTGAAATGTCCACCTAAAATCTTTTCCCTCTCACCAGGAGAAGTGACAAATGATAGTTCTGTTTCAAAAGCCCAATGACACTATTAAAAACATTTTTGAGTTCAAATATTTAACAAAAATGTTGTGTTGCTGTCAGCACTAAAAGCCAGTCTTGATTCATATAGATATTTATATGAGTGATCAGTTTTTTACACTAGTGGGTTATCTCTTAAACCATAAAAAGTCTCTCTATCTCTTTTTTAAATCTAATGCTTACTCACTTTCTTATTCAACTAAAGTGTGTGACTGGTTCTCAGTTTAAATTACTTTTGCTCTTGAGGCTTTTATGTAATAGGTCAACAGATAAACTTAAGTCATTCCAACAAATGACCCATTTTATGTAGTAGTCCTTCACCATGATCTCAGTGATCATTGTTCTCTAATAGGCACTTTCTCTGCAAAGTACATGACCCTCTTAGACTTTCTAGCTCCTCTAAAAACTTTTCTAGAAAATACCAGTATCTTCTTCTACTGGATCTTGTTTGCCCCAACTGGGATCAAGTTCCCCACCAAGATAACTGTGACACAGCTCCACAGTATCTTCTAAACACAGAATTAAATGTACAGTGGCATTTAATTGCAGGAACATCAAATACAGTGCAGACCTTGTAAACAAAAGTAAGCAGAATCCAAGCCAAAAGTACTAGTAACTACCTACACAAGCCAGGAAAAACGAAGCAGGATATCCCAAAAATTGGTTCTTTATTGAGCCACGACACTGAAAGCACACCATAAATGCCTTAATCACATACAGACCTTGTAAAACTTAACATTTTATTTAACTCAAACAAACTGCTAGCACTTGCTTTTAGACAGACTACAAGTCCTTCTTCAGGTCTAAAGTTTATTTGGCATTCCTACAGTTTTGTGCCAATGTACAGTTAATTGCTAGTTTTAATTTTCATTCTGTGCATGGCTTTCATGTTTTTTTTTGAGTTTTTGAATTTTCTAATTCTACTTCTTCACCTTCAGGGGAAACTCTTTTTCCATATAAAAAGCAGATGCCATACACTGTTGTGCATGGATCTCTGCATCTCATTGTTACTCGTTTGAATGAAAGCACAGTACTGGAACAGTCTACAAAATGGCCATGGCTACTACTAACAAAGAGAGCTACTGTAAAAAAAATTTAAATGTTTTCTAGCAAAGTGAACAGTATTTTTTAAAGGCAGAACAGAGATCTCGTCTTAATAACCAAAAATAAATAAATAAATAAATAAATCTTAAGGAAGATGAGTTGTCCCTGAAATAAACAATCAAACTGCAAATCATTCAAGTGAAGACAGCATATTTGTGATTAACTCCTTTAAGAAGGAACACTTTGTTATACCTTACTGAAATCAGGCAGGTTTCTTTTTAAGTTTTCTGCTTCATCCTTTTTCACATGCACACATATCTGCAATTGTTCCCATATTGGCCATTGCCTATTACTTTGGTGGATGCTATGAGTATTCTCACATGCTAACGCACTGTAGTTTTTTCTGCCTTAAAATTCGACATCTCAAACTCCAAATCATTAATTCTTAAATGGAAGTAAAGCATTTACCATTTAAATATTTAAAATATGGAACTGCCTTCCTGAAAACCTTGCGCACTACCTGTCTTTCTGACAGCCCCCAGAAGTCTTGAATGCTCAAGCCAAATACCTCTCCTATAGTAGTAAGACCTCATGCTCTGACCTGTAATGCACTGTCTTTTAACTGCCTAAGTTTTCTTGCACCAGATGGTCATTTAGTCCTTGCAGCTAGAGTGTAAAAGTCTTATATTGTCCTTAGCATGAGTGGTGGTGTTCTATTAATCTCTTTAATTTTAACAACATTGCATAGCTGGCTGTTGATTGTTAGTTTTTGATAATTTCTTTGTGAATGTGATTGTATTATAGATTTCACCATTTACAAAGCCACTGATTTCTTGTTTTACACTGTAATTATATTTGAAGCTAGGCCATGTTAAAAAATGGTCCTTGTGGTCTATTTCACAAATCTGCTCAAAATAAGAAACACTAAAAGGGTATGCACTCCTCATTTTCTGTTTGTTTACTCTGCTACTTTGTGACTCTGAGCAAGTCACCTAACCAGGGGTTACTGTTAGACTACCTACCCCTGAAAACATATACTAGTGCCTACTGAGTTCATATAATTAACAAACAGAAGAAAGAAACAGAAACACTAAAAGACCTCTGGGGTAAGGGAGAGTGTTGATAAAATAAGTGCGATAGGGAATGACTGTGGTAGATGGTGGAAAAATGGAAAAATAATATATTCTTTCAGGTATATCCTAATAATACAATGCTCAGGCTCTGCAGTAGCCAAACTTGCTCGATCTTCACTATTGCCTGGTTTGTGACTGCCTTGGAAATAAACACGAAGAGCATATTCTTATTAAATGAACTATACGACCTCTACTTTTTTTTTAGTTCCTTTGTATTTTTCTAAAAAGTAATCGAAAAAAGGCATTCACCTTCACTTCAAGTCATTTTAGAAATTATGCAGAATTCTCACAGAAAGACAGTGAGAATTTAAGAAAACATGAAGAGACTACATGTCAGTATAACATCTAGACATCAAAGTTTTGTTTGCAATCTGTTTTTGTGCCTTTGCACAGTTGGAAAACAGATTAGAGGAGCATAAGTGACTTTCACCCCCTGCAAGTCATCATCATTTGAAGTAACCCTGACATTTAGAGGTGGCACTTCAAAAGCATCTGGTCAGGCTATGCGCATGTGTTTGTATATATGTATGTGACTGTGTGTATGTGTCTATGTGAGTGGGCTGAATGTGGTGTCTGCTTCTGTAAAGTAGAGTAAAAAGGTGGTGTTGCTAAATCTGCAGCAACAGGAAACACACAAGTACTACATGGAATTATTTGCTGTAATCTAACACTTTTTAAATTAAAACTACAATTACAAAGGTAAGGAAAGCAGCAGTGAAGCTACAGATGGGATTTAGTTGTTAGTCAGAATTATCTGTGTATGCCCCAATTAGAAAATATCTCCACTGCTATTAATCGCTACTGGCTTACAAATACAGCTGCATCACCCACTGGCTGAAATGTAATTATACTGTTGCATATTACTTCATTCTTATGTGCTGCTGTGTGTTATATTGCACTTGCATGATGGAAGCTTTGTTGTATTTTATCTGTTTATTTATTTATTTGATTTGATTTTACACTTTGCCCACAGTAGCATCTATTTTTAATAAATAGCCCTAATATTGGTTTCCTGGGCTATTCACAAATTTTAGCTTTCTACTTAATTATTGCAAAAACCTGCGGTGGTGGTGCTGTGGTAGTGTTGTCGCCTCACAGTAAGATGCTGTCCGGTTCGATTCTTAGCTAGAGTGTCTTCTGCGTGGAGACATGCGTGAATGGGCGTACCTTCATTGAAGGTTGTGCATCAGGCCTGGCAAGCCGGTACGTAAAAATCAAATGCCAATCATTAGCAGACCGGAGTTCCGCTGTGGTGACCCCTAACCAGGAAAAGCCGTACGAAACAAGCAAACAAACTTAATTATTGCAAAAGATTATTCATTCACTTTGCCCATATACTTTGTGTATTCACTTTAAACATTCACTTTGTGTAATTCACTTTGTGTATTCACTTTGCACATTCACTTTGTCATTCACTTTGTGTATTCACTTTGCGCCTTTACTTTGTGCATTCACTTTACACATACACTTTATGTATTCAATTTGCTCATTTGCTTTGCGTTCACTTTGCAAATTCAGTTTGCTCATTCACTTTTTGCATTTGCTTTACACATTCAATTTGTGTATTCACTTTGCATTTTAACTTCATTCATTCACTTCGTGTATTCACTTTGCTCATATGCTTTGTGCATTTACTTTCCACATTCACTTTGTGTTTTTACTTCTTTCATTCACTTTGTGTAATCAGTTTGCTCTTTCACTTTGTGTATTTACTTTGCCCATTCACTTTATATTTTCACTTTGCTCAATTACTTTGTCCTGTCTGCTTGACTTCAACCTAGTATGTACTTACTGTTTGAGACTGAAGACTAAGTTCAGGCACTAATTATTTATGAAACAGGAAGAGAAAGAGAGGGTGATCAATGGCATTCGATGTATAATGAGTTGGACAGAATGGAACCTGATGTAGTTCAGCAGGAATTTGGGGGGGAGGATTGTAGACAGAATAAGCCACTTAGAATGATTTTTGCTTTTGCCATTGACTACCAAGCTCTCCTTAACTAAATAACCTGCATTCATCCTGGGTGGGAACAGTGATCCTCAGGGGACAGGTTAAATGTTATGTATGTAAATATTTAAGTCAGAAAGGGGAGGGCATATATCTGTGTGGTAGCTCTGTGTCTTCAACTTCACCTACTTACTGGGTTAACAATTGGAGTACTAAAGATGAGAGGCCATGAAAAGAATCAATACAAGGAAGTATTGGATAGAAGGAAGTTTCTCTGTTCACTTGTGACAGAGGGGAGCTTTGAGCAGCCTATCTGTCCCTAGAGGAGTGGTTTCAGCCCTGTAAGTAGTAGTTTATTGGTCATTTTGGGCTAATTTCTATTTCTTTCATTTCGCTGCTATAAAAAACTGCATTTGCCCGGTTTTGCATGCCGGGCAGCGCCATTTAGCTAGGGTATAATTATTTCCGTCTCCACAAAGTCTCCTCTTCTATTTTTCCCTTGGAACTAGACAAACTTTCAACTTAAGCACTCAAGCTATTCATTTCTCAGCCCGGCACTTGCTCAAAACTCATAGCAAGCACTTATAAACCCTAGCACTACAGAAGGACAAGGCTCTCTATTCGACCTTACCAGCCATTCAGTAAAACAGTTTACTGTACCTATCCAGGCATGTCCAAAGGGCAGTTTCAGGTGTACTCTCCAGTCCAACCTGGTGAATCTGGGCATTTTGAGGCAATGTTACAACTGCCTCATGTACACAGACAACCCTCTCCTCCTACCATCAAACACTAATACATGTGAGAAATGCATCTATACAGTCAAACTGGAGGCTAAGCTCTCTCAACCCAAGACTGGATCAGACAGTCAAGATGAGAAAGGAAATACTTGCATCACACCACCAGTGTCACATAGACCCATTAAACCAGCACTGGCAAAAAACACACGTAAATACACGAAAACATACTCGGAGGCTCTAAATAAAAATCTGCAAAAGCAACAGAGCCCTACAAAGCAGACATCCAAGCAACCTCCATCCCCAACACAAACCATGAAACACATACTTCACAAAACCAGTGTGCCAGGCAATCACAGTCCTCAAGGCAAAATAACATACCCAACATACTAGTAATAGGTGACTCTATAGTCAGGCACACTGATGTCTCACTCACTAGGCTGAATAAGGAGAAGGTTACTGTTAGCTGCCTGTCAGGTGCCAGGATCCGCCACATAACACAAGCACTCAGGTCACTCCAGAACAAGTACAAATACGACTCTGTCATTGTCCATGTTGGTGTGAATGACCTGAGCCTTACCTCCCTGGACTACATGAAAAGAGACATGGAAGAGCTCTCTGATTATGTAGCCCAGGCCGGTATGACCCTGACCCTGAGTAGCATCCTGCCCTCACCAAGAATTATACCACAATATAAAGAAAAAATTATCAATTTCATCAATTGGCTAAGTTTCTGGTATCATTCAAAGGGGATCCAGCGTCTGCCTGCCTGGGGGATGACATGCTCAACAAGCCTCGCTGTTTCGCTAGAGACGGCTTGCACCTGTCACCCTTAGGCTTTTGAATACTGGCCAAGGCTCTTGCCACCCCCATAGTGTCTTTTTTAGGCAAGGCTCAAAAGACAAACCCACCACTGTAAATAGCACAAGTAACAAAAATCTGAGGGTAATACTACTCAATGCCAGAAGTCTAAACCTCAAAATGCAAGCACTCGAGGCACTCCTCAGTATGGAGAAAATCAATTTATGTGCAGTAACAGAAACCTAGTTTAAGGCTCCAGAGAGCACCCCAGCATTACCAGGCTACAACTCATACCATACATTTTGGCCACAGAACCCAGACCGACATACAAAAGGCAGGGGAGTATCCATATTCATCAAGGATACCCACACCTCCAGGTTAGTGGCACAGCATTATGCTTCACAGATTATCCACGTGCAAATAACAACGGGAAAAACTGCAATTCAAATTGTAGCTTGCTAAAAATCACCCACCATGTCCCAGGACCCCCATTCCGCATTTCTGGAAACACTGGGTAACATAAAGGTCCTACCAAACACCCTAATATTGGGTGATTTCAACTACCCAAACATTAACTGGGAGAACTACTTAAGTACTAACTCCCTTGCCCAACAGTTCCTAGAATTTATAAACTCAAACGCCCTGGAGCAACTGGCGACACTCCCACCAGAGGTGACAACATATTGGACCTGGTCATCACCAACATGGGCGGCCGGTGTTCCACACCGGAGGTCAACCCCTTGCTGTTAGATCTGACCATAAATGAATCACTTTGGATATCCACATTCCGCCCCCACCCCCAGACAAGGAAACCACTGTGAAAAACTTTTCAAAAGCAGACTTCACGTTACTTAAGATGGAGGTGGAAAGTTTCAAAGCCCCCATGCTAAAGGATAATGCTGCCCAAGCTGCAAAATCCTCTACTAATGCATTCTGGAGGCACCTACAAGAATGCATGGATCGTACTATCTCAAGCAAAACCAAGACTCACTCCTCCAAGAAAAGGAAACCAGTCTGGTGGACCCCTGCCATAAACAAGCTATACAATAGAAGGAGGAATCTAGTACAGAAAAGAGTAAAATCCCCAGAAGGGAAGACATCCCTGATCAGTATCAGCAAGAAACTACGATCCCTCATAAAATCGTCCAAGGCGAGCTTTGAAAGAGAACTTGCCAAGGACTCCAAAGATAACCACAAGGCATTCTTTAGCTATGTCAAGAATCTAAGTGGCAATGCTCATATCTCTTCTGAGCTAGTGCAGAATGGCACAAGATACACTGAACCAACTGATATTGCCAACATCCTGGCAGACAGGTTCAGTGCAAACTTCACTCCCCTCTCACCCCCAAAAGCGCCCATAACCATACCAGAAGAATGTAGAGCCCCTGAAATCACAGACACTCAGGTTAAAATAACCCTGTCCAAAGCCAAAAACACAGCATCAATGGGACCGGACGGTGTCCCAGGCTGCGTCCTACACAAGCTCAAAGATTAACTAATCCCTCACCTAAACATACTGTTCAAACTCAGCCTCTTCACAGGCTACGTACACATAGAGTGGTGCACAACAATGGTTATTCCACTCCACAAAGGTGGAGCCACAATAGACCCTGGGAACTATCGCCCTATAAGCTTAACTAGCTTGGTCTGCAAGGCTATGGAGCACATTATCATGGAACTCATTAACAGAGACATTGGGAACCTCCAAACACTGGACCCTACCCAGTTCAGCTTTGTTAAGGGCAGATCATGCCTCCTAAACCTGGTGGACTTCTTGAGACAGTTACCAATGCTATAGACGAGGGAAAGGTGGTACACACAGCCTACCTAGACCTCGCAAAGGCCTTCGACATCATTCCCCATTCTGGTTTTATAGACAAGCTCACCAGCCTGAACATAAACCCCTATGTCACAAGATGGGTTGCCAGTTGGCTCACTGACAGAACCCACATGGTGAGAGTTGCGGGAGCTAGGTCCGACTCTAAACAGGTTACAAGTGGCATTCCCCAGGACTCAGTCCTAGGACCCCTCCTGTTCGGCATATACTTCTCAGAGGTATAGACAAGCACAGGAGGACTATGGCTGACCAAATTCGCAGACGACTGCAAACTAAGGGCTATAATTGACTCACCGGCTGACACAGACATCCTCCAAAAGGGTCTCACTAAGACGATACCTGATGTCAAAATCATGGCCTCAAGCTAAATGCCAAAATATGCATAGTTATATCCTTTGGAAATAACAAAGTACCCACAAACTACCACATAGGTGGTAGTCCCCTAAATACGGAAAATGTAATAAGGGATCTGGGGACCCAAGTAGATAGTAATCTCTCCTTTGATAATCAAATTGCCAAAGTGGTTCGACAATCCTTCTATGTGGCCCACCTAATCACAAAAGGGTTTGCATCTAGATCAAAAGAGGTCAGTGTGCCCCTCAACTCATCACTCATTAGGCCCATCATAGAGTTCAACGCCCCATTTGGGATGTACCTTACAAGACACCTGCAACAGCTGGAAAGACCAAAGAAGTACCTCACCAAGTGGATCACTGGCCTCAAACAGATGCCCTATGCAGCTTGACTGAAGAAACTCCAGCTGTACTCGGTTGCATACCGCCTGCTCAGAGGTGATCTCTGCCTGACATACAAGGCCATGTCCAACCCAGAATTGATGGACATGCTCCACCTAATGAAAACCTTATCCCCTCGAGCCACACACTCTAGGGATCTAAACCTCACCACAACAATAAATAGGACATGTTGGAGGGATAGATTCCTGTCACAGAGACTTCCCATGCTTTGGAACTAGATTCCAATCTACATTAGGCAGAGCTCCTCGCTAGCACTCTTGAAGAGAAACCTTGACAAGTGGATGGGGAACAGAAAGTTTACCCCTGGGATCACTTCAGTGGCTCTGCTGGACAGAGGCACAGGGAACTAATCTAAGGGGGTGGCGAAAGCCAACACATTCTGGCTAGGCTTATAAATGCCTTTGGGCAGATAGCCTAGTACCTTCCTGTGAACCTATGAACCTATGAACCCAGCAGATAGAAGGAGGATGAAAAGGAGCAGGTATGAGAAGACATGTTGACTGAATAATGGGATTATTAACAGGAGGAAGGCCTCAGTGGAATCAGAGAAGCTCTGCTTCTTATTAAATGATGAGAAAATGTTCTAATTATTCTTGTTTAAATAAGATAAGTGAGAATTGAGAGTGTGTATCCCAACTCAAGAACAGTTTACCTCCTCTTTTCTCAGATATATGGGTAAGCATTATAACTCTGTGCTTAGCAAATGATCATAAAGTGAGCTTAATGAGCATTTTATGGGGATACAATATGCCATACTAGGGGAATCCAATGTGTGTCTCATGTATCTCCATCGGAAGAGGTGACTGACAGGCCAGGGATGGTCTTCATCTCTCTCCTCATAACTTTTGCACATTGGTTAAGACTGGATTTTGCCCCCCCCCCCCCCAGGTCCTTTTTAAACAAAGTTTGTTTGTTAGATGTTTCAACCTAACAACTCCTAATTTGGCCTACATTTAGGTGGCTCTGCTCACTGCTAGGAGCCTGAGAAATACATTGCTTGATTTGGAAATTTTCCTACCACTTGGGCACATTCATAAATTTGCTGTTATGAAAACTTGGTTTCATTGTACTGATAATATTCCCTTTGTCACAAAATATAACACCTATCACTCTTTTAGATCACTGGGGCAATGAGAATGTATTTGTTTCTATTCACTCAGCATTAACATTAACCAAATACTTAAGATTCTATATTCAAACTCCTTCATATTTTGGACTAGTTTGATAAAATGAATTACCACATCATTGCCAACTATAGATCTCCTTCAGTGTCACATGAGGACCACATTAGCTAGTAGATTCCATCACTATTAATCTGAATACCCTTTTTCCTGAGTGACTTTATTTATTCGTCCATCAATTATGAGTCTTACACAACTAGTAATAAATATGCCCAACATTTCCTAGATTTCATTAATGCCAACTCCATGGAACAATGCTATAATAAAGTGGCTTAATTTGCAGCAAATAACCCTTTCAGAACCTATCACTATATGGCACTAAAAAGCCTAAATTAGTTAGCACTACCCCATCAACTAACATATACATAGCTTCTTACTGCTAATAAAATTGTCCAACATCCATCAGCTTGTCCAGCACTAAGTAACATTTTACACAATTATGTTCCCAATTGGTCATTATGATCCTATGACCAAAAACTCTTCTTTATCCACAGACCTAGCAAATATGTTGGGCATGGTCTTTACTCTTACCATGTTGATAAGGCCTGGAACTCATTACCTGTATCCATCAGGTCAATACATCCCTCCCCCATCCTTTAAATCCACCCTGTAAGACTTCATAGCTAAAATCTGCCTCTGTTCTTGCTCAACCCTTAGATAAACTATATCCCTAAATATGAACAGGTACCTGTTCATACCTTCACCTCCTTATTGACCCTTCTTCACTCTCTTCCTTACTTCAATCACTTTCTCTCCCCTGACTCTCTATCTAAATATGCCATAACCCTGTTTTTTTCTACCACTTTATATTGTAATTCCTATTTGTATTATTCTAACTTACCTTTAATTTCTCTGAACAGGCTAAAATTTCTGTAAGTATTAAATCATTGTCATATAAGTTGTATCTGTTCTTAACCAATGTTTTACATTATGTCTGATTCAGTATAATTATTTAATTTGTAGCTGTTGTTGTATTAAATTGTAAAATTATGACTCTTAAAATGTTTTTGTAATATTTTGTAGCTTTTCTCCTTGGGCCTCCATTGAAAATGGGCTTTTACCCAGATGGATTTTCCCAATAATCAAATATCAGTAAAATAAATAAAAATCAACATTTTCAAGTTATCACCAGAGGGAAAAGTATACCTGACCTCATCTTCACAAATTCTGCCTTTGAATGCAGACCTACTAATGTTATCCCCTCATTTAACACATAAAAATAGTGTAGTCACATATGGGAAACATATATTTCTCACTAATTATCACACAAATGGAACCTCATTTAAGGTTAATACAGTTGTTAGCGATCTAGGCGCTTTCACTGACAATGAACTGTCCTTTGATCATCAAATATGAGCTAGAGTAAGGAAATGTTTTCATTCCCAGTTAATAATTAAATGTGCATCATCAAGAAACAAGGAAGTTTTTGTCTCTCCTAGGTTCCTCTCTCTTATTAGACTGATTATTTAATACAATGCACTGTTTGGGACGTATCTCTCTCAACAAGCATCACAGTTAGAAAGACCTTAGTATTTCCTAACTATGAGAATCAAAGGACAAAGCTCTGCTTGTTATCCAGATAATTTATAAAGTCTTTCCCATTTTTCCATCTCATCTATAGTCCCACATGAAGACCTTAGTCTTGCTTTTTGGGCTATGAAAGACAAGTTTTATTAGATCTTATCCACCTTAAAAAACATTGTGATATTAGGAACACTTGCTCCAAAATTCTCAACTTATATTGCAATAGAAATACAACTTTTTGGATGGATAGATGTTTGTTTGACAAATAGAGAATCCTTCAAGCTAAGACTTAACTGGAAGAGCTTCATATAGCTTTACCTAGAAATTAGTAGTATAGCCCTTATCAGGAAGGAAGTTAAATCTACATATTATATTTCCTAGGATGCATGGCTAGACAATATATGGTTTTAAAACCAACATTCTAGTATTAATCTATTAAGCTGAAGTTTGAATAAGTAGTTATTATTGCTAGAAATATTTAAAAAATCCTCTTTCATATCGTTTGTCTTTATGATGGAGTCTTTTATTGATCTGAACAGCTTAGCTATGGCATTTAATCATTGCTGTCAGAACTGTGAATTTAGTAGAAAATGCTATGTTATCTTCCCTGAGATTATGAGCTAAGCAGAAGTCAAAAGTTTGAAACTGGCAAAGAAGGAAAAAACCACTCTGAGTCCAAAAATCTTATTGTTAAGTCAAAAGTTTCTTGGACATAATACGTTTCAGACAGTTATGAATATAAAGGTAAGAAGAACCCTGATTTTAATGTCTGCCTTTCTGCCTGATAAGATCCATGTCAGATATGAGGCTGAAACATTCTGTAATTTTGATGATAAATGCAGTAGCAAATAACAATACTTTCTAGGATTAAGGATTTTCTGGTTCTTTACTTTTGATTAGTTTAGTATTTCTATTAGCTGGAACTACATGAAAATTATATTTTATTTTGCCTAGTTTACATTTCTGCCCACTGAAAAATGCACGATGGTTGTACTTTATTTGCCTAGGCTAGCAATTCTATCAGCTGGAAATGCAAGACTGTTTTTTATCTATTGATTTATAGCTTTGTTTTATTAATGTATTAACTTCAATAACCTACAAAGCAAACCATCTCTTTTCATGGGCAGGGCAGTCTGGTTAAGTTACTTATGTTCAGAGTTGCAAGTTATGTAAGTGTGCAATGATGGAATCAAATGCAAGACTAAAATATGAAGTTGCTATCAATACATAGCCTTAAATCATTCTGCTATATAGCCATGCTTTTGGTTTGGCTATCTACTGTGTGACATCCTCACTATGGGCCAGTAATCAAGGAGCCTGAATCCTCACCGTTGGCACTGGGAGAGGGACATTCACCTGGATATACCCAGTACTTCCAGATGCAGCTTTCTGGATCAAGCACAATTTCCCTTAAGAGCACACAGGGAGCACACTCACCCCGGGGTCTGATTTACTGAATCGGTCTCCCTCCAGGTCCCCAGCAAGACTCCTCACTGGCACAGCTATCGAGTTGAGAACTCAGCTGAGTTTCCAAGCCAAGTTCTCCACCACTCTCTCTGTGAAACTAGTGCTTTGTGCACCTGCTCCAAGCAGCTGACACACACACTCGGTTTTTCACACACACACACACACACACACACACACACACACACACACACACACACACACACACACACACCTGGGAAAGGCTGGCAAAGATTTATTAACAGACTATAAGGTAGTTGCACCACCACCAGACACTCCAAAGCCAACTAGTCTAAGCTTCTTGCAAGGGTACTCAATAAAACCGAGGGAAAGTAATATTAATATAAATGGTAATGTTGACTAAGCAGCAAGGCTTTCAGGAGTGGCAGCAGTGCCACCAAATAAATATAAACACTCTCAAAGGTTAAAATATTCACTAAAGGACCAGCCACAATGAAAGTTTAAATATATTTAATAATAAATACTAAAATAACTTGAAAATATTAAATATCTATTTACAACAAACACCAGAGTTTCAATCACAGGAAATATTAAAAATAACACAGGTAGACAGGTTCACACAGTTACAGAAAAATAATAGTTAACTAATCTCACTACACTTACCTGACTGATTTAAAAAATATTATTCCCTGGTTACTTACTGGAGCAAGGCAAGATGAAGTAGGTGAGGAGTCCTTTCTTGTCAAGTTACAAAAACAGACTGCAGTGAGACTTCAGTCTTATCTAGTATTAAACATAATTTTTGTCCTAGATTACAGAATGACATCACATGGTCATCTGATTTCTGGTTCCTATGCTACCCCCTTGGCTAGACGCTGTCAGGATTTAGCACATATGCTTCAATAATACACATACACAGAGCCTTGCTAAGGTCTGCTGCAGCTCCTGGAAGTCATAAAACTATTTCAAGCCTCCACCCTTCCAGAGTAGCGATTAGTTCACCCCAAAGACAATGCAAGAAGCTTGCTGGTACAGACCTTTGTCTCTGACTGCATTGAGAGCTGTAGGATGCAATCTTTATGGCCTAAGCCAGGAAATTTAACTTCAAACTATTTTCAAAGTTAGGTAGATTGAGATTAACCTCTTCTCTTCCAGTATCCTCTGTTAAAACATATACATCTAAACAGTTACAATAATGCATGAATATTTCCTTTTCTGTCCAGCAGGATACACTGTTGGTGCATTTTTAACACAAGCAGCTTTACAAATACATTTTTCATCACAAGCATCTGTACAAATCAGTTTGATATACAAATGACATATAATTATTTACAAAATTCCAGGTAGCTGTGCTGGCATATGTTACACTTCCACTACCCTACTTCTCCTGGCATAGTTGGCAATACTTCACATTGTCATATGCTAAAAAATACCAGCTATATGTGATCATTATGTTGTAAAATTATACCATTGTTAATTCTGGAGGATTTGTGGAGCTCGAGTTTGTGTTCTAGTCTGGGGATCAGAAGTACAAGTTCTAATTCTATTTATCCTATTTTTTATTCATTACAAGAAAATAGGGTAGGGAGTAAACTTATAGAGATGTTGTTGGTGGTAACTTTATTGTTTTCTAACAATGAATTCTGAATTTCTACTTGTTTGATATGAATGAATATGGGGTTTATTTAAAGGGACTTCTAGATCTGTTTCAGTTTTTTTTTCTACTGCCCAACTTCCTTTTGACATGCACAGGTATGTTAACCCAGAGAAGAATTAAAAGGCAGAAGTAGAGAGAGAACACTATAGGGTCCTTTCAGCTGAGTAACCATACCCAAGGCCTCTCCAGTAAGGGAATCAAATTAATCTGAAACTGTACTCTTTAACATTGTTAGGAAGGTTACTTTCACTAGTGTTACTGCTAAATGGCTGAATAATAATGCTGTGCCTTTTCTACAAGTTGCTTTTCCAATATGGATGTAAGGAAGGTAAATGATTCTGCATCATTTGCATTGTGTTGTACAGTATGTGTAAGGTTCTGTACTGCTTAGCTTCTTGTGTTTCATTTACATGGTGTCTTCATAGGTGATGGCAACAAAGTATAAACTGAGTTTTCTTTGCTACACTGATGCTGTACTACCCTTTGTGTCCTTAAAATTGAGTGCAGTAGTTGTTAATTCAGGAAATGAATAATGAAGAACTGAATATAGCTGGATCTTGAAAAGGCAGGTGAAAGTACAGAAGATCGTAGGTTCCTAATTTCATAGTAATCCAGACAATACAAGGTAGTGTGGTCCACTGGGTACCACAAATGGTTTCCCTTTAAGTACCTGAAGAGGATTTATTGTTTTACACTGGAGAGGGTCAGTCAAAGGCTGAGAGCCTGTTGTTGTCAGATCATGCTTTCAGAATGTCAAGAATTTCTTTAGCTAGCACTTAGTTCAACAGGAAGAAAGCTCTTTTCCTTGTGAACTGCACCACAGCTTTCATCTGTTCCTGATTTTGAGTGCTTGTTTTTTTCTGTTCCTCATAAAATGATCACCCCTGGATGCGCAGTAGCAGACACCGTCTGAGTCTCACCCCCATCATCTGATGACAATGTACCTAATTCTACTGTATGAATATGCAAAGCATCATAGCACTGTACGCTTTTGTGTGCACTTTGAATATTCATAAACTGTTCATCACTGCACAAGAAAAGGATTTGTGTTAGCATGCATTTTCTGAAGTATATGATGTCTGAAACTCAAATGTATGATAACATTTGGTGACTTCAATCTTCAATGATTCACAAGAAAACCATACATTTTATGAGGAAAAGATGGAAAATATGAGGCAAAAATCTGGAGAGTTTTAAAAGGTATGCATTCAATATTTAAACTACCTCTGTGATTTTGCCATTTTGCTCATTATTTTGGCTTCATCCGGAACTGTTGTGAAAGTTAGTTGAGAGGTATGATTGTGTATTTAAGCTAAAAAAACACAAAACAAACAAAAAACTACAATGCTTAAACACATAACATTGAGAGTTAAGGCTTTATTTCTGTACTTGGAGTTACTTATCTATCTCTCTCTTTATATATATATATATATATATATATATATATATATATATATAAATATATATATATAAAATCTATATAATACACACACACACACACACACACACACACACACACACACATACATATATGCACATATATATAATTTAACACATCAGTTTACCTTGTGGTGTGAACATTGACTGTAGATTATGATCAATTTGGTCAATTAGCAGAATGGCAGGCAAGGAAAAGGGAAATGTAAAAACTGAACGCAGGGCACACAAAAAAGAAACAGTTTCAGAGAGACCAGTTATCATGGTTTGCAGGGACTGGACAGAGGAAATTCTTTCAAAAGTTCGCTTTAACTTAAAAAAAAATCGTAGTTTGTGTCACTTCATTTAAAATCCTTTATACAACTGAATATTAAATATTTAATATTCAAACGCAGGAATGTCTTAAAATGAAGTAACAGTTCCACTGCATGGATTGTTTGTGGTATTAATTTACTACAGGTTATCAGCTTTTAGTTGTAATACATGCAGAAGTGTAGTGTAATGACAGTAAAATATTGACTTACTGTAGCTTTCTTTTTCTTCTGACTGCATTTATGGTTCTGCTTACTTATGTAATTTAGTCTGTTTCAAAAATAAACATTTCTTTGAGTTTGTGTGACTTTATCTTTGCAAACTAAAAAGAAAATTCTGTAAGGTATATTAGTAGGAAATGGGGGTGGGGGGCATTTTCTGTTAATGTATTTGTGATGTCATTGCCACAGTAACATAACTGAGACAGCAAGGTAATGTGGGCATGACTATACACCCTTTGGGTTTCAGCCAAAGTGGGAATGCCTCCAAATGCACAGGCATGTTCCTCAGGTGATCTTTTTATACTTAAGCCCAGTTTTCTGACAAACCATTGCATTCATCTCACTAGATCACAGAATCCCAGCAACAGCAAAAACTTTGAATCAAATTTGCCAAAACTGTCTATGTTCAGTGAACCTTGAAGGAAGTCTATTTTTGTAGGGTGACAGGCCTCCTTGTACCCCCCTCAATAAGCCCCCCCCAAACTATATATATATATATATATATATATATATATATATATATATATATATATATATATATATACGTCAACTCTGGGATTGCACAATAGTGCAGAAAGATGAAAACGCCAGTATGGCAAAGGTAGCACTTACAAATTTGATTCATACATTTTACCATTGCTGTGATTGCTGTCAATGCATTGACACATTCCTTAAACCATTGAGGACTGAAGTCAGTAAAACATGCCAACCATTACAGTTCCAGACCACTTATTGTTTGCATAATTCTTGCTAATGTTAACACTGTTATTCTAATAACATTCTAACTAATTAAAGGCAATATTTAAAATCTGTTTCATTACTTTTGGCTTATTCCATGACTGGTGGTCAGTATCTTGATAATCATGTGATTTGATGATGTCATAATCTGTTCCTGTGACTGAGTGCTAGAACTACACT
This sequence comes from Protopterus annectens, assembly GCF_019279795.1. NCBI lineage: Eukaryota > Metazoa > Chordata > Ceratodontiformes > Protopteridae > Protopterus > Protopterus annectens. The sequence continues at coordinate 1,118,475,893 of NC_056728.1, forward strand.
CTCTTCTGCTACTTCTGCTGCAGAATCCTGAATCAACTCTGCTGTGTTACCTTGATCATGGCAGATCACGCTGCTGCTTCATAAGGAGCATCAGAAGCACCAGATGTCAAGACAGAAATTTTTGATGGTTTCCTGATCTTTGCATTTATTCCTAACAAGGGACCGAATGACATAAAAGAACTCTTCCTTCTGTAAACAACTAGCTGTTTTGAATGTGTGCAGAGGCCTGCTATATATTCTTAGGGTGAGGCTTCACTGTATCATTACCACTGTCTGAGGAGTGTCTATTATATATTTGGTATGTGTAAGTTTCTCCTTGGAGAGCTTAATGTCTTCCTTACAACAGGTGGTTCCGGTGCTACATAACCAGAACAATTGTGAACGCTGGCTTTTTATTTTTGGTGCTCCACAGTTGGCTGATTATTAGTCCATCCTCTTCTGTGTCCTGCTGATCCATTTGCTCCCTGCTGGATGAGATCAAGCACATTCATTCCCAGATCCATGGTTACAACCTTACAATCCATTTGTTCTATGAACCAAGCAGATAGAATTGGCCTTATCAGTCATACAGAGGTGACAGTTGAATGACGGCACAATGACTGATATCTTACTGACTAATCTGCGTCTATATCAAAACATCGAAACCGACAACGTCGAATGCCCACATGAGTGAATATTCATATACTCGACAACAGTATTGTGGGGGGCTGTGCCCCTCCACCTCCACTAAATATATATTCCTACTCCAAGATCGCATTACAGTGAGGAAAAGGCAAAAATCCCGATCTTCACTATACTGCGAACAAAATTAATAAACTTCAAGAATGTGATTTTTTTGCTCATGTGAGCGTTCGACTTTGTCGGTTTCGATGTTCTGATATAGACCTCCTAATCCCCTCCCTGCACTAACCATTATCTGTGCTATGTTGCCACCTGGGAAAATATGCCTCTGAATGTAAACCTACATTGGCTATATGTAGCACATGACTACTGTGACCTGGTGAACAGTGTCCTGCTATACAACAGTTTTCCAGCTAGGGTCAGCAGTACAGTGGCTCTAGTTAGCTAACTACCACCACCCAAGAATGGGTGACCCACACAGACCACTCACTTCCATCTTCCCTGTCCAACCATTCCAGTGCCTCAGCTGCTAAATGAAGTCAGGTTTCCAGGTGTGTAGTCAGGGCTTTAGCCCTCTATAACACAGGACCATAAAGGTCAGTTGTGTAAGTTGTACTTACTCATAAGAGTATGTCTTCAAATTCTTCACTGCTGCAGTAGCCCTTAGGTTATATATGTTATTTCCAACTCAGGAAACAACAACTGGCAGCTTCAAAAAGCTCTGGCTTCCCCCACTCCTTCAGTCTAACTGCTGATTTACTAATGATGTGGAGGGGAATCAGCAGTCAGGGTGAAGCTTTTCTACAGGACGTTCTTGCTGTCTCAAGAAGAAGCATCTCTCAGACTTCTTAGGAGCAGCAGTTGGCCTAGAGCTACATTTCTGGCAGATAAGTCCCCATTGGGGAACTCCTTCACTCAGAAATTATTGCATTTTTAAGAAAAATAGCAATTTTATCTTTTTTTTTATTAAAAGCAGTATTTCATCTTTAAGAAAACTGGTGTTTTTCACAATATTGGAAGTTTCCAGTCTGGGACTGCTAATTTAGATGTAGAGTGTTTATGTAAATATTTGGGGCTAATTTTGTGGAAAATCATGTACTGCTTGAGTACATGTTTAATTTTGTGGGACAGAAGTGTTTATGGAGGAATGGGCAGGAAATTGTTTGTCAGTCTAATGCCTATGCTTACTACATGACAGTTTACCTTCCATTTTGATTCTGTCAGTGTGCGTGAATAATACAGACAGGGAAATTGTCAGTAGGGTAGCTAGGGTGGGGCTAGGAGGCAACTGCCCTGGACACAAAGTGCTGGGGACATGGGCAACTGATCCCGATCTTTTGTCAATGCCATACCGGCTTTTAAAGTCCAGTATTTCATTTGTAGTCAAACCAGAATGCTGTAGCACTCTGTATGTGATCTAAACTGCAGCATCTGCTGTCTACGTTGCACAAGCAGTTTGCTACAGTATAAAAGTAAAAAATTAAAAGTTTTTGTTTTACTAAAACCTGAGTGCTCTGTGCAGGCAGGGTATAAACTGTAACAACTATTTCCTATATTTGTAGCAAGCAGTTTGCTAAAGTTTAAAAATTAGAATTTGTTTAACTAAAGCAGAAGTGCTGTAGATCTCCTTGCTGGCAGGGTATTTACTGTAGCAATTGCTTGCTATATTTGTAGTAAACAGTTTGCTACAGTTTAAAAGACATTATTTTGAGGGCGGGTTGTGAGCAGGGAATAGAAATGAAACCTGAATGGCTGGGGCAAGACAGAGTGTGTGTGACATGCACCTAGTCACCTGGTTGGTGTACCAAAAGAAGAAATGTCCATTTTTTGTTTTTTTTTTTTGCTCTTCAGTGGGAGACTTGAGGGCAGGGGTCATAGATCTAACTGTAATAAGCCGAACATTTACAATGTATGGATCGGCTTATAAAGTGAAGAGCTTTATTTTTTTGCTCTTTACGAATAGCAAAGGGGGTGGGGGCACTGGCTGAACCACATAGGCTTCTGGAAATTTGGTTCTATTTTTATTGTTTTATAACATAAGGGCCTGGGGAAAGTAGTGTGAATATACATTTGCTGTTTGTGAACACTCATTTACAGCTTAGCTTTCAACTGACTCATTCCAGCAACACTTGGTGCTTTTGATACTTCTCTGGTTACAGCATGTTTACTCACTGTGGTCTGGCTGTCTGTTCTCCCACAGTACCTAGAAAATAAAATTCACTTACCAATGAGTCCTTCCCATTGTAATGGACTCAGTCTATTCCTCAGCTGATACTGGGTAAACCTGCAGTGGCTATTGGTTGTTCCTCAGACCACTCACTTTTCTCACTTGCTTCCTCTGTTGTAGTCCTTTTGGCCAGCATGAAACAGGAGTCTATCACATCCACTCTGGTTGTTCCAATGTCTGTTATGGGCATACAGAGAACCATTTTCTGTGGGGCTTGGAAATTCTTCTCATGGTAACCAGAGCAGAGACCATTAGACTGAACAGATGCCCCTCCTTCAATTCAGTTCTCTTCTGACGGGACTCCTATTAAGAAAAAAATAGAGTAATAGACATTGTTCCCCTGATTATGTTATTCCATCCTATACCCCTTTTTCCATTTTTTGCACATGGGGTTGGGGTGTCACTTCAACAGTGGCAGTAATATTAAGTCAAGGTTTACACCACTAGGTGGCTAGCCCTGCTGTTGTAGTTCATCCATACCACTGACTCGCACACACACACACACACACACACACACACACACACACACACACACACACACACACACACACACACACACACACACACACACACACATACACACACACACACACCTATTGGCAATTTTTAGTGTCCAATCCATTTACTGCATGTCTTTGGAATGTGGGAGGAAACTGGAGCACCTGGAAGAAACCCACGTGACCGCAGGGAGGACATGCAGACTCCACACAGAAGGCACCCCAGTCATGAATCGAACTGAAGAACCTCTTGCTGTGAGGTGACAACTCTAACTGTTGCACCACCACTGCCACCTGATTACTTTATTATGATTAAAAAAAAAAAAGACGAGTTCCTTAACCTGGCTAGACAGGCATTGCAAGCAGTAAATTCTGGCACACAGATGATTTTACAGATGGGCATTCCCTGTCAATTATTCCTGAGGAAACAGGGTCTGATTATTCTGATTTTAACAGAGCTATGGCTTTTACTCCTGCAGATTCCCAACACCAATTCTCTGACTGTGAGGAAAACTTTAATTTTTGCAACTGAGTCCAGGTCTCACTTTCTCTCCACAGACCCCAATCCAGTCTATTACCACAGACATGTCAGATTTTGCTTGGAGAGCAGTTTCCAGAGGGACAAAATTGCAAAGCTTATGGTATCTTTCAGACAGTTCAAAGAACATCAGTCATACCTCTCAACCTCTCAGTACAAGAAATCTGGACAAAGCCAGAAACATTGTGGGACAAAAGCCCTAAAATAGGGTTAGATTTTAAATATTGTTCCTTTGAACTTAGAAATTGTTAGAATAACAGGTTTTCCATTATTATCCATTTTCTTTAGGATATGAAGTCCAATACTCAAATGTCTGTCATTATTTAGTATTATTTAAGTGATTTCAATCCTAAATGATTTGCCAGAAAAACACATTTTACGAGGAACAGACCAAAAATATGAGTCAAAAATCTGGAAATTCTGTGAAAATCTGGATAACTGAGAGATATGACATCAGTGTGAAAGAAATTTTGGCTGTGATCCATGCCTTAAAAATCTCACCATCTCCTATGGTCCCCAGGGGGTTTATATTACAAGATCAAAACTTTAGTTAATTGAATAACTAAAGATCGATCTTGTAATATTGAAACCTAAAAATCTAGAATGGCTGATTTAACCCAGGGAAACACTTCCCTTGGCCACATAAAAAAAAAACTTTAAATCCTAAATAAAGTGGGGGACTTCACCCCTTAGAGCCCCTGATGTGGGGGGCTGGGCCCCCCACACCCCCGTAACTAAATATACCAACTCCGAGATTGCTCCAAATTGGAGAAAAGGGCATAATCCACATAACAGCCAAGCGAAGTGTTTCCCTGAGTTAAATTGGTCATTCGAGATTTTTAGGTTTCGATATTACAAGATCGATCTTTAGTTATTTGATTAACCGAAGTTTCAATCTTGTAATATAGACCCTCTTCAGGACAACACTACAGTGATGTGGTACATCAGCCAGCAGGGAGATACCAGATAATTTACCCTCTGTGCAGGTTGGCTGTGACGGCGTGGGAGGTAGCTCTTCAACATTCCTTAAATTTCCAAGCATCTTAACTTCTGTCAAAGCGAAACATAGTAGCAGACAAGCTGTGCAGGACCAGGATAGACCCTCACAAATGGCAACTAAGTGAGAGGAGTCTTCCAGAAATTGATCCATTTGTGGGAAATCACCTCAAATAGATTTGTTCACCTCCTTTCAAAACAGAACACTAGACATGACTTGTTTGAAATCTCTTTACAAACAAACCCGTAAAATAGATGCATTTTCATTCCCTTGGAAGGGGATGTTCCTTTATGTGTTTCTACCCTTTCCACTGGTTTTCAGGGTCATTCTGGAGATTCAAAAGATACCTAAAAAACAAGTGTGATGACCCCCCTTTTGGCTCTGATAACATTGGATCTCCCTTTTTATGGAACTGTCCAAAGGCAATTACCATAAGCTTCCTCACAGACTAGACTTACTCGCACAAGAGAGGGGAAGTTTGATACTCCCTGTTATCAATCAACTTCAGCTGACTCCCTGGGCAATTCAATGTTAATACCTTTTAGTGACTTATTTCTTGAGGATATGCAGCAGGTACTAAAGGAGGCAAGCAAACCTGCTACTAGAAAAATTTTCCAGTTGGTGCTTAGCCAATAACCAATAACCATGAATCCATCAGGGATTCTGTACCACTGGTGCTTAAATATTTGTGTGAGTTACTTTCTTCTGGCCTCTCTTATTCCTGTATAAAGGTTCATCTTGCAACCATTTCAGAATTTCTGCCGATAGATCCTCTTCTTTTTTCTTTGCTTGTTGTCAAACAATTTTTGATTTGAGACATCAGGTCCTCCCTGGGACCGCAACCCCTTGCTGGAGAAATTGACAATGTCATTTTTTGAATCTGTCCATTAGTCTAAGTTAAGGTTCTTGATTTAGAAAACTTTGCCCCCCCCTGCACCATCTTACTCATACATGCTTACCCTAATCATAATTCTAAAGCAACTTCTATCCCTGCCCCTGCCCCTGCCCCTACTCCTACCCCTGACCCTAGCCCAGTGGGGGCTGGTGACTTCAAATTAAAGGGAGGCTGCAGGAGACAGCTGAATGGGTGGGACCAATGGGGTGTGGCCAACTAGAAAGGGGTGGAGCAATGCTCAAAACCGTAACAACTGGAACTTTAATTAAATACGCTGCCCTGTGTGCCAAACCATCATTACGAGAGTCCAATCAAGACAAAATGAAGTGTAGAAGAAAAGAAATATTTCAATGCATTGGCTACATGACAACTTACTTAATATCTAGATGGAAGCACAAAGGTTGTGAGGCATGGAAAAATAAATTACTTTTTAAATACATTACTAGAATGCCAGTCAAAATCAGGTATAAAAAAACAAGCAGCACTCAACTCAAACCACTTCTCCTTGCACTGCAGTTCTAATTATAATTTATATTTAGTTTTATAAAATTACCAAGTAACATGCTGAAAGTAGCAATCTCTGTGATACCCCCACTTGTAAAAATGTTTCTTATCCAAAAAAGACCGACTGCCTGACAACAATTATCTACTTGTTTCATGGAAAAGACATGATCAAAGTAAAAAATGAACAGCCAACAAGAAACAAGCTCAAGATAAATTGCTTAAAGGATTCCTGCACAAGTTATGGACCACACATGATAGATTGGCATTCTGTTTAGTTTACGAGTAAAGCCTGCAAAGATGACTGCAAGACTCCAACAAATGTAATGAGCTTCTGAAAATACTGTAATGTCCTTTATTACAAATACTGTCATATGCATTTCAATACCTAAGGCTTATATGTTATCTAGTTATGTAAATATTCTCTGCATGGCAACAATGAAAAGGCTTTAATGTTGGTAATTCTTATGCTTATTAAAGCTTACTTGCATCTTACAATCTCCGATAAGCTTGCCTGATGGTCATCTAAGCATTGCTACTTAAACACAGAGCAACAGGGCACTGTGACAGCATGCATTTTCTGAATAATAAGAAGCATAAATCAACAGTACAAAAATATGACAGAAAACCAGAACATTCTGCAAAATCAAGAACAGATGAAAAGCCACTGTAGTACTTGTATCTACCTTGGATGTAGGATACTTTGCACACTTACACTGCATAACTTCTCCTTGCCTTGCTTGGACACATCCAGAGTCACTACATGGGGGAGTGGGGTACAACAAGTATGTCACAATTTGAAATGTCTCTCACTGACGGTGATGGCTCTGACACTCATACCTCTCAACCTCAGAGCAAAAAATCTGGACAAAGCCATACATAGAAGTGGGACACAGGCCCAAAATTAAGGACAATTTTTAAATATTGCGCTTATAAACTTAGAAAGATAATAGAATAGTAGTAGGTCTTGCATTAGTATGAATTTTCTGAAGGGTATGAAATCTGAAACGCAAATGTCTGCCATTATTTTCAAACTTCAGTCTTTAATAATTTGTCACTAATTTGCCAGAAAAACAAAATTTTATGAAAAACAGACCAAAAATGTGATGCAAAAATATAAAATTGCCACACAATACAGCTGGGAACCTGTCAAAGAAGGGACACCTTTTTAATATTAGTGCTGTTAACTTGAGCAGCTGACAAAATAAGAACATCTACATGCATTTCTGAAATAAAAGTAATCTATAACTCTGATCATTACAGTTATTTATAATTGTAAACCCTCCACGTTTTCTTCCAAAATTGCCATTTTGCAGAGGGATTATTAGGGGGAGAGCAACATTTTGAGCCAAAGTTAGGGACAGTTGAGAGGTTTGGATATTCATAATTCTATAAAGCGATTTATTTGCACGTACCTCTCAACCCCTTAATGCAGGAAATCTGGACAAGGCCAAATATATTGGGGGAACATACAAACAGTACTAAAAATTGCTCTTGTATAAACTTAAGACAGTTGATATAATAGCAGGTCTTGCTTTAGCATGCATTTTTCTGAAGATTATGACATCTGAAACTCAATGTCTGTCATTATTTAGTGACTTCATTCTTAAATGATTTGGCAGAAAACCACATATTTTATGAGGAACAAACCAAAAATAAGAACGAAAAATCTATTCATTCTGCAAAAATCTGGAAAGGTGAGAGGTATAGTTCAGTCAGGGCTGTCTGAGTTTGCTGCCCTTCCGCCTCACAAAATCATGGCTGAATGGAGCCTCCCCCCCTGCAGCCATTCCAAAGTCCCATTCCTTGGTTATTTCACCCCATTTACCATAAACACTGTAATGTGCATACTGCTTTACTTCTGGGATGATTTGGATTTCATTTGAAAGTTTTATTTGCATTTTACAGCACAAACACTAATCGATATCTGTTAAACAAAGAAGTGCAGTCTCACAATGAAAATAGGCTTAGCATTAAAACTTCTCTGCCCTTGAAACTCACATTCATTGAAATAGCATTGAAACCCACATTCAAAGAAAATAAATTTGCCAGTGGTAGATAAAGATTAACTTTGAGCTGTTTTCAAATCATAGGCTCCTTTTGGGCTGTTTTCAAATCATAGGTCCCTTGAACACGAAACATAAACATGCTCTTTGATACAACTTCCTGATTGTATTAAATTATATTCCTTGTACAATACAGTACAGTTGTTAGAGGGCATTTTAAATTTATTGTTTTGAACATTTTTCCAGTAAAGAATGAAACAAAATGCATGCACCAATACTGACAAAACTGCCCAGTTCAGAACATTTCCATCATAAAAGTCTACTCTCAAACTTCTACAGTCCACCAGTATCAGTAAATACGCACAATCACTGAAGAAGTAAAAGTCATCTAAATTCCACATTAAAGAAATCTGTAACTAATGAAGAGGTTGCTGCTAGCAAACAACTTTATATGTCATTGTTTCATCTACAAATAAGTGCCTGTTGCCCTTGAGGAATAAATTGCCTATGTTGCATTGCATTGAAAAAATGAAAAGCTAGTAATATCGCAATAAGGACTGGATGGCAAACTGATAACAGGTTCATAGTTACTAGGTATCTTCACCAAAAAGGACTGCAGCATCCACCCCCTTTACAACACAGTATAGTATCAGCAATGCATCTACTTATTGTGGGAGTAGAACCCACAGCCTTCTGCATCAAAAACAAGTACACTACCTGTTGTGCTATTAACAATATGAGTAGGTTCAGCATAAGCAGCACTAAATTTTTGTTCCCCTGCAGCTGTCAGCTCCTTGTAAAATCTACTCGACACTCAGCTATATCTCTGAACTTTGCAGCACAAGAAATCTGGAAAAAGCCAAAATTTATTGGGGGGGAGGGACAAAAGCCCAAAAACCAGGGACACATTTTAAACATTGCTTGTATAATGTTGGAAAGTTGCTAGGATAAAATGCTGTTTTACTACCATGCATTTCACTGCCAAGTCTTGAACCCAGGGGACCCTGTGCTAAACAGTCAGAGCAACATACCACTATGCCAAACCAGCTGTTTTGTGAAAGAGAGGAAGACTGAAACTTAAATGGCTACCATTTAGTGAATTCAGTTCTCACCATAGCTGTCAACCTCTTAGCACAAAACACCTGAACAAAGCCAATAATGGGGGAATACAGCCCCCAAACATATTCAGTGAATTCAGTTATCACCATAGCTCTCAACCTGTTAGCAAAAAACACGTGGACAAAGCCAGTAATTGGGGAATACAGTCCCCAAACATATTCAGTGAATTCAGTTCTCACCATAACTCTCAACCTTAGCACAAAAAACTTGGACGAAGACAATAATGGGGGAATACAGTCCCCAAAATAGGTACACATTTCAAATATCCATGTTATAAACTTAGAAAATAGCTAGAATAAAAGGTTTTGTGTTACCACGTACTTTCTGAAGAATATGAAGTCTGAAATTCAAATGCCTGTTATTTTTATTTAACATTTGTAAACCAGGAAAGTCTGACTTGGAACAAAAGTCAATTTTCAGCAGAGCAAGACACCGCAGACACATGCCTTTGTAAGATGGGAAGATATGCAGACTCCACACAGAAGGGACCCCAGCCAAGAATTAAACCAGAGAACCTGTAGCTGTCAGGCAACAATGCTACCAGTGTACCACTGCACTACTGACTGCAGGAAAAAAACAAACATACAGAAACCACAGATTTTATGAGGAACTAAACAAATATGAGGCAAAAATCTGCAACTTTTTATGAATGGTGATGGGTAGGAAATTCAGGCCCTTGCCACCTGCACCCAAGGTACAGGTTTCAAGCCTGAGTATTCTCTACCCACCACCATGTGTTCTGTCTAGCCACCAGTATATAGCAACTGAGGTATTTCACACACACACTCTACTCAAACCTTATGTTATCACTTCCACTGCTACTAGTCTTCCCACCCCCCTCCCACTATTGCTTAACTGTTTCTCGCTATACCCCCTTGACCCTCCTACACTCTTCTTCCCTTCCCTCAACCTTATTCTCTTCTACTACTTACTGTTTCTTTCCCTCTACTAACTTGGTCCAACAATATTAATGACATCTCAACGGCTTTCTTTTTACCTTCTTGCCAAAAAACGTTTTTCTTGTACATTGATACATTTTACCCCTGCTGATTTTTTTATGTATGATAGAGTCTCATAATTGTATGGCATCATAATACCTTGTACTAGATTTCTTTTTTGCCTAAAATGTATGTATTTCCTAATCTGAAACTCTGTACTTGTTCTTTTTTGTGGAGCTTTTCTCCTCAGGTCTCTCCTGAAAATGGACCACCAGCCCAGTGGACTAACTCGGTTAACAAAAGACAAATAAATACATATATTTATGATATTTGCACCCTCTCTAAGATAGGGAAAGAGGCAGCTACCCCTTGGTCCCACCCTTTTTATGCTACTGGTAGACTTGCCATTGGAGGTTTATTATTTTGTGTTGTTCTACATGTTATTCTGTTCTCAAAAATTTACCTACCTCTGATGTTTCTGCATCTATGGATTCTTCCATATCTTACTCTGCAAAACACTGCATCATTTAAGAGAAATAACATCTGATGCAGCATTTCTTTAAGAATGGGTTCTGATACTTCTGAGACACAGAAGACATCTCTACTGAAGGAGAGTACATGTTAGGGAAATAACTAACTACTGCCAATGCTTCATCTGCACAGTCAAATGAAGTTTCCTCTCTGCCCTTATTAACTAGTTTTGCAGATAATGTATTGGCAAACCTTTCTCAGATAGCCAAAAAGGATATAAAGTCGTAAAAATATATATTACAAACTTACAATATGGTCCATATCCTAAGGACAGGCTGCAGGTTAAATGGTCCCTCTCCAAACTATTCGTAGAGGTATACACTGACTGTATAAGACTGAGTGTGTGTGCTTCCTGTGATAGGTTGGTTCCCTGTTCGGGATTAGTTCCATGTCATACATCCAGTGCCTGGCAGGATAAACTCCTTATACTACCAAAAAGCATGTACAGTAGTTGTGCTTGCAATGCTCTCATTTTTTACCTTCACATCCTTAAACAATCACATTAAGAACTGCAAGATTTCTACAAAATCACCAAATGTTTTTGTAACTAGAAGACAGCATTTTGTACTTTTATACCATTCATGCAAAACATTATACTAACGTATTTACTCATGTTCTGTCAGGGGAACATACAAAATATTCCAAAGGCTTACACTTTTATTACTGTTATTGTCTTTCCAAACTTGATTTGTTCCTCATTTTTCCCACTGACCTCCAGGCACCATGGTTAGTCCATTACATGTCATGCTACTTGTTACTGGGCAGGATGCTGAGGAAATCCCACAATGAGCTTGATCTTTCTTGTATATGACCTCTTACAGTCCCTCAGCTTTCATGGGTTAGCCAGGCAGTACAGAATTTTACCTTCTCTCCAGTCCAAGAGAACAAACATTTCCATTAGCCTCAGGTACATAAACTGCTAACCAAACCTGGTTAACTAAAATTACAGATGCAAGTGCTGCACCTGCACCAAACACTGACTCAAAACTGGATTTGAGGTTAATATGTACCTCTGAAATATGAATGCATGTAGACAGGTCTAACTAGATCTCTCCAATATACCTAATTTGGAGGTAGATATCTATTTTTAGGCTTTATTTACTCCCTCACATAATGCACCTATTTCTGGGCATGTGTTCTTATTTTTATATTTGATTTTACCCTTCACAAGATTTTTCTGAAAATGTTAAGTAAGTCCCATAACTCTCAACTGTACAGATTTTTACAGAATGCCCAGATTTTTGTCTCATATTTTTTGTCTGTTCCTCATAAAATGTGTGGATTTATGCCAAATCCCTGAGGATTGAAGTCAATAAATAACAACACACATTTGAGTTTCAGATTTCACAGCCATCAGGAAATGCATGCTAACATAAATCTTGCTATTCTAGCAGCTATCTAAGTGTTTAAGAGCAATATTTAAATTCTGTCTCTATTATTGGGTCTTTGTTCCCCATTATTTTAGACCTTGTCCAGTTTTCTTGTGCTAAGAGGTTGATAGCTATGGTAAGTCTACACAACCAACATAGTACTACACCTATAATTTAAATAAAGAGGACCCACATGTTAAATCTTTCTCTTTCACCAGCAGGTTTTAATTTTACACTGTGCCTTTGACGATCTGCTTTTATTTTTTAATAATTTTTGTCACTGTTAGCTTTTTAAAGTTGTGTGAAGAGTTACTTACTATTTGGTATGGTATCTGAACTTTTGCTAATTAGTTGACCAGATTTTTGACTGGATGTTCCCATATTTCGGCAGTCTTTATATCTGTTTTCAATGCCTGCAGGTTTACAGGTATGGTTCTATTACTCCAAAATATACCATGACATCAGATTCATCTATCTTTTCACTGCTATGTTCGAGTACGGTAAAATAAAATTATACTGACATCTGTTATCTGTACACAGAGCCAAGTCTGGCACCTACCTCAGTTTAATAACTTTTACTTCACTTGTAAAAAGTGACTGTCCGTCTTCTTTCTTCCTCTCTGTAACTCTGATTCAAGCCAGCAAGGCAAAGGGCAGAAGCAAGCCGAAAAAAAAACAAAGATAAGGTATAAAGGAACTTCAGTTAGTCAACTAACTTTCACCAACGATAGTCTGTAGCAGTAGCACAAGTAAATCCAAGTAACGACTGTGCTACAGACCACTACCAATTGTTTCTCACTCTCCTTTTTGATAAGAGAGCGAGAACCAATCAGTAGCAATCCAGCCATCCACCTCACATTCGTGACTGCGGACGTGGCAGTCCCAACCCCCTTCTATTTACTGTCCAGTTAAAAAACGCATAGACGTCTAGGCATCACACTGATGCCTTCTCTTATATTTGGACTGTCTGTAAAGCAGACTAGAGTTACAGAAATGGTCGGACTCATTCATTAATTTAAATAAATAAATAAAAACTCCCAGAACTCAACGAGCATGCACAGTTCGAATACTGGGACTCTGCGAGTCGGTCAACAAACAAAATATTTTATATTTATATATGATTTTTTTTTTTAATTCAAGAATCTTTTTGCTGGGAGGGCTGCAGTCCTGCAGTCCGATGGCACGAGCCGCCACTGCCCTAACCATACCCATTGTGTTACTAAAAACACTTTCCCTAACAGTACCACTACCCAAGACAAAATGACACAGAATATAGACAACATAAAACATGCACAACACTGACTCTATCTGCTTACCTAAGCATTACTCTAATACTAACCCATGAACACTTGCATATTCACAACTGCCATAACACTGTCTTGCACATTTTCAAAACCACCACTTTTTCATTCAAACATTAAGTTTTCGTCACACTCCTACTTGCCATCACTACATTTGTGCACTCTCTAGATTTTTACAGCTACAAAAACCTTTCTACCAAATGTGATTTTACCTTTTGACTTACATCCATATCTATATCTATATCTATATATATATCTATATTTGTCTCTCTCTCTCTCTATCTATCTATATCTATATATCTATATATCTATCTATATATATATATATATATATATATATATATATATATATATATATATATATATATATATATATGGTTTCACTTCATATACTTGAAATGCTGAAATCACGAATTTTATCATTTCGAGTGCATAAAGCCAAAACCATCAGAACACCGAAACCCCACAAAGCCAAAATCACAAACCCAAACATACATACACTACACCACACACAAACCACAACACCTACACCACAAAAATAATAAACACAACAAAACACCATACATGCACATACCTACACTAAACATAAGTGGGAGGCAACCCCCCCTGCACCCCCACACCCCCCTACTTATATATACTAACTCCGAGATCACGCAAACAGAGAAAAAAAAAAACTCAAATACACATATTCTACAGTCCCTCATGCGCACACACACACACACACACACACACACACACACGCACACACACACATCACACATAAACATCGGTCACAAAAACGCTCACATACACTCACTCACCTGAAAGTCCGAACACAAACATCCCAAACAAACACTTCCCATAACACAGCATCACTGCGTAAGCACAGATTCAACATATTCGCATTCGCGCTTATGCACTTTTGCTATTCTAAAGTTTCGGCTTCTTAAACTCGAAATGTTAAAATTCGTGATTTCAGCATTTCGAGTATATGAAGTGAAACCATATATATATATATATATATATATATATATATATATATATATATAGTGTGTGTGTGTGTGTGTGTGTGCACCTGAAATGAGCTAAACACCATAAGATTGACAGTAAAATGATCACCAGAAAAATATCTAAAAGTAAACATATCTAAACTGCAAAACATCTGAACACAAAATCCTGATAATACTGAAGTTATATTAGGAGAGTGAAAATTGAAGGACCAAACTATGGCAGCAATTATAATAAAAGTCAAATTTAATTGTGAGCGCTTTCTCAGCAAACCATGCCACTTCATTAGGCAAGTTCAAGAATGCATTATGCTTAATTTTAAAATACAATACAATACAACCCATGAAAATTCTGTTCTAATTAATTATGCAAAAGACTATTCCATTGAAAATAAACACATGAATATACTCATATATGAATAAAACCATAAAGTGCATTTATAAAAACATGTAAAAATGTTTAAAATGTCTAAGAAGGGACATAATAATATTATCTAGCTAATTCCCTAGCCTGTAAAATAGGTTTAATGGACATCTTATCATTAAGGCCCTTCCCCTTAGTGCCTTCTATCCTAATGATCCATTTCAGCTCTATGGTCTCTGTTCTATTTTTGATATCCCCCCCTCCCCGTAGAACATGTATATAATATCAACAAAGGCATAGAGACGAATGCCTTGGCAAAGCATAAAATACATACTGGCAGCACACATAAGTTTAAATTCATGGTGCTAGAAATTATTCCTTTAAATGAACGAGGGGTGTATCAAAAATAGTGGCGCCTGTAGAATGCTTTTGTAGCACCTCACTTGTATGTATATGTGTGTGTGTGTGTGTGTGTGTGTGTGTGTGTGTGTGTGTGCGTGTGTGTGTGTGTGTGTGTGTGTGTGTGTGTGTGTGTGTGTGTGTGTGTGTGTGTGTGTGTGTGCGCATGTGGATCAGCAGACACTATAGTGCAGGAATTAATGTAGTCATGTTGTAATCCTCTCGCAGGTGACCATGGTGGTTGGAGTGTGCCCCCCTCACAACCTGACAGTGTCTCATCAGACTCATATGATGATGGTGGCCATAGTGAGGCACAGGTGGGGTTGTTGGGGGCTGAATCTGTCACATGGGTTGACATCCCACTTCCAACCCCAGTGTCCCCACACATAGTCAGTATGCCCACATATACTCAGTCCACAGGAGCCACAGATATTGGACAGTCAGAGGGTAGTGGCATCAAACCGGAAAGTGTGGCGACTATGGCATCTGTGACTTTAGACTCTAGCCATAGCCGGAGAGCTGGTGAGGTCCCACACAGGCAGATTGACAGGAGTGTTCAAAGGAAGACTGCTGCCCATACAGCACCTGTCAGAGGTGTCACAGCACGTGTCACCCGATGCATGTTTCTGTCCATCATGGTGGCACAGGCATGTTGTGAACAGTACACCAGATGGATGCTCAGGGTCAATGATGCCCCACTGCCTGGCATGCATGACTCCATCCACAGCATTGGTGATGCCTTATGTCATTTCTCTGATGTAGTGGATAGATCGTGGGGTGAGACATTGTCAGTCCTTAACCATGCTATGTCTGTGCTGGAACATGTGGTGTGAGTAGGGCGTTAGACATATGGATGTAGGTCAGCAACAACATCAGCTGAGAGCTCATGTGAGCGTGCAGAGTCACACTACTGTAGTGGCAGTACCACCAGCAGTACTGATGGGTGGGTGATGTCCACACCACAACACGGCAGGCCATAGGCACAATGTCCTGGGCAGTCCCATGAGGGACACAGACTCAGCAGACACCGGTCACTGTCAGCAAGTAGTATCACATTTGGCCCTGGGCATGGTGGTGTCAGTGCCACATCTGGCAGAACCAGTTCCTGTGTTCATGGCCAGAGATGGTAAACTGTCCAGTCTGATATGTACTGTCCACAGCTGTCCAGCATATCCTTGCACATGGCTTCAGTGTGTACATGCACACACTCACACATCACTGTCACATGTAGGTCACCAGCAGACACACACAGCTTCTCTCCCTGGCCCTGCTGACCAGCACCCCTCCAGACACACACACACACACACACACACACACACACACACACACACACACAATGTCACCTGTGTGGCACAGCCTAGGCCTTTGGCAACCCCACACCACACCTTGTGCATGTGATGAGAACTGTGCCAAATCCCTGTCATCCATAACATTGATGCAGGGACATGCAAATATGTGTCTGATGCACAGGGCGAATATAGTATAGTTAATGGCAGTTTGTAGTGCAGTACTGTTATGGCTGGTAAGGTGCTGTCTGCTGGCAGTTGTCATGAGTACACATCAGACTGTATGTACCTTTGTGCCATGATGCTGTATTGCTGTTAGTATTGCTGAGTGACTGCTGCCTCCCAGATCTTATTCTGTTTCTGTTGCAGGTGTCTGTGTGTATACATCATAGGGACCTGCTGGCAGTACAGCAGCTCAGGATGACATAGTGGCAACACAGAAATGTGACATCACCAAGGTACGGTTGTATATGTACATGGTTACCTAGGTGCATATGCGTAGAACAGTGTGTGAGGGACAACGGGGGTGGACAGTATAATTTTGCATGCATACCCCTTGACACAACATACTACTCTTGATACATGTCACCTGGGAATTCTGTAGGATCACAGGTTCATAGGATCATAGAAGGTTACTAGAGTAATGGCCCTGGGTCCCTTACAAGCCTAGCCATTACTTTATCCCCAGCAAAATCATTGATCAGCACATGTTGCCCCTGTCATTGAGGGACACAGGTGAGAACCTTGGGACAAATTTGTAGTCTCCCATTCACTCATCACGGAAGCACTTGATGAGGGCCTGCATGGTACTCTGTTTGACATGTCTGGGAAGTGCATTCCTGTGACAGAACAGGCCTCTCAGAGACAAACTTGTCTGTCCAGCAGGTTTTGTTGATGTAGCAAATCAGATTTATTCCTGTCATGCTGGTAATGGGCAAAGAGTTTGACTCACATATATGGGCCAACTGTTGAAGTGCTTGGCACAACATTGCCCTCTAGGCATGCCACAACCCACCTGTGGACAACCTGTTCAATACTGAGTGGGGCACTACTGAATTGTCTGGACGGAACAGGTGTTGGAGGCCATGGATTACCTTTGTGGGTAGTACTATAGCATTTCCAGTTGCTGCAGATGTGTGGATAGGTACATACCAAATGGGTCATGGTACATTATTGTTGTACTGACTGAGGACTATACAGAGGCAATGTCCACCTTTAGTCTCTATGCACTCCCTTTACCTATGTGGTGAACCATGTACAAGCTTTTTCTGACCACTGCCACTATTTGATGGCTGAATGCAACAGCGTTAACCTGAATACCCAGGTCTCTCAACACAGGTTGTGTGTTTATGGGGATACCATTGATGTGGGAAATAGTGGAACCGATGTCCTTGTTGTATGGTATGATGGCACTGTTTCTGCATTCAGCTTGATGTCATGACCTTGGCACTATTCCATACTCGATGTATGACCCTGTTGAAGTGAGTTAACATCAGTTGGTGAGTCAATGACAGCACACTACTTACAGTCGCCACAGCCTTAGGCAATACCTACAAATGTGGGTGGTGGCAGTTAGCATTCATGCCTAGATACATGTGGGTCACTGGTGGCAGCAGCTACTCACAGGGCCTCCACATGTCTACATATTGTACACACATGGGCAACACAGAGTAGGGTTGTCACCTTATCAAATGTGCAATGTAGGACACTTCTTGTGGTATGGTGTGAGTTGGCAGGACAAACCATATCAACTAAAAGTACAATGGACAAGGGTTCCCTTGGTTTTCCAGTATAATAGCTTCTTTGTGTCATATTCCATAGCTTATGCTATTTCACATTACATTAAGGTGCTTCTGATGTGACATAACTGCTTTATGCAACTATTGCACAACTTTTGGAAATGTTTGCTGCCCTACACTCTTCGGACCTCTTTATTGTTTGAGTTGTTTTCACAGATCATACCTGGCCAAACATGGAGTGCAGGGTGTGACAGATGGTGTCCATACCTCTAACCTGCACAGATTTCTGCAGAATGTTCTGATGTTTGGCACATATTTTAGGTCCGTTTGTCATAACATTGTGGTTTTTTTGGCAAATTCATGATTACAGACTGACATTAGGCAATACTGACAGATATTTTCATTACAGACTTCATACCCTGCATAAATATATGCTAATGCACAACCTGTTATGCTATCTACTTTCTATGCTTGTAAGAGCAATATGTAAAAATTGACCCTAATGTTTGGCCTTTGTCCCACTTTTCTGTATGGCTTTATCCAGATGTCTTGCTCTAAGGAGTTAGGGGGTATAGTGGTGGCCCTAACACAGTCACAGTGCTGCAAGGAAATATACATACATAAACACACCCACTCATGAACTGCTCTTGTTGACAGTAGAACCCCTACCTGTCTAATTTTACATACAATAGCACTATATACTTATCACATGTGCTACAGAGCTTATATTTTTTTTTAGTGTCTGCCACTACTATTCAGGTGGATGACATCTGCAGGTGCTGTAAGGATTGCCAGTGGGGGTTAACAGGTTTGCACAGGTTCTTAAAATTGTATAACTGTGACACACACATGCACACACACACACACACACACACACACACACACACACACACACACACACACACACACACACACACACACACACACACACACGCACACTACTGCAGGGGGATATGCATTTAAACACACATACACTCACAGAGTTGCTACATTTGAGAGTGGAACCCCTACATGTCTAGTTATGTATGCTAAAGGCTGTCATATGTATTGCATGCACCACAGTGTTATTGTGCTAGAAAATGTCTCACTGTGCTTCTAAGGTGGATGACATCAGTAATAGTTTGCCAGTGGGGGAGGTGTTAACAGAGTGGAACAGGCCCAAAAAATGGTATAACCATTGCACACACACAGGCAAGACAGCCATGCTGCTACAGGGGATATGCATACACAGACACTCACACAGTTGCCAGTATTGAGATTAGAATGCCTACCTCTCTAGTTATATGTACTATAGTGGTATGTACTTATCACATGAACCACAGTGCTTATATGCTTGGGGAGTGTCCAATGGTGCATCTAAGGTGGATGACATTAACATGCCCTGTAAAGTAGTGCAATGGGGGGTTAACAGGGTGGAACAGGCTTCAAAATGACACACACACACACACACACACACAGAAACAGGGGATATGTTTTTCTCACACACACACACCCACACACCCACACACACACACACACACACACACACACACACACACACACACACACACACACACACACACACACACACACACACACACACACACACTCACTGAGTTGCCATTGTTGGGATTAGAACCATTACCTATCTAACTGTCTACACTATAGTGCTATGTACTTATGGTGTGCACCACGGGGCTTATACATTTGGACAGTGTCTGCCACCACTGTTGGGGTGGATGACATCAGTAGCTGCTGACAGGTAGGCCACTCTTATGGAGGACAATAGTCACAGGGCCATAAAATGAGTGACCATTACACAGACATAGGCCAGTTGGGCACATGTATTCTGATGTACGTGTAATAGATACAGAAACACACACACACACACACACACACACACACACACACACACACACACACACACACACACACACACACACACACATGAATTGGGTGATATGAGATTACAACCCTTACCCAACTACTATTATACAATGGAGCTCACCATAGTATTTGCACATGCCACTGGTTACTATTGGTTTACGAGTGGCTGCAGCACTACATCACTGTATGCCTTTCAGGGTGCCCCCCCCTCTCTCTCTTTCTCTCCCCCTGTCTCTGCCTCTCTATAAATGTTATATTTGTATATATTACATATATATGTATATCACACTTAACAATTCCAGATATATCTTCTATGTGCCGCATATGGATAGATGAGGGTAATCATGTCTGATGGGGGTGGGGAGAGACAGTTAAGGTGTACATAGCTGCCTGTATGCACAGGCATATATGGACATCACAGTTCTATAGTCAGATGTGGATTCATACATGGGCTGAAATTAGCTAAGTATAGGAATATGCGCAGTATGACCATCAATACTAACGGTGGGACTCCAGGCCAGACCTACCTGTACTCCGGTCCAGGATTTTGTGTGCTACAGCCAGTTGGCTGATGAACCTGTTCAAACAGTCCACCACCTCACTGATATACTGGCTGAGGGATCTCCTGGCCATGTGCTATCTTTTTTAATGGAGCCATATGTAGGGTGGGTACAGAGTGTATTGGACTGAGCAGAGTTTTGCATAAAATGTGAGGTACATTTTACATAGCACTGTGATTTCCTGGTATGTTAGTGGCCGATCAATCTAGATTAATGTGAGGAACCACTAACAGACATTTGGCTACTGACTCCATACACTGCAGGGAACTCATGCTACTGCATGAATTGTTGTAGTCTGCGCATTCTACATTTGTCTGGCCAGTGGTTCATCCTTCCCCTTATATATGTGGGCCTTTGTCCTGCTCTGCTCCATTTCCAGGCTTTGTCCACAATTGCAGCTCTATGTAGTCATAGTTATGGTGTGACTGGGGTAGAAGATGCAACACCACACACATGGTTACAGACTTCACACCTCTGACTATACCTGTTTTGCAGGTTGTCCAGAATTGTGCCCCATACATCTGCTGCAGTCCTGAGATGGCTTATGTTGCACTGTTTATATAAGGCTACATCTTGGCCATACCTCTCAAACTGTTACAGCCAGACATCTGGACATGGCCATATATAACAGTAGGACACAGGCCCAAACATGGGGACAGGATCTTAATATTGCCCTTACAAATGTAGACAGTTGGTAGACTGGTTTCATATTAGCATGCATTTTCTTATGGGTATGAAATCTGCATCTCAGCTGTCTGTCATTTATGTGTTCACATCAACCTTTATTGGTTTGCCAAGAGTTTGCCAGACAAATGCAATGTTATAACAAGCAGAACAGATATATGAGGCATATATGTGGACATTCTGTGGAACTCTATCATTCATGGGGTATGGATGGTGCCCATTGACTTGTTGTCAGTACTGACACAGTTACGTGGCAGCCTTCATATCCTGGCACTACAATGATTTGACAAAACCTGCTGTTGTACTAGGCACCGTCTAGGTTACTCAGAACTGTGTACTGTCCATATCTGTGGCCCCCTGTCCCTCCATTGTCTCTGGCTTTGTCCAACATTCCTGCAGTAACAAATACTGACATATGTACAGTCTGTATATCTCCTACCATAGGTGTAGCTCACACGCAAACTAGTAGGTGCAGCCAGTCTCGAACCATGGCCCCTATCAACCACAGTAATGTACTTGGCCCACTAAGCCATGACAGCCACCAGTCAGTGCAGTGTAAATCCAGACACTATCAACCACACACATACATAGCACATTAACCCCTGGATATTGTGGAAATGGAACATGTTAGCAAGTTGATTAGGACAGCCCTGGGAATGTGTGGTGTGCTGCTATTACCTTACAAATACAGATGTTTGCCTCATATTTTGGATCCCTTTGTCATAAAATTGTGGATTTCTGCCAAATTACTGGCAAATCATTAAAGACTAAAGTTAGAAAATAACGACAGATATTTGAGTTTCAGACTTCATAAGCTTCAGAAGATTCATGCTAATGCAAAACCTGTTATTCTATTCACTTTCTAAGTTTGTAAGTGCAATATTTAACACTTGTCCATCTTTTTGGGCCTTTGTTCCACTTTTCTTTATGACTTTGTACAGATTTCTTGCTCTAAGAGGTTGAAAGGTATGTAGGGGACCCCGACATTGACATCCATGCATCTGTCCTATGACCCTACTGTTTGTAAGGCCCTCACATAGTGCAGTGGGTTTTGCTGGCTTGGGGCCTACTGCATTTTCTGGGGCAGCCAGTACTTGGGAGAGAGTCCCTGTTGTCCCACATAGCTGTCAGTTGACTGCTGCTATCACGGTAGTCCACTCCATTCCCTTGCGTACATGCAGCAGTACCCTACATATGCTACCACAGTCTACTACCCCTTCCCTGTGATGTTCCTGCCGCAGCTGTTTCCACAGAATCATATTGTGTAGCATAGATCATACTATGAACATGTGTGCACTTGTGGCTGGAGGGTACTGCAGGGCTTCACCGGATATGTCAAGGCACCAGAACCGTGACTTGAGGAGCTCAAACACATGCTCTATTATGTTCCTAGTTTGTGTGTGTGCCTCATTATGGCATTCTTCAGTGGGTGCATGTGCATTTCTGATGAGTGTCATCATCCACGGTTCCAGTGCATAGCCAGCATCCCCCAGTAGATGGCCATACGGGATGTCCCCCCTGGCAAATGTTTGGTGCAGGTGTGATGCATGCCAGATGTGGGAGTTGTGATAACTGCCAGGGCTTCCATCACAAACATTGATGATAATGCCCTGGGCATTGCACACGACCTGGCGGTTGATGGAGTGATACGCCTTGCGGTTGACATAGACTTTACCCTCCTCACCGGGTGATGCTTTGATGTGCACTTGAGTATAGTCTATGGCATCCAGTACCTCTGGGTAGTGTGCTATATGGTGGAAGAGATGCATATTGCTGGTCCATTCCGCAGGGGTGCGGGGTAAATAAATGTGTTCACTGGCATGACATCCAGGAACTGGTGGATTACCCTGGATGAGGATGCCTATGAAACCCCCCCATCATGTCCCAGTAGGTCTTGGGACAGTACCTGCAGCTAGTATTCTTAAGGCTATACATACCTTTGTTTCCACTGGGATGGGTTCCCATTTGTTAGTTCTGGGTCTGAGGTGAGGGCAGCAGAGCTCGGTAAGTTCCTGTAGTATGTCCTTGTCCAATCTATAGCGCTCTACTATCCCCAGCTCATGTAGCTCCCTGAAAGGTTACCCTGGGCCTGAACACTCTTCTCCCTTTCAGTCTGGGCCTATTGTCAGGATCATTATCATCACTGACCTCAGCCTCTGACACATACAGATGTAGCAGAGCAGCAGCAGCCCCTATCATTTTGTCAGTTATAATTCCCAAGTGTGTACTCCTATGGTGCAGAGTATGTGAGAAAAATCAGATTGAAGGGTGTATGCATACTTAATACTGGTGTGCTGCAAATGCAGCCTGTGTGATTGGATACCTATGATACATTCCACCTTTCAGGTATATCACTAGGGGTTTGAATGGGCCAGTGTCAGTGAAACAGAGCTTATCAGGCATTTATAGCTGATTTGGTTTCCCAGGCTATTTCCTTTTTTTTTTTTTTTTTTCATTTCTTCCACTGCTAAGCACTGTGGCATGCCATGCAAACCTCTGGCACTAGTATAAACATTGCTCAGCAGTTTGGACCCTTCCCTGTACATGGGCATGCCTAGCTTTTCTTTAGCCAGCTAAAAATGTGCCATAGAGCTAAGTATAGCTGAGGAGCCTCAGACATGCCTGCCCCCCTTAGCTGTGCTTAGCTGATTGCAAACAGGCACCACTAAGCTCCAATCTGCTTTAACATAGTACAACACACCCCATTTTGATGGTAGCTATCTGTTATGCCTACACCAACACAGTTCAAGCCCTACCACGATTAGTACCTATGGACACGGTGGCCCTTTTTGCTGTTCAATAACCCTGCCTCATTTACATACACCTAATTGCATATACCCTGGATGCTGCACTACACAGGGCCTATATCTTTAGCAACCACTGCAACCTTACATTGTATGACTGTGCATGCTGGGCAGTATAATGCAATACCTTTAAATAGCTTTAAATTTCATATTTTACACTTTTTATTTCTTTTTTTTTTTTTTTTTTGCAAAATGGCATGTTTGTGTGTTGCTGCCCACCTCTTAAATGTGGCATATGTATTAAAAAAAAGTACAATTTTCCATATATTGCATTACTTTTTTAACTCAATGGCTATAGTTTTGGCCATTTGCATGTGTACTGTGCAATATGTTTGTTTGTCTTTCGGCTTGTTCCCGGTAAGGGGTCACCACAGTGGAACTCCGGTCCGCTAATGATTGGCAGTAGCTTTTTATGAAACGCCGAGGTACCAGCTTGATGCTCAACCTTCAACGAAGGCACGCCCAGTTAAGCACGCATATCTTTCAAACGCTACCCAACTGCGGGGAGGACATGCAGACTCCACACAGAAGGCACTCCCAAGCCACGCCGGGAATCGAACGGGAGAACCTCTTTCTGTGAGGTAACAACGCTACCGCCATACCACCACGGCAGTCGTTTGGGCTGTTACAGCTCTTGTTTAAATTTTATACTCCCGCACACGGTTTGTAAAAGCGTACATTTTCATGTTGACATGGCACCTACACGGATGCCTTTCTGCTTGCTGAATCACAAAATCACCTAATTTGCATGGTTTACACTAGCATATGAGGTGATTTGTATTCCATGGACACCTCTGTGTCCGCACGAGCAGCCCTGTTTCCTGGATCGCTCGGCTGCCATATACTGTGTTTAGGCTGCTACACTATTCCTACACGGAGAAACACTCCATGTAGAGTTTATTGAATTACTCCCTTAGTCTTTCTCTTTCGTGCACCATTCATTTCTTTGTCAGTCACCTCACCACAGTTTATGCTTATTTAATATCTCTACAACCCATTTCTACCACACTGAATAACCTAGATCTCTGCAGTATCATAAGAACATCCATTTACTCATCTTAATTAAATCTTCTTTGTAACCTTATTACTATCTCCATATTATCCAATGGTCTATGTCTCCAGAACTATAAGCATTGTTTAATTTTATTTATTTATTTGTTAACTGAGTAAATGCACAAACAATGACTTGGGCCACAGGTTAAAACACAGCATGTTGAAAACAACAGTGTAATTACTAGAGATATGTAGTTTGAATATGCACTGCTATGACTTTTTACATTTAAATAAGTGACAGAATGGTTAAGAAAGTCAGAAATCAATATCATTACTACCTGATAATTTGGCATACTGAAACTGACAGGATGAAAATCACTTGTTGAGTGTTACAGTCAATTTGTAGCATCCTGTATTGTTCATTAGCATATGGATACACTAGACAGGTAATACCCAAGGGGAAAATATTGGTTAATAGGAAGCCTAATACCATAGGACAGAACATTTTAATGCAAGAGGAGCAGATTGTGAGTTATTTAAATCAAGTACATACAGCCTTATACCTTAGATGCCCTTCAAGGGTTGACTGGAAAGTGTTAAAATCCAAACAAAACAAAACCCTATGTCATACATTCCAAGGGAGCTTATGGAATGGCATACAAACCTCAGATTCTCTCCACCAACTTCTTTCCATAACTTTGTCCCATTACAACTTTTATCTTTGGTCCTTACATCTTTCAGTATGAGGTGGAGAGGTATGCTTAACATTCCCTGTCCCTCTCCCTCATAAGTTACAGGCATTGCATAGTGTCTGAGATCTTCAATATATGTTAAGGAAAAGCCTGCTGTTACAACTTGTCAGTTATTTCACTGGGTGAACGCTGTTTTTTTTTTTTCTGCCAAAGGTGCAGGGCTCAAATGCATTTGTACTTGATTTTAGTTTGATTCTCACTTAGTCAGGGGTGCCAGGAGATGCTGAAGGCTGGTAGGGCAGAAGGCAAAGTGGCATTTTATGATCTAAAAAAGGCAGTTTTTTAGCTAGTTACTGCCATAACAGAATATTTGTGACATAAGGGGTATTCATAGTCTGGGGCTTCGCATTTTCATAGCTGTGATTTGCAAGGAGCGGCATTGTGTGGTTATACAAATCCCGGGCTTTCAGGATGACTACGGAAATGTGGATGACTTTTTATGAACATGCCCCGCTGTTGCAAAAAGTGTAACATGATCAACACATAAGCAATAGGGGGACAGCTACTACTCTGTTAAGGGGCTTTACACACATGTGTATGAGTTCGATTCATAGACTGACTCTATAATGAGCTCATTTGCATACAAGGTATGTAAATAGCCCTGAACTTATGCCAGTAAGCAGCGGTTTTCAGGGAAAATGCAGAGATGCAAGGGGATATTAGGTCCTGGCATCATTCACTACTCAGTTTGTAGAAGTGGAGTTTGACACTTCTAGTGCATGTTCCATAGCTCTCAACTGTACAGAGTTTTGCAGGATGTCCAGATTTTTGCCTCATAATTTTTGGTCAAGTCCTCATAATATTTGTGGTTATCTGACAAATCACTGGGATGATCTGAGAAATGACATCCCTAAATAATGACATACATTTGAGATGAGTTTCAGACTTCAAATCCTTCAGAAAATGTTATGTTAACACAGACCCTGTTACTCTATTAACTTTCTAAGTTTCTAAGAGAAATATTTAAAATATTTCCCTATTTTTGGGCCTTTGTCCCCCCCATTTTGTTAGGCTTTCTCTAGATGTCTTGCACTAAGAGTTGAGAGGTATGCATGTTACTGAAGTGGTCACTTGGGTGAATATTTTATTTTAGTGCTACCTTGACATTTTACTGAAGACTTATTGAGGGCTACTGTCCTGGACACACTTGTTCTGTAACTGGCCATGTGCAGAAGTGTGCATAGAAGTTTGCTATAGCTGTGTTTGTGAGTGGATGGTGGGGGCTGGGAACAATGAAATTATCATTTCATATGTTCTCTTTCTTATCAAACCTCAGAGGTGTGCACAGAACGTACTATAAATTGTTTGGGACTGGGGAAAGTGTGGCTATTATTTCCCTAATTTTCCTCACAATTAAACCTTAGAGGTAGTAGATATAGAAGGTCACTGTAGCTTTTGTGGAGCTGTGACAGTGTAGTCATAATTTAACGTTTCCCACAGTCATACCTCACAGGTATGCACGCAGCATCATTATAGCTCATGTAGGGGCAGTGTACTGTATAGGAGCAACATGCTGCAATACATGACTGTGATAATTCTTCTTCTGTTTTTTGACACATATCAGAAGTGAATACAGGTGGCTAACTTTGGGAGGTAAGGATATGGAGGCATATTGTGAATATACATCTGGGATCAACAAGTTAAATGTATTTGTTACTATATTCTGGTTGTCAGATGGATACCCAAATGGTAATAGCTGTCTTTTGTGGTGGGATGAATAAGAAAGCTGTATGATGTGTGACACTAGTAACTTGAAATACATGACTGAGTAGATTTATTCATTCATTTTCATCCTAGTCTAATAACAGAAGTTAAAGAAGCGTTTTTTTTTTCCCTTTTGATAGGGAGACAGACACTATTTTAAGATATGATTCATGTAGCTTTGCAAGCATTTATCTTCTCAATTTATTGAGAACTACTTTTTTTGCCAAGTTTGATCATTAAGCCTTGAGCACAACTTATTTCTTACCTGAAAGAAAAAAATTAGACTGGATTTCTTTGGATAGTCAAGATTTTTGCCCAGGCCATAATTGTAATAAAAGGCTGGGGAAAAAGCTATAAATTATACCTTACATCATCCAGAATCCAGTGGCATCTGAGGTCTAAGCAGCCTCCAGACTCTCAGCTTCATTCTGCTATTTCCTCCGCAGTTAGTACAGTGCAGTCTTGGCCATTTAGGGAGTAATGAAAGGATGCAGGAAGAAAAAGAAGTGTAAGAATGAATTTCCTTCTTTAGCCACAATTTTTGTTCAGGCCATTTTTTTGTCCAAAAGGTTTGAAAAAAAAAAAAACCCTCTAAAACACAACTCAAACCATGGGGGTGGGGTTGAGACCACTGGCTTCATTTGATTATTTCTTCATTTATTATGGTGTAATCTTAGTGATTTAGGATATATTGGAACAATGCAGGAAATTTTTGAAGAGTTTAGCCAAGTATGGAAAACAAGAAAAAAGTAATCTGAATGGTGTAATAAGACCAAGATGGGGGGAAAAGAGGGAGCACAATAGGACTGTGTGGGGGAGGGGAGAGTGGACAGCAGAGGACCCACAGAGTCCTTTTCCTAGAGTTTCATTTCACCAAAGGCCAGAGTCAAAATATTCAGTACTGCCAGGGACTGTCTCATTTAAGTACATCACACAGCATATCAACAAGGTTTGTTACTCTCCAAACACTCTATAACACTGTAACATCTACATAAGGAAAAACATGTAAGATGCCTGGTTTTGTCATATTTCTGGTATACAACAATTCTTTAGGCTGTATCTTTAATTATTGCTACATATCATATCCCTGGTTGTATAACAATGTAAACCATGCTCTTGCAGACACAATCCTCAAGCTGTTTAACTTTAGTTACTGCCTTTGTCCCTGATGAGTATCACACTGCAGTTGTGATGCTCCTCCAAATAATGGCCTTACAACTGACCTGGGTAGTTAAAGTCAGCCTTACAAACCTCATCTGCAAAACCATGGCGCGGGTGTACTATAACAAACCTCATAATCTGTGATCTCATGACTTTTATTTGAATTGATCCCCAGCAGTTTGGCTTTGTGAAGGGTAGATCCTGCCTATTTAACTTGATAAACCTCTTCAAAAGTTACAGAGGCTGTAGATGGTGCCCATGCAGTGCATGTGTTGTTTCTTGACCTGGTGAAGGACTTCATCACCATTCCCTATGCTGGCATCATACAAAATCTATTTGCTTTAAAAATCATCATATGTGGTAAGATGGCTAGCAAACTGGCTGAAACACAGAGCACACAGTGTGATTTGCAAGTTCCTCATCAGTAAGTATGAACATGACCAGTGATATCCCTTCAGGGCTAAGTGCTAGAACATCTCCTTATTGGTACTTACTTCTCTGATTTCCAAGTGTATAGCAAAGACCTCTGACTAACAAAATTTGCAGATGACTGCAAACTGGATATGGTTATTAAGTCACAATATGACACCCACACTCTTCTGCATGACCTCTCCCTAGTAAACCCCTGGTATACTAAAAATGAGCTCAAACTAAATGCATAAAATGTAGTATCACATGTGGTAGACAGTTCATCCCCCCATCATACTGTACTGCCAATGCACAACTACAAGATGAAACATTTGTCAGGGGCCTAGATAAGTGGGCTGATAACTCCCTCTCCTTTGACCATCATGTGAAAACAGTTGTCAGGAAATCTTTTATTTAGATCATCTAATTGCCAAAGTAATATTCTCATAGTCTAAACAGATAATTGCTCCCTTATACTCATTAATCAGGACGATTAATGAATACATTGCCCCCTTTGGGATGTATCTCATTAATCATATCAAACAGTTAAAAAAACCCTAAAGATTCCTAACCAAAAAGATCAAAGGCCTAAAGTCCCTGAGGTATGAAGATATGCTGGAAGCTCTATACTTTTATTCAGTGTCTTAAAGGCTTTTAAGGGGAGACCCGTCTTGCATGCTGCACCATTAGAGACCCTGTTGTCCTGGACCTCCTGTTTCTCTGCAAGTCCAATATCTCCACCTGTACTAGAACCAGGAACCTAAATTTTCACCAATAGATAAATACCGCACAATAGAGAGGCATGCTTATAAGGCAGAACCTCCCAAAACCTTTGGAATAAACTTCCCTACATGTTAAGCTGTGTGATTCACTATCTTACTTTAAACATAAACTAGTGACTGGATGGGTATCCATGAATTTACTCTGGGTTTTACTGGTTTGGCCTTCCTGGGAAAAGAAGGTGCTGCCTGAGGGAGGGAACTGTCAAAGAGTGAATGGTCATAAGATTTGTTGGCCTTGAAATATTTGTGAATCTCCCACAGCTTGTTAGGAAATCTCTGCATAGCCCCATAATGATCCTGAATAGCAAAAAGCTGATGTAAGAGAATGAATGAATAGCTAAATAAATATAAAATGATTGCTACACTGAAAGTCAATCTAACTCCAGTGAAATGTACCTCCGAGTCAAATTCTACCTAAAACAGGCTATTAGACTGGACAGTCAAAGCCTATTGTGCTACACAGTGGGTGAAAAGCAATACACATGCAGGTCTGTGTCAACTTATGGAAATTAAACATACCTCTAAATTAAACATAACTGTATGGAGTATGTACATGATTGTAATGACTTACTGTACTTGTGTTAAATTGTTATCTTAACAGCTGTTGATCTCGGGTAGTGGCTAAAAAGAATCAATAGATCAGCCCACTTAGCTGATAAACAAACAACAATCAATAAATAAACTGTTCAGAATTTTGCAGAACATCCCTGATTATACCTCCTATTTTTGCCTTGTCCCTTTTAAAATGTTTGATTTTCTGGTAAATCACTCAAGATCATACCTCTTAACTCTCCAGAATTTCACAGAATGTTCAGCATTTGCCTCATGTTTTTTGGTCTTTACTTCATAAAATTTGTGATCTTCTGGTAAACCATTGAGGACTGTGCCCACTAAACAGTGAGACATTCAAGTTTGAAACTTCATATCCTTCAGAAAATGTATGCTAATCCAAAATCTGTTATTCTAGCAGCTTTTTAAAATTATAAGAACAGTATTTAAAATCTGTCCCTGATTTTGTCCCTTTAACCCCCATCACTTTTGGCTTTCTCCAGAATTCTTAAGCAAAAGTTGAGAGGTATGCAGAGGACTGCAGTCAGTCACTTATGCCAGACTTCTGGAGAAAGCATGTTGATGCAAAACCTGTTCTATTAAAATTTTAAATGAATAAGTAATATTTAAAACTTGTTTCAGGTTTTGAGCCTTCATTCCCTGGTTATTTTTGGCTTTGTCCAAAATTCCTGAAGAAAGAAGTTGATAGGTGTACCTCTAAACCATTTGCATAGGTTTTATCATGGTAACCATGAGCTCTGGCAGCCAGAAGAAGATGATTTATCACTCAAAATATCTAACCAAAAACAAAAATAGGCAGCAAGCTGTAGAATTTATTAAGCCCTGGTGGAACATGTGCATATGTTTTAATTTGCCAAACAAGTTCCTGTTCTTCAAGTTTTAATTCCCAGGGCCCACCTCTAATGTTCTTAGCTATTTGTTGTAATATTGTAAACTGGAATTTATGTGTGGGGTGTTCTAAAATGTGTCTAGCCAAAGCATCTGTGATATTACCCCTACTAATTTAGTATTGGTGTTCATAAATTCTCTGCTTAAACATTCTTTCAGTTACATATGCACATGTTCCACCAGGGCTTAATGAATACTGCTTGATAAAATTTATTTTGAAATTGAAAGCTCTTCAAAGATGAAATTCTGTTGTATAACAACTTTTCTATTAGTTAAATGAATTTATGAATATTTATTTATACATATTTATCTTTATACATTTATATGAATTTTATATTTCCACTTGTTTGAGCTGTTTAAGTTGTTATCTATCATTTAACAGTATTTAGATTAACTTATACACATAAGAAAATAAGTAATAAGACTGATGTGTTCTGGTTTTAAAATTGTTGCTGGTTTTTAAAAACAGCATTTATATTTATTCTCATATACATTTTACCTTGTATAACACTGGCTCTTTAAATTTCTTAAATTATGTTAATTGGTTTTATAATTAATTATCTCATCTTAATTGATAGTATTATTTTAACTGAGGACTCTTGGGGTTTCTTTGTTCGAAGAAGTTCATGTATTTTCTGAACGAAAGCGCTAACAATAAACTGGTTGGAATTCTACAGCTTGCTGCCTATTTTTGTTTTTGGTTACAAGTTTATTTTTTGTTTTGTGTTTATCACTCAAAATATCTTTTTCTGGCTGTCTGACCTTGTAGTTACCTTAGAAACACCAATGTGAATGTTTCAATGTAATTGCTATTCTGGCAGCGGTTTTAAGGCATACTAGGCAGCTGTTAAAAGTAGGGAAACGTCTCACCCCTTCTCACTCTATGATTCCAGCACCTATGCAGTTAATTATTTTTTACATAATATTCCTGGTGTCTAGTGGTGGTGCAGAAGACTAATATCTTCTTTAGGCGATGGGAGGGTACAGGGTTGGAATCTCTTTTAGTACCTTTTAAGGTATGTTACTTAGCCCTGATTTCTAGTGGTTCACTGCACAATTTTTGTTTTTACATACCTTTAAAGCATGTCATATAGTGCATACCTGATGTTGTGTACCCCCAACCCACTTCTTCTGAATTATTCCTGGTGTCTTGTGGTCCTCTTCATCCCTGTTAAGTTTATGTGCCTTTTATGTATAGGATGTAAAAGAGTTTTCTGTTGTGTCTAATGTTTCCCCCTGACCTACATTGTGTTTAAGTGCCATTTAGGCATATTATCCAGAATAACCTTTGATGTCTAGTGTTGCTGTAAGATAGATAGCTAAAGGTGGCTAGCGGTTCCCCCTGAACTATTGTTGCAGGCTGCTCACTAGTCCAGTGATGCATGGAAATATAACGGCCATGCTAACCCACAAAAGTGCGTGCACACACACACACACACACACACACACACACACACACACACACACACACACACACACATGCAACCCCTCACATGCACTCAGGTACTTAACCTGTAACATTACCTAATCACTAAACTCCCAGAACTTACCTCTTCTGTGATGGATGAACATGGCCTTTTGGTCATGTTTGTAATCGCAAGAAGTCAGGAGTGACAGTGCTACATTATGCATCCAAGCAATTCTCTGAATCACTCGGCTGCTTAAATACCTTAATGCAGGCAGTTCTGGGGAGAGCACATCATACCTCTCAACCTCTTAGCCCAAGAAATCTGGACAAAGCCTGACATAATGAGGGTTCAAAGGCTCAAAAATAGGGACAGATTTTAAATATTGCTCTTATAACAGGGTATGTATGAAAATGCATTTTCTAAAGGATATCAAGTCTGAAACTCAAATGCATGACATTATTTACTAATTTCATTCCTCAAATCATACCAGTGATTTGCCAGAAAACCTAAACTTTTATGAACAACAAACCGAAATTTTGAGGCAAAAATCTGGACATTCTGCCAAAATCTGGACAGCAGAGAGGTATGGAGCACATGCTAATTAGCATTTGCCTCTTCCTCAGACTGCCTCATTAGCATCCTTCAGAGATGTGGAGACTGCCAACTGCTGTGCTGCGTGTCTTTGTGCAAAAGCAGTCCGTTAGGGCTGCCACTGAATTCCAAAAAGTAACCGTGAGGTCTATGGAGACTTTTGTATATTCTGTCTCCAATTGTCACATGACTGCAATATAGTGTAGTAGTTTCCTAACTAGTCCCAGTAATGTCATCAAATCAAACATTTACATCTAGGCTAGCTAGTAAATGACAGGGAATGTAAGAAGTAAGAAACACATGTCTTTCTTTCTTTCTTGCAAAATCTGTTAGTCTGTTCATTGTCCTGTCTACAATCAGCTGTTCTTCTAGACAACAGAGTTTGAAGTGCAAATCATGGCTAGTCAAGTAAACAGCTAAATAATCAAAAAGCTACTATTTTTAAATTAAAATTAGACAACGTGAAATAACTTTATCACTGCTAAAGCTGTAATTGTAAGTCAGTTCAGAGCAGAGATCATTTACTCCCTTTCCTACCCACTTTCTTGATCTTCTGCAGTTGAAGAACTCATGCTGACAGATAATCTACAAGTACTGTCCATCATGATATTACACTAATTCAGTATCCCAGCTGGGACTTTGCTTTACTACTGGACCAGAAAATAAATTTCTTGTTGGGAAACATGGACTATAATGCCATGGTTACAAAAGCTCTGCAGTTCTAAGAGGATGAAAGATGGCTTCCTGGTGCAGAAGACTGGAACTCCTAACTTGCTTCTAGTGACCAAGGTTTGATTAGCTGGCCCTGACCAAATACTAACTGCCCTTCACTTGTGGGATCCATTTTCTCTTGCTCATTTGATTGTTTTCTTTTTAAGTGTCCATCAACTTTTCTGTTGTTTAGTTATGCACTGCAGATCTGCAAGAGTATCAATAGCATATTTCATGTTAATGTGATGCTCCACACTAGAAATGAAAAAAAAAATCAGTTCATTTATCCATTTGTGGCCTGATGCAGGCATCTACTCTTTATTTAATTGCAGACTTTTTTGATCTAGACAACATCTGAAATTGTGTACAGTCCAATACTTCAGGAACCATTTACCCTTAAATAAATACTTGCCTTGCCTCAGACACCTATATATATATATATATATATATATATATATATATATATATATACACACATACACACACATATATATATATATATATATATATATATATATATATATGTGTGTGTGTGTGTGTGTGTGTGTATCGATCTATCTATCTATCTATATATATATATATATATATATATATATATATATACATATATATGAAAATCTACCAGAAGAAGTGATAAAAGCCATGAAAGTAAGGAAAAATGTGGTGTACTAAGATTGTTAAATGTCAGGATTTCCTATGGAGACTGGTAATAAATAAGATACTGATAAAAGGAAATATGTGACATAAAAAGAAAGCTGAAATAGTTTGTTTATTTTGTGGGGAGGATGAGATAACATAGTATATTTTTATATGATAAAGAGTGATTAAACTCTGGAAAAGTTGTGTGAAGAAAACTTTTTTTGAGAATATTAATTATGTAAACAATCTGTTAAACCTAGCACTTGTTCCTACAGTACTTATTACCTTGATACGGCACTCTTATAGATAGCACCCCAAAAAGGCAAACCCCCATTTCTCGGTCACTCACGTCCCCCGGAATCTCTTTTAAAGTTTTTTTGTCTAGTCCTTCTAGCATGTCGAGGGATCAGTTGCTAGTGTCCTCTCCTGCTCAGCTGGTGAACCTGGGAATATTGAGACAATGTTACAATTGCCTCATGTACACAGACAACCCTCTCCTCCTCCCACAAAACACAAATACATGCGAGAGATGCAACTATACGGCCAAACTGGAGGCTGAGCTCTCTCAACATAGGACTGGCAAGACCAGTCAGGAGGAGAAGGTTACCACACACACTATAGACCCAGTCTCACATAGTACCATCACAACCTCAAATCATACACATAAACACACAAAGACATACTCAAGGCTCTGATCAAAAATCTACCAAAACAGCAGAGGCCACCAAAGCAGACACCCAAACAACCACCACCTCAGAACACAACACCTGCAACACATAGACCTCACAGTCAGAGTGTCAAACAGTCACAGCCCTTAAGGCCAAACACAATGCCAGACACACTAGTCATTGGTGACTCCATAGTCAGACACACTGACGTCCCGCTCACCAGACTGAGTAAGGAGAAGGTCACAGTAAGCTGCCTGTCGGGCGCTAGAATCCGCCACATAACGCAAGCACTCAGGTCTCTCAACAGCAGGTACAAATATGACTCAGTTATTGTCCACGCTGGTGTAAACGACCTGAGACGTACCTCCTTGGACTACATGAAAAGAGACATTGAGGAGCTCTCTGATTATGTAGCCCAGGCAGGTATGACCCTGACCTTGAGCAGTATCCTACCTTCACCAAGAATGATGCCACAATACAGAGATAAGATGATCAGCTTTATCAATTGGCTTAAACTCTGGTGTCATTCAAAGGGGATCCAATGTCTGTCTGCCTGGGATGACATGCTGGACAAGCCACGCTGCTTCGCAAGGGACGGCTTGCACCTGTCACCCCTGGGATTCCGGATATTGGCAAAGGCTCTTGCCACCCCCATAGTGCCTTTTTTAGGCAAGGCTCAAATTCTAAACCTACCACCCTAGAACACAAAAAGGAAAAACTAAGGGTAATGCTGCTCAATGCCAGAAGTCTAAATCTCAAAATGCACGCACTCGAGGCCCTTCTCAGTATGGAGAACATCGATGTCTGTGCAGTGACAGAAACCTGGTTCAAGGCTCCTGAGAGCACCCCAGCACTATCAGGTTTTACCTCTTATCATGCGTTCCGCCCCAAAATCCGGACAATACCAAGAAAGGAGGGGTATCCATATTCATCAAAGACACCCACACCTCAAGACTGGTGGCAACGCACGATGCATCGGAGACCATCCAGGTGCAATTAACCATAGGCAAGACTGCTCTGCAAATTGTAGCATGTTACAGGCCACCCTCACAAACTCAGGAACCTCACATGGCCTTCCTGAAAACACTAGAGGGGATAAATGTATCACCAAACACCATCATACTAGGTGACTTCAATTACCCTAATATAGACTGGGAACACTACTCAAGCCCAAACACCCTAGCCCAAAAGTTCCTGGAATTCATAAACTCAAATGCCATGGAACAACTAGTCACCATCCCCACAAGAGGAGAAAACATACTTGATCTCATCATCACGAACATGGGAGCACAATGTTCAACACCGGAAGTATACCCCTCACTGGTGAGATCAGATCACAAACTAATCTCGCTGGAGGTCCTCATCCCACCCCACCTGAAATAAAAAGACCACAGTAAAGAACTTCTCGAAAGCCGACTTCACACTTCTAAAGACTAGTGTGGTCTCCTTTAAGGCCCCGAGCCGACGGAAAACAGTACTCAAGCCGCTGAATCACTTACAAATGCCTTCTACCAGCACCTGCAGGACTGCATGGATAAGGCAATCCCAAGCAAAACAAAGACTCTTTGTACCAAAGGCAAGCATCCACTCTGGTGGACCCCAGCCATAAACAAACTCTACAACAAAAGGAGGAAGCTACTACAAGATAGAGCAAAATCCTTAAAAGGTAAGACACCCTTGATCACTATAAGTAAAAACTAAAAGCTCTCATAAAATCATCCAAAGCAAATTTTGAGAGAAAAATAGCTAAAGACTCAAAAGACAATCATAAGGCCTTCTTTAGCTATGTTAGAAACCTGGGAGGAAACTCCCAGATATGCTCAGAACTAGTTCATAATGATGTGAAGATTACTGATCCTACAGACATTGCCAACATACTGGCTGACAGGTTCAGTGCAAACTTCTCCCCCCCCAAAAGGAGAGATATCTATACCAAGCGATTGCAGCCCCCAAACATCTCCAACGCCCAAGTGAGAACTGCTCTCTCCAAAGCAAAAACACAGCATCCATGGGACCTGATGGTGTCCCCGGCTGTGTGCTCCACGAACTCAACGAGGAATTAAACCCACAGCTAGGACAGCTGTTTAATCATAGTCTTACCTCTGGATATGTACCCAGGAGTGGCGCACTGCAACTGTGGTCCCACTTCACAAAGGCGGTGCCTCCACCGACCCTGGAAATTACCGTCCCATTAGCTTGACAAGCCTTATCTGCAAAGCCATGGAGAGGATCATAATGGACCTCATAAATAAAGACATAGGAATTTGCAGACTTTGGATCCATCCCAGTTTGGCTTTGTCAAAGGCAGATCATGCCTTCTAAACTTGGTTGACTTTTTGAAACAGTCACCAAAGCCATTGATGAGGGAAAGGCAGTCCATACAGCCTACCTCGATCTGGCTAAGGCCTTTGATACAATACCCCACTCGGGTATCATTGAAAAACTCATCAGCTTAAATGTTAACCCATACATCACAAGATGGGTTGCAAACTGGCTGAGTGACAGAACCCACAGGGTCAGAGTTGCTGGCGCCATGTCAGACTCAAAGCCTGTCACAAGTGGTGTACCACAGGGCTCAGTCCTGGGCCCACTCTTGTTTGGCATCTACTTTTCCGAAGTACAAGCAAACACAGGAGGGTTATGGCTGACAAAGTTTGCAGATGACTGCAAACTGGGCGCCATAGTAGAAAACACATCTGACACAGATATCCTTCAGAAGGGTCTCACAGAAACGGATAACTGGTGCCAGAGCCATGGCCTAAAGTTAAATGCCAAAAGTGCATAGTCATACCCTTCGGGAAAAACAAGGTTACCCCTAGCTACCAAATAGGTGGCAATCCACTGAGTACAGAAGAAGTTATCAGGGACCTGGGGACCCAGGTTGATAGTAGTCTGTCATTCGACACCCATGTAGCTAAAGTAGTTAGGAAGACCTTCTACATTGCCCACCTTATCATGAAGGGATTCTCATCTAGATCAAGGGAGGTCATAGTCTCCCTATACTCATCACTCATCAGACCAATGATTGAATACAATGCCCCATTCGAATGTATCTGACCCGACACTTGCAGCAGCTGGAGAGGCCACAAAAGTTCCTCACCAAAAGGATAAAGGGTCTCAAACATCTGTCCTATGCTGCCCGACTGAAAGAACTCCAGCTCTATTCAGTCGCCACGCTTGCTCAGAGGTGACCTTTGCCTAACATACAAGGCCATGTCAAACCCAGATTTGATGAATATGCTTCACCTCAAAAATCTAGATCCGTCAGAGCCACAAGGGCGGAGACTTAAACCTCGACACGGCTATTAATAGGACGTGCTGGAGGGATAGATTCATCACCCAAAGACTCCCTATGCTGTGGAATAAAATCCCGGTATATGTGAGGCAGAGCACCTCGCTGGCCTTGTTCAAGAGAAATCTTGACCAATGGATGGGAGATCGCAGATATACCCCAGGGATTACCTCAGTGTCACTGCTCAACAGAGGCACAGCAAAATAATGGGTATAGTTCCCCATACTAAAGGGGTGGCTTAAGCCACAAAACTATGGGCTAGGCTTGTAAATGCCCTCGGGCAGATAGCCTAGTATGAACCTATGAACCTATGAACCTATATATATATATATATATATATATATATATATGAATATGATTATGTATGGATATTATAGAAGAAGAAAGAATATGTGTGAAGGGTAGATAAGAATTTATTTTATGTAATATGGGTTATTTGGAACAAAAGACTGAATGAAATTTTGTTTAATGAGAAATATTTTGGCTGATATATTATGAAAAATTTGATTATTTTTGTGGAAGAAGGAGTGGGATTCAATTATAGAAGAATAATATTGAAAATATATATAGGAATGTGTATATATATATATATATATATATATATATATATATATCTGTAAATATGTATATGTTGTAATTGTAAATGATATTTTGTTTACATTGTGTTAATTAAAGGACCCCTACGCTTTTTGATAGGTGCCATGGGATCTTTTACATCCACCTGAGCAACCACCAACTCAAGCAGATGGAACCTCATTTTAACATCTCATCTGAAGGAGGATGACACACTCAAGAGTGCAGTAATCCCCCCCATGCTGTACTGCAGTGTCAGCAGTCATATACGTTTATAACTTTCCTGGCCAAACACTTATTAAAAATCACTTAAAACTGTATGTTGACATTTATGGCTTCCAAATTTTTTTTAAATGGTCCCATTCAATATGTTCTGTTTTCACCATAGCCTGAAGCCACCTTTTCTACCCATTGCTATTTGATTTTTACAGACACTAATAACATTGACCAGCAGCTGACCTTTTCTCTCCAGGAATCTGCAGGCCTATGATTCCCATGAACCACATGACAACACTATTGTGAACAAAGATGTAGAAACTCTAAGAAGTCAGAAACATAGAAAAAGGACAATAAAATGGTATAAGGCTTAATTGGTTGGCAGATGTACTATGGG
Organism: Protopterus annectens; assembly: GCF_019279795.1. Classification (NCBI taxonomy): domain Eukaryota; kingdom Metazoa; phylum Chordata; order Ceratodontiformes; family Protopteridae; genus Protopterus; species Protopterus annectens. The sequence continues at coordinate 1,118,515,876 of NC_056728.1, forward strand.
TTACTGTAGTCAGCAGAGGATGAAATGTCTATGTGTCAGCAGAAAAGTACAAAGTAGTATATTATGTTATAGTGAATAATAGAACAGTTAAAAGAGACCACTTTGTGATGCACTTCCTACCAAGAATATGACATAAACTTCCCATGTACATGAGAGACTCTAACACATTAGACACATTTAAGCACATACGTGACAATTACATAGGAGATAACAAGTATAAAGCTGATATAAAACACCACAACTTTAACATAACTCTGCAATCTTCTGCTTACAGCAAACAGATCTGAGTTTCACCTCCTGTTTTTTTTTCAGTGTTGTAAATAAAAAAAAAACATTAAATGACCCATTGGGTGTTACATGATTTGTCAAATATATTTAATGGGTCATTTAAGGTGTTTTGCTTTAAGGTATTGAAAAAAATCAGAGTAAAAACCTGGGTTTGTTTGTTGTAAGTAGAAGACTATGGAATTATATTGATGTTTTATTATGCTTTACTCACGTTGGATGGTTTTAGACTTTTGATTTCTTTATATATGAGAACATCCTTTAGGAAGGTGTAATACAGACAAAATGCTTGGTGCCAAAGTCATCGCTTAAGACTCAATTTTAAGAAATGCATTATAGCACCTTTTGTGAAGTCAGTCACCCTGGGTAACTACGTCATCAATAAAATACCCATAAAAGTTGATTCACTAGTCAGGGATCTGGGATCTCATGTAGATGGCAACCTAACTTTAGACTAACATGTTCAAGGTAGTAAGAAAATCCTTCTATGTTGCTCAACTTATAAGAAAGTGAATGGCATCTAGATTCAGAAAAATCATTGTACCACTGTCCTCAGCCCTCATCAGACCCATCATAGAGTATAATGCTGCCTTTGGTATATACCTGATCAGACACATGCAGGAACCAGAATGTCTGCAAAGGTTCCTTACAAAAAGAATACAGACAGGTGGTAAACACAATGCCCTACACTGATTGCCTCAAGGTCCTGTCTCTATATTCAGTATGATACAGACTTCTGAGAGGTGATCTCTGCTGGTATACAAGGCATCCCTGGACCTTGTTTTGATGAAGCTTTTGCACATCTGCAAAGCAAACAGCAGAAATCAAAAACTGAAAATTTTACGTGTGACATAAATCGGACATATTGGAGAGACAGATATCCTTCTCAGAGAATTCCAATTCTCTGGAACAGACTCCCTATCCATGTGATGTAGAGTTCCTTCCTAACCCTGTTTTGGCACAACTTAGACAAATGGATGGATAATCAGAAATTCATCCCCGATCTGGTGCCTATGTTTGCAATGGACAGAGGCAGTCAGTAAATTATCCCCTATATAAATCAAATTTGTGGGTCACATTTGGGTTGCATGGATATGCTTACAAAGGCCCTAGTAGTCATTAGCCTATATATATATATGGGTCTACCTGACAACGTCGACAAGCCACAACATCGACAACCAGTTTACCGACGCCAGAAGATCGACAATTGAGAAGACCGACGGATGAAAACACCGACGCTGAGAACACCGACATGGGAAAAGGCTGTGTAAGTATGCGGTAGTGATGGACATTAGGGTGCGAGTAAGGTAAGTGTGCGATATTGACGGTCTGTAGGGATAGGGGTGGGTTAAGTGAGTTAGGGTTAGGGCGCGGGTTAGGTAAGTGTGCGGTAGTGATAGTCTTTGGGTTAGCGGGTTAAGTGAGTTAGGGTTAGGGCTGGTTAGGTAAGTGTGCGGTAGTGATAGTCTTTGGGTTAGGGCGGGTTAAGTGAGTTAGGGTTAGGGCGGTTAGGTAAGTGTGCGTAGTGATAGTCTTTGGGTTAGCGGGTTAAGTGAGTTAGGGTTAGGCGGGTTCGGTAAGTGTGTGATAGTGACGGACCTTAGGGTTAGGGTTTGGGTTAAGGTTGTAGATAGTTGTGTATGTGAGGTTTAGTGTGGGTTTGTAAGGATTTTGGTGTTGTTGTGTTGTGTGTGTGCTTTTTGGACAGGGGATTTGTTTTGATGTGCTGTCGGTAAAATGGTTGTCGATGTTGTGGCTTTTCGATCTTGTGGACTGTCGGTTATGTGGTGTCGGTAAACTGGTTGTCGATGTTGTGGCTTGTCGACGTTGTCAGGTAGACCCATATATATATATATATATATATATATATATATATTTATATATATATTGCTCAGTAACATTTGAGACTGCTCTGGAGTGGCAAATATTTCAACCTTTTCATGTGTGTAAGAAAATTTATTTGTGAACAACAACCAGACCTTACTGTTGAACTAAAAATCAGTGTGAGTGCACTCCCCTTATTACTGCTGCCATAATTTAGAGAAGGGTCCTTTTTCTTGGGGTGCATAAGTACAATATAAAGTTCAACAGAAAATATTACCATGCTAATCCCAATGGGTTGCCCAGGTTACTTTGTAGATTTCAGTAACTAAGGAAGACAAACTTATAGATGGTACTCTGAACATGTTCACTTGTCTCAGATAGAAAATCCACCCTGGACAGCAGTAGGAAAGTCAGAGACATCCCAAGCAAGATAATCAGTAATCATAACAGTTTGAGTTAGTTTTCCAGCAGCAGGAGGAACTGACAAATTATAGTGGTTGTGTGATAGGGGGATAATGATGGCTATCCCATTCAAGTTGAAGTCCAGAGTGTTGGAGGAACTGCATGTACATTTGAAAATAATCAAAATAAAGAAAATGGCTCAACATTTTGTATGGTGGCTAGGAATTGATTAACAAAATAAGTAACTTTCATGTATTATTCAGAAGCTAATCTTGTCCAAGATGTAACTGTGACAATGTGAGGTATTGCCAGCTATGCCAGGAGAATAAGGGCAGTGGATGTGTAGCATATGCAAGCACAGCTTGTTGGAATTTTGTAAAGAATTATATGTCATTTGTATATCAAACTGATTTGTACAGATGCTTGTGTGGAAAAATGTACTCGTAAAACTGCTTGTGTTAAAAATGTACCAACAGTGTGTCCTGCTGGACAGAAAAAGAACTATACATGTATTGTTGTTAAATGTATATGTTTTAACAGAGGATACTGGGAGAGAAAAGGTTAATCTCAATTCACCTAACTTTGAAAATAGTTTGAAATTAAATTACCTGGCTTAGGCCATAAATATTGTATCTTACAGTTCTCAATGCAGCCAGAGACAAATGTCTGTACTAGGAACCTTTCTACATTGTCTTTGGGGTGAACTAATTGCTACTCTAGAAGGGGTGAGGTTTGAAATTATTTTATGACTTCCAGGAACTGCAGCAGATTTTAGCAATGCTCTGTGTGTGTGTGTGTGTGTGTGTGTGTGTGTGTGTGTGTGTGTGTGTGTGTGTGTGTGTGTGTGTGTGTGTGTGTGTATATTATTAACACATATGTGCTAAATCCTGACAACTTCCTGCCAAGGCTGGGGATAGCATGGGAACCAGAAGTCAGATGACCAGAGGTATGTGATGTCATTCTGTAATCCATCACTAAAAGTTATATTTTAATACTAGGTGAGACTGAAGTCTCATTGCAGTCTGTTTTTAGCAACTGACAAGAGAAGGACCCCCTCACTTTCTTCATTTTGCCTTGCTCTAGTAAGTGACCAGGGAACAGTAATTCTTTAGATCAGTCAGGAAAATATAGTGAGATTAGTTAAGTACTGTTTTTCTGTACCTGTGTCAATCTCTTCATCCATGTTATTTTAATATTTCCTGTGACTGTAAATAGATATTTAGTATTTTCATGTTCTTTTCTTATTTGTTATTAAATATATTTAAACTTTTAATTTTGGCTGATCTTTTAGAGAATATTTTAATCTTTGAGAGTAGTTATATATACTTGGTGAAATCTCTGGCCACTCTTGAAAGCCTTGCTGTTGGTCAAATTACCATTTGTATTAATATTAATTTCACTCAGTATAATTGGGTACACTTGCAAGAGCCTTAGAGTAGCTGGCATTGGAGTGCCTGGTGGCAGTGTAACTACCTTATAGCCTGGGCAGAAGGGCACATAGCTAGTAAATTTGTGCCAGCCTTTCCCAGGTGTGTGTATGAAAATCAAATCTCAAAGAGTGTGTGTGTGTGTGTGTGTGTGTGTGTGTGTGTGTGTGTGTGTGTGTGTGTGTGCGTGTGTGTGTGTGTGTGTGTGTGTGTGTGTGTGTGTGTGAACAGGGACATGGAGCACTGTTTTCACAGAGAGTGGTGGAGAACTTGGTTTGGACACTCGGCTGAGGTCCATCTCTATAGCTGTGCTAGGGAAGTATGTCTCAGATCATTAGTGCCCACATAGACTATGACTGTGTCATACTGGTGCTTGCTTTATCTGGTGAATCCTGGCACCCGACAGGCAACTAACTGTGACCATCTCCTTATTCAGCCTGGTGAGAGGGACAGCCATGTGTCTCACAATGGAGTATCCTATGACCAAAATATTGGTTTGTGTGATGTTATGGCGTATGAGCTCAGTAGTTGAGACATATGTGCAGTAGCTGTATTTGTTGTAGTGAGAGTTCATGTTTGTGTGCATGCAGAGTTGCTGAGAACAGTGTGTGGGAGGCCTTTGAGGTTTGAGTAAATTCCATGTGAACACCTATGCATAAGTGGGTCTATGTGTCTTGTCCTTAGTTTAGTGAAAGCTGTGTGCGTGTCATGACAAACTGTTTGACTCTTTTTGTGTCTGTATGTGAGAGTCTTGCCTCCAGTGACATTGTGTAACTAAATCGCTCACAAACTGTATTTGTCTGTTCCAGAATTAAGAGGTTGTCAGTAAACATGAGGCAATTGTCCAAGATGCCCATGTCCACCAAGAAAGCAGGAAAGTGCTTATCCATGATTGCTGGTCCTTAATGTGTGTTTAACAGGAGAATAGAATGGGGGTGTTTGCAACTGGAAGAGGTTTGGATGCTTTAAGTAGTATAATCTACAGCTAAATGATGCAGTGATACTGCTTAGCATGCAAACCAGTTGCTCCTTGACCAGAGTGGGAGTGTGGGAAATTTCAGAGATAGTTGTTACATCAGTACAACTCTAGGTGCTTGCAACTATATACATCATTGCTAAACTCCTCTGTGTGAAGAGCAGCATTGCCAAACACTGAGCAGTTCTGCTTAATTGTGCTAAGAGTCTTGCAAAAAATAGGTTAGTCCACAGGCCAAACAAATAAGCACACAGTAAGTTTTCCACCAGCATTTCCCAGTTCTAATAGGTAAAATCGGTGCTCTCCTGCAACAAGAGTAAAGACTTTTACCTCTCTTAATGTAAAATAAAATGATTTGGTGCCCTAGTATTAGGAAAACACAAAATAGATGCCTTAAAGCACTGGTAACAACAGTGCAATGTGTTTAGACCATTCCAATTACAGAACAGCAGTGGAAAAATGGAACTTAAAGCTCTAAGCAAGTGCAAAAAAATAATAAATAGCACAGGAATCTTCAACAATGCAGTGAAAACAAGTAGTAAAAGTAAAATAACACTTAAAATAATTTTTCTTGCCAAGGATGGCTTGAGATGCAAGCAAAATTCCTCAAACTCTTTGGCGTTGTTGCCAAATGCTGAGCAGCATTACTGTACATGTAGCAACCAATTAATCACCGACTATGCTCTTCCTGGGTCTTGCACTTTGTTCCAAACTAAATCTTGTTATACACAATCTGAGGAGATGAGAGCACGAACAACAGCTGACGCAAGCAAGCAGGCACATCCATCTGAAAGAATGCATGGTAGTTTAATATGGAATACACTGTTCTAGCCAGAGATTATTGGGATGACATTAAGTGGTCTCCAGGGAAAATTAAAGTATGCCTTTTTTTTTCGCTTAGAAAGGAAAGAACTGTAGTACATTGACTTCTTGTTGCTATACATTTAGTAAGTATCTTGTGTATGTTCAGTTGCTTTAGATTGCTTCAGTTTTCAGGTGGGTTTGCCTGTGTAAGCACTACTCTGCATTCCAAGTTGATTTTAAGCTATATTATTGCATCACAGACTGAAAAACTGCATTACAGGAAGAAGTGCCATTTCTACTATTAGTGTATCTCTGGGATGAAACTGGAGACCCATGAAAACACACATGAGCACAGAGACAGCATGCAACTCCCGCACAAAAGGTATTTCAGAAAGAACTGAACAGGCAAGCCAAGAGCTTGTGGCAGCAATGGCAACCAGTGCACCACTGTGCTGGCCTGCTGTACCCCAGAACAGAAACCCTGTGTACGGAACATCCACTGGCTTCACCTTTTGTAGGGTCAGTGAATATGGTAAAGCCATTTTTAGTAATCTGTGGCATAATGTCATCCATTGCAAAGAAAAACGTTTTTTTTTTTTTTTTTTTCTAAATCGTGTATTTCCTTGCACATTTCAGTATCCTTGTTTAAGGCATGTCAGATGCCAGTCAATGTTCTTGTTGTCCAATTTCTCTTACTCATTAAAAATATACTAGGTTGTCTAATTTAAAAAGTTTGGAAGCATACTTTTTAGTTGAAGAAAACATAAGAAGTCTAACACCTGCTAAACATTGCACGGGTGTAGCCAGACATATACCATGTATAATAATGCATATATTTTAAATATATAGCTATATCTATCAATATCTGTCTTTATATGTTTGTATATATATATATATATATATATATATATATATATATATATATATATGTGTGTGTGTATATATATATATATATATATATATCTATATATACATACACACACACACACACACACACACACACACACACACACACACACACACACATATATGGGTCTACTTATTTTTACCTAGCTTTCATTTCCCTGACACTCATTTTCCTGACCCCATTTGACTGAAATTTCATTTGCCTGATACTTCATTTGCCTGACAAGTATTATTAGCAAGAAAATGGAATATGCCCCCTTCCCCACTGCAGTGCGACCCTGGAGTTAGAATATATAGTTAGTGGGGGGGGGCGAAGCCCCCCACTTACTTTTCTGTTACTAAGCAATATTACATCAAAAGTTAACAATATCATATGAAATGAATATATATATATATATATATGGTTCCCATTCAGAAGCCTGAAACATCATAAGCCTGAAAATCAAAATCCTGAAACCAAAAGCCTGAAAATTCAGAATCCTGAAAACTCAAAATCCTGAAAGCCCAAAATCCTGAAAGACCAAAATCCTGAAACTCAAAATCCTGAAAACACAAATAATGCTAATATGTCACTATAAAGACACTAATATCTACCAACTGACCCTGACCCTAACCCTAACCCTAAGGTCCGTCACTATCACACACTCACCTGACCCGCGCCCTAACCCTAACTCACTTAAACTGCCCCTAACCCCAATATTTGTCACTATTGCATACATGCCTAACCTGCCTAACCCTAACTCACTTAAACCGCCTAACCCTAAAATAAAACCAACCGCACACTTACCTGACCCCAACGCATGACCTAACACCACAGGGCTAACAATAGCAAAGCCACAATGACATCAGTATGTCTATTTTGTGTTTTCAGGATTTTGAGTTTCAGGATTTTGGTCTTTCAGGATTTTGGGCTTTCAGGATTTTGAGTTTTCAGGATTCTGAATTTTCAGGCTTTTGGTTTCAGGATTTTGATTTTCAGGCTTATGATGTTTCAGGCTTCTGAATGGGAACCATATATATATATATATATATATATATATATATATATATATATATATATATATATATATATATGTAATATTAAAAAAGCCTTTAGCACACTTATCAGTGTATGGCTAGATAGTTTGTTTAATGCCTTCATTTTTTTTTATTTTACTTAAATCTTTAAATCTTTCATAAGCTAAGTTGTCAGAAATGTGCACTATCTGGGATGGGGGTGGCTAGACTTGTACTGGGGTACTACGTTTTGGCATACCGGATGATATGCAGTTCCAACAATCTTGGCTATATCCCTGTATTCAGATATTTGTCAGATTACTATCCCATTTCAGTATATTGCCTAATTTCAAGTCAGTTTGTATCACATCTCCGCTATAGCATGAAGGACATGCTTGTGACATGACAAATTCCAACTGATGGCACATTAAAGTGAAAATTACATTTCCTACTCCAGTTTTAAACACTTTCAGCAGCCCAAATTGTTCTCATGGCAGCCCAGTAAATAGTCTGCTGCTAATTAAATGGTGTTAGGCAGGGGTGTCACAACAGTGGAAAAGTAGTGGGAGGTGACAGGTGATTTCAAATGCACTAACAGATGGTTAAATTATGGCTGGGATGGTTGGGAAGAGTAGATCAAGCAAACTGAAAAACATGCACCATTCCGCCACCTTTCTGCTATATTTGACAGCAGATGGTGTTTGAATTAACCCATATCCTCACTTTCAAAAAGTTAAGAGTTCTATCTATTCAGTAAACAAATGTTCAATAACTATCTATTATAACAGACTAGGGGGAATATTTCTAGATGTCACTTTGCCTCTAAATAAAAATTTCAGACAGAAACTAAACTGACAATGTTTTTTTAAGAATAATTTCAAAAAAATTCAATGAGGAAAAATAAGGCCGAAGTAGGGAAGAGTAAAAAAAACACATCTGTTTATCATTTCTGTAAGAGCAGTAGTAGGAAAATACAATAAGCAACCATTGGTGGAATGCAGTCAGGTGATCATGTAGATGTAGTTTACGATATTGTTAATGTCACCCTCCACAACTGAGGCAACCATTTATTAACTAAAAATCATAGCTTACATATGTTACTCATATATGCAGTATGTAGGGTTTCTATAAGCCCTGATCCAGTCCTCCATATGGTTATGTAAACTCACTTCTACAGTAAGTATTTTAATTACCTCAAAAGGGTAGCAGTACCTTCATTTCTAAAATCAACTCTGATGGCAAGAAATCAATAAAACAGGGAATAAATATTTTTCAACCTTACTGCATCTCTGTTCAGAACTGCTACTGCTCCCACGTAATATAGGAATTACAGTATGTCAGTCTACTTAAATGACTGGTAGAAAATATATTTGAAGATACAGTCATGTTTAAGTCATCTCAGTGTCAGAGCTAGTGTGAAAATAAATACTGAAGGAAATGCTGACTGCCTAATGGAAATTGAAACACAGAAGCTTATAGCTGTAGAGTAGAGTGATAAAGCCTTGACTACAGCTCTGCCTACTGAAGTTTGATTAGCCTGCTCAACCTGGGTTGAGGATAGTTGTTCCCAAATTGCTCATACTGCTGCATCTGTGACAGAGCCTTGGGTAGAGAGCAGAGGTTTGTCAAGATGGAAGAAGCTGGGGCAGGAAAGATGTGGACATGGCTACTGAAGCCAGGGATGGTAGCCCATGTTGGCATATGTGGGAGAGCACACATGTAGACAGAGGGCATAGGCCTTCCTTGTGGTGATACAAATTCTCACATCATCACCAGGGAAGGGTTAAGCTACAAAGAAATGCACTCATTGCCAGAATGCAGCTTAGTGTGCAAACTCCCTAATGTCTGACTCTGTGATAACCCCCTCTGAAGGCTGTGCTCCTAGCAGATCTAGAGGACAGAGGTATCCACCACTAGGGAATGAAAGAGCCTGAGTCCATTATGGGAAGGCTTGATGGTTGACAAGCAGAAAAGGGAAAAAGCACATTAAAAAAAAAGAAGAAGAAGAAATTGAGTCACAGGACCAGTGGTAATGTGAGTCCATAGTATGAAATCTCTTGTCATGCAAAGTCAACATTATCTTTGAACATCTGACCAAAGCATTATTTAAAGGAGATGATATATAATTTTTCATAAAAGTTTAAAGAACATATTAGCTGACTTGTATGTGGAAAACAGATTTAGGGCAGTGCGTGACAGAGTAGCTGTAAACAGGAAGCAGAGACACTGAAGAAGAGTCAGTATTAGTGGGGTGCTTCTGACTCAGCACGAGGAATGCACTCTTATACATCTTTAAATGTAACACTACGACAAAAGCGTTATGCATGGACAGGTGGAAAGGATGGAAAGCGACTTGAAATATTGCAGGAGAGGTTAAGAAAGTGGTAGCATAGTCATCACTGCAAATAATGTCAAAGTTATACCTCTACAAAAAAATCCCAAGAAAAACTCTGCAGTGGACTTTGAAATACTATAATAGCAAAACTGTAAAGGAACACAGAAATAGTTGTGTTTGAACCTTGGTACTGAACACCACTTTATGTGTGTGTATATCTTTCCTGCCACTTGCTGACCATCTTTCACCTCTCAGCTAACTGGGCAAGAGCTGGCTGAGAGGGACCCTCATTTATGTAACCATTTGGGCTTTTCTTTATTTTAGCCCTAACCCCACAGTGCATACCCAGTAACACACTCCAGGGTCTGGCATGCATCCACAATGTGCCCAGTAATGACTCCTTCTGCAATTCATATTGAGCTACATGTATTGGCAACATATCTAAGTACAATTGTAAATTCATTTTATAAGACCCGTTGCTCCTACTACTACTACTAGAACTGTTTGGGTATCTTTCTTCCACATTGCTCTTGTTACTGCCTTCAAATCTGATATTTTATGCCTTTGTGTCTCTCTGTACTTAAGACACTGTAATAACTAGGTGTAGTGATTTCAATAATCAATGCTACTTTTGTGTTCTTTTCATGGACTACTATGTCTGGTTTTCTTGTATTTATTTTATGAACTGTCATTAATGGATGATCCCATGTGATATAAACTTCATCATTTTCTATGATGCTTTGTGGCTCATGTTTCCAGTGTTTTTTCAGCTAAGTCAGTATTATAATGTTTGCACAATCCCCAGTGCAACAGTTTTGCCATATTATTACCCCTTTCAGTATACAGTCTTTCTGCCATTAGCATATCACAACCAGCAATAAGATGTGCAACTGTTTCCAATTCTGTTTTACAAAACCTGCAGTTGTCTGTTTCACCACATGTTCACTGGATTATCTTGGGCTGCCAATATTAATCTTTCATCTTTTGGTGTGAATTCACCTCTTCTTAACCATTCCTGCATTCAGTCCTGATCAACATGAGGTTGTTCCAAGAGTTTTTGTACTTGCAACTATATTTATGCATTTTTCCACATTTCTTGCCTTCTCATCTGATACGTCATCTTATAGTCTTTCCTTTGTTTTTTTTTTTTTGGCACATTCAGTTGCTGCCTGATTTTTATCTGCTTATGGTTTGATTTCCATTCCTGCTTGACGCTGATATGCTTCTGCTAAATTAAGCAGGGAAGTCATCTTAAACTTATTCTCCTCATGTTTCAATGCTTTTAATGTGTTTGGGTCTTGTGAGGTCAGCAGATATATGTGCATTCCCATGATTGCAGATCTATACATGTAATCAATTTTGAGGAGGCCTGTGCTTCCTTCAAAATGGGTAATATATAGTCTTGGTATACACTGATTTTTATAAATCATTTGATAAGCATGACGCATCCTTCTTGTTTTCTTGTCCAAACTAGCGAACACCTTTTGGGGCCAATCAGTCACTCCAAAGCTTTAAGTTAGGACAGGAAGAGCAAATTGGTTTATAGCTTAGACTTTGTTCCTAGATGTCAATGCTGTTTTTAGTATTAATTTAAATCTTCTAAAATATTCCTAAGTTTTATTCACATTTGTTCATGTTTTATCGTTGATCCTTCATCAATTCCCAAATATTTATACACTCCCTCTTACTCAAGTTCTTTTATATCACATTCCTGTCCCGAACAGATGTTTTATTGGTGCTGCAGCTTTCCTGTTTTAAATATTGCCTTTGCACATTTATTAAGACCAAATTACTTTCTTGTATTATCTGAAAATGGTTTAACCATTTGCAGTTGTGCTTTCATATCCTCATCTGATGAACTATACAGTTTTAAATCATCTTCAAAAAGAAGATAAAAAGTCTTTACACTTTTTTCTGTGAGCCAAATTATAGCCATAACCAAATCTGTTAAGTCTGTTAAGTAAATAGCAAGACAAAAGAGCAGTGGTGACAGAGAGTAACCCTGTAATATCCCCCTTTGAATTCTTATCCCTTGAATAATAATTTGTCCTTTATCATGGCTTAACTGCAAAGTGATTTGACACTGTTTTATGGTCACTGTAATGTAATCGATTAGTGTGGGGTGTATCTTATACATTTTTAAGCACTCTTTTATCCATGAATGTGGGATGCTGTCAAATGCTGTTTTGTAGTCTATCCATGCCATACTTAGATTCTTCCCTTTATACAGTTCTCCATTAAGACTTTATTTAATATCAAATGATCCTTTGTTCCATATGACTTTCTTTTATTGCCCTGTTGTTCTATTGCTGTGATTGAGTTTTCCTTCTAAATGACTATAAACTCTGTCAGCATCAATACCAGTGTATAGCTTATACGTCGTTGGAAGGCAAGTTATTGGTCGATAATTTTTAGGATAGCTTGCAGGTTCACTCTTAGAAGGAGTATTGTTTTTCATAGGTTCATAGGTTCATAGGTAGGTACTAGGCTATTGGCCCTAGGGCCTATATAAGCCTAGCCAAAAAGGTACCCTGGCTTTTGCCACCCAAGAAAATTATTTTCCTGTGCCCGTCGAGCAGAGCCACAGAAGTGATCCCCGGGGTAAATTTCCTATTTCACATGCAATCATCAAGATTTTTCTTGAAGAGTGTTAATGAAGAGTTTGTTTGATACAGATAGGTAGTTTGTTCCAGAGTATGGGAAGTCTCTGGGATATGAATCTATCCCTCCAGCTTGTTCTGTTTATTGTGGTGACAAGGTTTAGGTCCCCAGAGCGTGTATCTCAGAGGGAATGGGATTTCTTTAAGTGGAGCATGTCCAACAGCTCTTGGTTTGACATAGCTTTGTATGTTAGGCAGAGATCGCCTTTGAGTAGGTGATATGCGACTGAGTAAGCTGGAGTTTGTTGAGACGGTCTGCATAGGGCATCTGTTTGAGGCCAGTAATCCTCTTTGAGAGGTATTTCTGCGGCCTTTCCAGTTGTTGTATATGTCTTGTGAGGTACATACCAAAAGGGGCATTGTACTCCATAATGGGTCTAATGAGTGCCGAGTAGAGGGGAACAATTACCTCTTTTTTCCTGGATGAGAAACCTTTTGTGATGAGGTGTACCACGTAGAAAGATTTCCTGACTAATGTGGCAATGTGATTATCAAAGGAGAGACTGCTGTTCACCTGTGTCCCAAGGTCTCTTATCACACTTTTGGTGTTAAGTAGACTACCGTCTATGTGGTAGTTCATGGGTAGAGAGTTTTTACCAAAAGGGATGACAATGCACTTTTTGGCATTGAGCTTGAGGCCATGGCTTTGACACCAGGTGTCTGTCTCAGTGAGGCCCTTTTGTAGGATGTCCACATCGTTAGGAGTTTCGATTATGGCTCCCAGTTTGCATTCATCTGCGAACTTTGCTAGCCAAAGACCTTCTGTGCTAGCCTGTACTTCAGAGAAGTAGATACCAAACAGGAGAGGACCCAGGACTGAACCCTGTGGTACTCCACATGTCACTGGTCTGAAAGAGTTGGAGTCTGCTACTTTCACAGTGTGGATTCTGTCAGTGAGCCAGTTGGCAACCCATCTTGTGACATAGGGATTTATACCTAGTTTAGTGAGTTTATCTATAATTCCAGAGTGGGGGATGGTGTCAAAAGCCTTGGCAACATCTAGATAGGCTGTGTGAACCACCTTACCCTCGTCTACAGCTTTGGTGACTGCTTCAAAGAAGTCTATCAGGTTTACGAGACATGATCTGCCTTTTACAAACCCGAACTGGTTGGGTCCAGAGTTTGGACATTACCAATGTTTTTGTTTATAAGTTCCATGATGATACGTTCCATGGCCTTGCAGACCAGGCTCATCAGGCTAATGGGGGCGGTAGTTCCCGGGGTCCATGGTGACTCCCCCTTTGTAGTGTGGGATAACCGTTGCTGTGCACCATTCAGTGGGCACAAAGCCTGAGGTGAGGTTATGATTGAACATGGTACTTAGGTGGGGTGCCAGCTCGTTCTGTAGTTTGTGTAGAACACAGCCTGGGATGTTGTCAGGTCCCATGGATGCTGTGTTCTTGGCTTTGGAGAGTGTGTTTTTTACCTGTGCAGCCATGATTATAGGAATTTTACATTCTTCCGGTATAGAGATGGGCTATTTAGGGGGTGAGAGGGGGGTAAAGTTAGCACTGAACCTATCTGCCAGGATGTTGGTAATATCTGTTGGTTCTGCTGTCGGTTCCTGTTGTTAGCCAGGCTGGTATCTGTTTGGGGTGCGCATATAAATAGTTGTTACCCATGGCTAAATCTTCATGTGAAGATGTTACTACTTTTAATCAGAGGTTAGGTACTGGATTTGGGCCTGGGGTTTTCCATTTAGGAGCATTTCTTAACTTTGTTCCAGTCTCTCTCGTCATTATTTCATCCCATTCCATATCCTGTACATTTAAACTTCTTATTCTTTCTTTTACTTCTTCTAGCCATTTAACATTTTTGTTATGTTCCACAGGATCTTCATAGATATTTCTCCAAAATGTATCTGTTTCTTCTTTTTTTGTGATGTTTCAATTCCTTTTGCCTTGTTTCTCATTTATAAAACTGTTTTGGATCATCAATAAATTGCTTATTTTGCACTTTTCCTTTGTGTGTATCTACATATCTTCTAAATGTTTCTGTCTCTGTTGATATTTTTAGTTTATTTGCGATTCTGCACGATAGATCCTGATCTGTTCTGATACTGTGCATTGCTTTTATCACATTTTTCTGAGTATTTCTGTTGATCTGTTGTCTCTTCTATATTGTTCTAACAATGACACTTCTTGTCTTAATTGCTTTATAGTTTTCTGTATTTGATACTTCCATGATGCAGTTGATTTCTGCCCTTCATTTTCCTTATTACCATGTGTTTTTGTGGTAAGACTTTATCTGTTATTAATTTAGCTGCACAGTAATATATCCTATTTACCTCTGTTATATCGCATGAATCTCTATGGACAGTTTTAATTACTGTATTCATTTGTTTTATCAAATTTCAAACTTTTTGGATTTTATTGACTTTCTGTAGTCTATTTCTTTTATTAATCTTAATATGTCTGTCCATCTCTTTTAAATCCAGCAACTCTTTTCTTAGATCATTTTCTTCTAAACTGAGGGTATATTCTTTGTTCTCCATTTCCTGTGGACATTCTATAGATAGTTCCACAGCATCTTCCTGTGCCATATTCTTTTTGATTTCTTCCTGTGCCATCTGTTGCTTTTTCATATAGGAACTCACCTTCCTATTGCCCCACAACATTGGCTGCACCAGAGTTGCTGCAGTTTCCTGTTCCTTCCCTTGCGGTGCAACTCCATCTAAACATTTGTACTGGTTTCCTAGGGAAGGCTCCAAAGTATCTTCATCTGGCAACTGATCAGATGTTTCCTGCTCTACTGGTTTCACCTTAATTTGGGGAGCCATTGCTCTATCCTGCTGTGATGTTTTCCAAGTTAGATTTTCTACACTAAATCCTTCGCTTCACAGGTAATCTATAACATCAGTTTCTGTTTCTTTAACTTCTCCATTACTAATCCTCTTCTCTAGTTTTCCTGTTTGTTTTCTTATTTTTTTACTGTAAAATTTTCCATATCTGGATGCCTTTGCCTACATTTCTCTTAAAATATATTTGGTGCTCCTCTCTTTGTATTGATTAGTTTTGCTTTCTCCTTTGCATAAATATTACACCATATTAAATCTCTTCTTCTTTCTCTTGTCCATATTTCTTCTTCAGATGTCTCCTGATCCTCCTGTTTCTCCTTAATTTAGGGACTAGTTGTTCCATCATGCTGTGATATAACCTGTGTCAGACTTTCTATTCCAAATCCTTCACATTGCATGTATTCTATTACTTCAACTTCAACTTCTATTTTTTAACTTCTGCTTTACTAATCTTCTGTTCTACATTCCCTCTTTGTGATCTTATTTTTTTATTGAGAAATTTTCCATATCTGGATGCCTTTGCCTATATTTCTCTTCAATTTTTTTGGGGCTGCCTTTTTGTGTTGATTAATTTTGCTTTTTCCTTTGTATAAATATTGCACCATATCAGATCTCTCTTTCTTTCCCATGTCCATATTTCTTTTTTACATCTTTCAAAAGTCTCCAGATTTTGTTCTTTATATTTTCCCACTTCTTCAGTTGCTTCTTTTTCCAAACAAACCAAGGTTTCTTGGTCTATAAATGTCTGTTATATTAATGAACACAACTTTTTTATTTGAAGCTTCTGACAGTTTTTCTTGTGGAAGTATTTTTCTTTCCTCTAATTTTTCTCTTAATCTTTTTGCATAATAATAACAATACATATTTTTCTGTTATTCTCAATAGTCCACTCTGTCATCTTTATGGCTCTTTTTTGGGCTATCAGCTTTTGTGAATTTTGTGGACTGCTACTTCCTTCTACAACAGGGGGGGGGCCATCTTCCCCTTAAGCGTGGCCTAACCCCATTGTACGAATGTTTCCATGTCTTGAGGATTCTACACTGTCATTTTTTCCAGTCCTGGCATCGGTGCCCCTACCAGGATTGGGCACTTTTTTATCCTGGGTCTTATGCACCCAGCTGTCTTTTTTATTTTTAACCTACTTCTATCCATGATATATGCTATATAAAATACATTCTATATATCAGTGTTGTCTTGGTGAGATTTTGTAAAAAACAGGGTCTATCTCATGAAAGTACTCACCAAGACTTGAGGATGAATTCAAGTCCAGCAATTCTACTCTCCTTTGCTGATTTATCATCTCTCCATTCAGACCCCATGGTGATTTATCATCTCTCCATTCAGACCCCAGTGTAGCTGATATGATTGTTTTATGGCTGCCCCTTTTTTCCCATGATACAGTTGTATTACCATAATATAAGGTCTAGATACCACTAATTAAAGTACTTTCTCTCTTTATTTCCTTAAAGTAACAATACTGTGGATCACTGTCTTTTAAACCAGCATTTTCAGTGAAGAAATACTTTTATCTAATCTGCCTAGCATTACAATATGCCTTTGCTAAAAATGCTAGCTGAATGTTGACTCCTCAGAGTTGCACTTACAGGATTTTGTTATGTGTGCTTGTTGAATGGAATTCATTCTCTGTGAGGCAATGTATATAGTAAGAAATATACATACTTGCATACATGGATTTTAAACCAGATGTAGTGATTTATTTGAGTTTGCTTAACACTGCCAACCTCAAAGTTACAATAGCGGCTTTCTTGATCACAGTGCTTGGCTTTCCCCATTTGCCAATCATGCTAAAATATGTAAAATAATTTTCAAGTAATCCTGGTAGAAAATGATTTTCAAAACTGACATGACCTGAACCTTTCTTATTGGAATAATTGTGTGTTCATGTATCCTTTTAGGGGTATGGCTATAATCATGTTTTTTTTTTTTCTTGGTGTGTAGCAATGTTAACCATCCATCTTTGGGCATGGCTGCAGCTGTCTATTCAATTTTGGGAATGACTTTGATCATCCATCAATCTTTGGCCATAGCTGTGATCATCTGGTATTCATTCAAATCTTTATTAATTTGCTGTGGGTGCTTCATGTCCTGCTCTGTGAGAACTTCTGATGTGGTCTGCAGATTATCCTCATTTATTATCTCTCATGTCAGTGCTACAGATCTGAGATCACACTCTTGAAGCTATGTAGTTTGGATATCAGAACCAGAAGAACGAGCATGTGTCTGTGCAGCCCAAGTAAACAAACAAAGAAGTGGTTCACATCATGTGACAGAGTGTAAAAATAACTGAAACCAATGTCTAAAATGAATCTTTCCTCTGGTAAACTACAAGAGTGAAATGACTGGATGGCACCAATTCCAAGAGATGATGAGTCCAAGTGATAGAAAAAGAGTGTTTAATGATAAATTAGTAAAAAACGTAATGGTTAAGCACTTTCATCCATCAAACCAAACAGGACTTCTTCAGAACCAAAAATCAATTTTTAGACTCAGTTTAAATAAAGGCAGGTAGAAATCATGTGACATAACATGTGAAAATTCATGAATATTCATAATGTTAAGACTAATGCAAGCCAAAATGTAGTATTGAAATATACATGATGTATAAAAAGACACAAAGCAAAAAAAAAAAATACAATTAAGATGTGAGAATTAAAAATGAAAATAAAAATAATTATACTGTATTTTAAAAATGGTAGTATATTTTAAAATCATAAGTCTTAAAATCAAAATACAATAAATATGTGTGGTTACTTAATGAACAAATGAGTGTTTTTAATTAAAAACAATTCAAAGGTTTAAAGACATTAGTTTTAGGGAGATAAAATTGAGATATGTTCATTAATTCCAGAAAAAGCTGATGCATTTAGTATAATTTGCCAAAAATAATTCCCTTTATTTCTAATCATAATTCCCAGGGACCCCCACATTCACTTTGGGGAATGATTTCCAGAATACCAAACAGGATTTTTTTTAGTTATGATATGTGGTGAAATGTTTGAAAAGGGATTTAGTTTTGTTCTGCCTTAAAATATAGTAAGTACATTTGTTTATTTTTTTCTTTAGTTGTGTCTCAGTTTTACCGACATAAAAAGATAGAACGATTAGAACAAGAAGCAATGTATACCACTCCCCTGGTGGGACAATTCCCATTAGTTAACTTGATTTTGGACTTGCAATAATTATCTAAAATAATAAATAAATTCCTATTCCAAGATGTGGGAACATTGACTACAAGCTCCACATTTGTGAGTACCAGTAAATGATCTGATGGGGGAGGGAAATGGTATACTTTCAAACAAACTTTTAACTTTTCTCCCTGTCTTGGAAACAATTTTGGGGCTTCACCTAAGGAATTAAAAAACAGTTCATCTGCCGTTAAAATGTTCCAGTTTCTTAACACAATTTCCTTAATGGACTTAAATTCCGAATTAAATTTTATAATTAAGGAATTAGAAAATTAATTCTTAATTCTTGATACAGTGATAGGAGTAGGTGTGCCAATATTCAAAGCTGTCCCCAGAAGGGGATGTAATCTGTTTCCCCAACCTTTGAGTACTTCTTCCTGGACATGCCTATCCATTTTTATTTGATTAAGATGCTTAGTACATAGATTCATGGACTGTCACTAGGCTAATGACTGGAGGACCTTTCTAAGCCTAGCTAAGTTTTCCTGAAATAATAATGATGACCTGCATCCAAATAGGACATTGAAGGCCAGGCATTTGTACACTACCTCTGTCCATAAGGGACACGGGTGCCAGGCCTGGTGTAAATTTCCCATTTCTCATTCAGTTGTCCAGGTTGTGCTTGAACTCGGTAATAAATGAACTCAGCTTCACATGGATTGGAAGCCTGTTTCAAAGGAGGAGCAGTCTCTGGGACACATATCTGTCTCTCCAACATGTTCTGTTTAAGTCACACACAAAATTCAAGTCCCTAGACCTTGTATTTCTGGTACTCTTTGATTTACGAATATGTAGAAGATTCATAAGTGTGGTGTTTGCGGATGCCTTATTAACCCAGGTATAGATCACCCCTCAGCAATCTACAGGAGACCGAGTAGAGGGAAAGGGCTTTAAGGCACTCTGCATATGGCAGGTTTGTTATGCTTTGTATTCTTTTTGTAAGGAACCTTTGAGGTTGCTGTAGTTGCTGCATAGGCCTGGTCTTACCAAAGGGAGCATTGTACTCTGTGACTGGTCTAATAAGTGGAGAGTACAGTTGGATAATGACCTTTTTGTACTTACAGCTTTCAATGTATTTGGGGATTAATCACATATGCAAAGGTTTGCATGGTCATTGGAAATGATGGAGGGGGAGTGCATGTGCATCAGGCTGCCACAGGGTGCAAAAACTGCATGCATCCTGAAAGATGATGTTTGTGTGCCTCAGCCCTCTCCCATTGTGAAGGGGAGAATGGATGGGGCAGTAGAGGACTATGAAAGTGTTAGATGCATGGCAGGTAAGAGAGAAGAAAAAGGCAAAAAAAAAAACAAGACAATCTCATCACAAGTAACAAACCTAGTAAGGAAACAGTGTATGCATTGTACACAAATTTTCAAATTCCAGTTAGGAAAAGCTGAAGCCCAAAACCTCAAAGAATTTCATTTGTTTACACAGATATCATACTCACACTTCATTGTTCAAGGGTTGCTAGTGTGCTCAGAATATCCAGGTCAAACGAACTAATGGTTTTAACAATGTCAGTGGACATTTAATCACAAACAATCCAACTGGACACTGTGTGAGTAGAATAGCAGTAGTGCAATGTGAACAATGCTGTTTGGAAACAGAGTGGTGGATAAAGAGGAAGATGGGCCAAGACCTTGCAAAGTGTATGCACAGAGCAGACAGAGGAAGGAGGTCAAAAACAAGAGATAGACGGAAGTAAGCACCATCAGTAGTGCCTGAGAGCAGGAGCTCTGTGTCTGCTAGCTATAGGTGCAGGGACCATCAACCATGATGAAGGACAGCAGCAAGCACACTGAATTATGTGAGGGAGGTACAGCATCAGGCTAAGTGAACCAGGATGTCATTGTAGGAGGAAGCTGTCGGTAGCAGTGTGTCAAACACTTTTCTTCAGTCTGAAGGTGAGAAAATGTGTGTGTACCAGCTAATGTGCAACTATATCGCCTGTGGATGAGAAAGGAGGAAAAGTAGCAGCCAACAAGCTCATTAGGAATATTGTGCTGCAGGAGACTTGTGCAAAGTGTCTCAAAGATATTGTGCAACTAGTCCTGTCATCAGTGACTTTGGTAATGTAAATGTGAAAGGAAGATATCATGCGTAATAACTCCCATTTTGGACTTTATATGAATTCCTCCAATGACAGACCATTAAAGATACGCAATCCCACGTGCCAGGTGGGATGACTATAAGTGTAATCTAATTGCAACAGCTGTGAGGATCAGCCCCCCGACCTCTTCCTTCACCTCCCAGTTGTTCTGCATATTATTCTGATAGCTTCTCTGAGTCATTTGACTGTAGGACTCGCTCATATTTTACTTACCTATCCTCCTATTCCCAGGTCTCTGATTGCTTTTGTAGACTTTTTATTGCTTTGTCTGGATACTGTGCCCTTTCTCTCTCCTGCCTTCCATCTACGTTCTTTACTTTTTAATAACGTCCAGTTTATCTACTTTCTGTGCTTCCCACCACTGGTTACTCTTTCCTTAGCCTGCTCTCCTTCTCCACTCTATTCTGCTGTGCTGTTATACCTTCCTATACCTCAGATTTTCTCCCTCTGCCTTAAAACCATACTCTTCTGTCTCTCTGTATCCTGACTCACCTGCATAGCTCACTGATTGTTTTCTTAGGGAATCTTGTCACTTCTTGTAGTCACTCACTGTGGGTGTCAACCCGCTCCATTCACCCTCGCTACACTCGGGCTCACTTCGCTCTCCTCCCACCCCCCATATCATTTCTTTTATACCTAACCACTTGTCACCTCCTCCCCTTCCAGTTCCTCCCCAACACTGCACCTCATTACCTGCCTCTATCAGAAAATCCCTCCCACCTCCCCCTCTCCTATTACAACTCCAGTCAGACAGACCTACAAATATCACCCTTGTATACATCCCACCTTTTCTTAAACTAATTAACATGTACTGCACACATCCAACCCTACTACTAAAAGCATCCATCTACACATTAATAGTTTTCAACCTACTCCTTCTTTCCAATCTGTCCTCCTATCACACCCAACTTGATAACCATATCCCATCCCCACGGCAAACACAATCCACAGCTAATTTCATTAAACTAAAAAACTTCCCTATATCACCATCCGACCTTACCACACCCCAACCTTTCCCTTACTCATGCAAAAAACCAACCATAAAAACTAACCCTCTCTCTTCACAAAAACAAACTAAAATAATTCACAAATTTGCCAAACTCTATCTACACCTACTCCAAAAACTCACTTGCAGTGGAGATGTCCACCCCAATCCAGGACCCAAAACACTAGTCAGCCTAACTCAAATCAGCTAAATCCCCTATACCATAGACCATCCTCATCTCTCTGCTTCCTAAACATTAATGCTAGAAGCATACTTAAGAAAATCCAGGACCTACATGCTCTATTGGCACTAATCAAACCAGATATTGTGTTAACTGAAACATGGCTCAAACCAAAACATCATGACAATGAGATTACCACCCCTGGCTACAATATTATCCATAAAGACAGAGTAGAGAAAAAGGGAGGTGGTGTTGCAATAATATTCCAAAACCACCTCACCATAGAACAACTAGATTACAACACCCAAGATGTCAAAGATGTGGAACTAATCCTTGCCAGATTAAAATAAACTTCAATAAACACATAGTTATTGCAGGTGGCTACATCCCACCAGGCAATAATATCACTCAGATGGAAAACCTGCTTAATTGGATGTCCATCTCCATTCCACATGAAACCATACTATTAGGGACTTTAATATTGACTGGCTCAATTGCTCCAGCCATAATTCCACTGCCTTTATAAATCTCCACAGGTTTACCCAAACTATAACCACCCCCACTAGAACTGACAAAACATCCTATCACCAGTCCATCTTGGACTGGATCCTGGTATTTTACCCTAATCTTACACAGCAATCTGGCTGTCTTCCAGATACCCTAAGTGACCATCATTCTACCTACCTAATTAGGAACAAATCCCAAACCATCAGCCAACCTATCCTCAGAGTAGTTTGTAACAAAAACACCAAAACACCTTCATACCTACTAACTTCATCCATGCACTAAAACACTGCAACTGGACTCCCCTAAAGCAATTATCTCTAGACAAAGCAGTTAAATACTTCAGCACAACCTTCCTAAAAATCCTGGACCAATATGCACCCTCTCGAACCATTAGAATAAAAACTAATTATGCCCCATGGCTAACAAATCTCACTAAAACTATAATGAAAGAAAGAGACAACACCTGGTCTCAATATCAAAAAAACAAAACCACTACCTTAAGACAAAATTACCTACAGCTCTGGAACAAAGCCAAAAAACATATCAAACTAGACAAATCTAACTACTATCAAACCCTACAAGAAAAATATGCTCATAACCCCAAAACATTCTGGAACACAATAAATTGTATACTGCACTCAGGAAAGTCCACTACACCAACCCCTGTGCTATCAAATAATCATGAAAACATACCCACACAATTTAATAGATTCTTCACTGAAACAGTCCAGACCCTTGCCAGTGCCCAAAATAATAGTAATACCCACCCCACACCAATAACTACCACAATCCACCCCAATACACAAAACATTACCCCCAGTTTTCAACTTCCCCCAGTGTCCACCAAGGCAATTTCTAAACTTCTTAAGAAACTTAAACCAACCACTCTAGCAGCTGATGAGCTACCAGCAGACTTCCTTCACATAGCAGCTGAAGCTATAGCCTATCCAGTCTCCATTCTCATTAATAGGTCTCTGTCAGAATGCAAAGTACCTCCCATATCATCCCACTGCACAAAGGAGGTAACTCTTTAGAACTTACAAACTATAACCCTATAGCTATCTTACCACCATTATCAAAAATATTAGAAAGAGTAGTTCATACTCAACTTATGCAATACTTCCAGAATAACAACCTACTCTCCATATCCCAGCATGGCTTTAGATCTTCTCACAGCATCACAACAGCATTATTATCATTTACCAACATAGTTAACCACCACAGAAACAAGAGTCTATTTACTTCTTCCTTATTCTTAGACTTATCAAAAGCCTTTGACATGGTAAACCACAGCATGCTTCTTACAACTCTATCTACGCTAAATATAAGTCCCTCCTCTGTATCATGGTTTAACAGCTATTTGTCAGATCAACAGCGAGCTGTCCTATTTCAAGACCAATTGTCCCCCCTGCTACCAGTAACTATAGGAGTCCCTCAAGGGTCTATCCTTGGCCCCCTGTTGTTTTCCCTATTTACTAGCCAGATATCTTCATCCTTGCCAACTGCCTCATTAGTAGAATATGCTGACAACACCACCCTTATATGTGCCGCCCCCACCCTAAGTGAACTACAAACCCTAACCCAAAACACCTTCACCCTAGCCGAAACTTGGTTCACTAACATCAAACTTCTTCTTAACGCCAAAAAAAACAAACTAATTCTGTATGGCTCAGGTAGATCTCCTCCCCTGAGCAACAACTTCATCATCAGCTCCAAAGAAAACATTCAAATTAGTCCAACAATACATGCTAAACTGCTAGGCATAGAGATAGACAATAACCTGAAATTTGACATCCACATAGCACAAACCATCAAGAAAGTTAATAAAAAGCTGGATCTCCTCTACAGGAACAAACAGTTTATGACTAAACATACCAATGTCACCATCGCTAGGACTCATCTCCTATCCACCCTCCTCTATGCCTCTCCCATCTTGATTAATCTACCCAAACCAAACTGAATAAAATGGAATTTTGCTATAATAAGATTGCCAAGTTTGCATCTGATGCTTCTTACAGGTCCCACCACTGCCTATCCCTAAAACAGCTTAACTGGCTTGAGTTGCCTCATATACTCATGCTCAATCAACTCTCTATAGCTCACAAGCTCTACTATCTCCCAGAGTAAACCCCAGCACTTCAGCAGTTAATACAGCCCCACATTCCCATTAGAGCCCTATGATCTAACAGCCAGAACCTAATAACTGTCATCCAACATAAAAATAACGCTGGTAAATCACTCTTTGCCAGCACCATTGCCAAAACCTGGAACACACTACCAATCCATATAACTTCAAGCACCTCCTGCAATCATTTAAAAAAACTCCTTAAAACCTACTACTTAACTAACTGGCTATGCTCTTGTTACACTCCAGGTTAAATCTAACTGTGTCACATGTTCAGATAAGTATAAAAAGATTTGCCCTAAAAAGCTTGTAAACCCTGATACTGGTAAAAAAAAAAAAAACTTTATTTTTTTAAGTTTTTGACTATGTACCTCAATGTTTTTACTATGTACCTCAATCACTGTCTACTGTACTAACTAAAACTGTTGACTTCAAACCTATTATGTATTGAAATCAGTTGTATGTTCTATATTTTGTTCTCTCATGTACTGCATTCTATTGTACTGTGGAGATTTTCTCCCCGGGCCTCTGCTGAAAATGGACCTGTGTCCAGTCGGACTTTCCTGGTAAACAAATGTTAATAAATAAATAAATTTAGTGGCTTCTAAGACAGTTGGACAAGTGTGTCAGGTATGTCCTTTGGTACAGTAGGCAAGAAGGTTTTGTACTGTTGTATGTTGTTGTTTAGTGTTGTGGAATTTGTTGAGCACTGTAATGAACATCTCCAGTATGAACAACCTTCTTTGCTGCTGTCATTCTTACTGACACAGGCAACTGAGGCATGGCAGCATCCATCCTCTCCATCTTGTATCTAATAACTACTACCAATATCATGGTGCTGCCAACACCACTGTCCATCAATAGCACCCTCAGTCGCTCTGTGTATTCGCCAGCCTTCCCTGGGGTGGATTAGAGCAGAGCATCATATATATATTGTGCTGCACACCGAAGATTTTTTTTGCCTGCCCTAAATGAGTGAAGCTATTGATCAAACTTGCATCACCACATTTAATGTCAATCAGCTCCACCCCCATGCCAAAATGCTAACAGCAATCTGCGATATGATCACAGTACTGTCCCCATCAATATGGGCTTGTCATACTACGGGCAGAGTGATGTTTATTAGGTATGCATGAGAGCTATGTCTGAATACAGAATAACACATAACTTTTCTCATTTCTTCTAGGAATGCAGGATATTACACAGAAATACATATTTAGAAAATAGAATGAAAAAATGCCTGAGAAGCATAAGCATATTATCAAAAGGAGAGTGTAAAATATGGAGACTTTAATGGACCATATTGCAAAAGTCTACCACACAAGGTCATTTTTTTATTTTGCTTCTGAAAAGGAAGATGTAAGATGTGTGTCCTGTTTCTTTAAATTATTGGTGGTACTGGTATGTTGGTCATGTGTTTTTTTCTGTATACCCTACAGCTTAAAAATCATGAGTGATGAGGGGGATTCAGAAAAGTGTGTGAAGGGGTAAATCAAGTCACATAACAGGGTCATACCTCCAGGAAATAGGTACATCGTGAATAAGTGTAAATCAGACCTGAAAATAGGAACATTTCTCTAAAATAGAGAGAGTGGAGACATCTAATAGGTGCCCAATGTTTTAAGAAAAAGGGTATAGGGAAGGAAGCAGGAGCACCCAAACAAACACAGAATGCTGGCATAGACTAATTGTGGAAATAGTGAGGGATGGACATGCTCATCCTGGGGGTAGGCACTCATCAATGATGTTCCTTTAGGGGACACATTGTCCAAAGAGGGTAATAACCCTAGGATGTTGTGTAAATGAGTACAGGGAAGGAGGTGTGAAAACAAGAAGATAGGTCATTAAATAAAGAAATGGCAGTTGCCTTCATGATCTTCCAGGTTACCCTTAGGTTACATGCTAGCCCCAGCCCTGAACTGGAAAAAGTCTGGTGGTGAAGTATTGGTTGGCAGATCTGGTAATGGATAGGGGCACTAGGATGGCCAGAACAACAGTGGAGGTAGTGACACACAAATGGGGTCAACAAAGATGGGGGGAATACAATGATGTGGGATACTGAGTAGTAAGGCAGGCATTCTTGACCAGTCCACAGGGGAACCCCCTCAGATGTCAGTTACCTTAGTGACTGAAAACACAGGAGGCAGCTGCCTCTACTGGCCTACTTGATAGGACTGTCTGGGATGTGAATGTTGATATCAAGAATTGGGTCTACCTTGGTCCTCACCAGCTAATGCACTTCCTTCTGGGTGACCCGGAAGTGCCCCTCCACATCACTGAAGGAAAAGAAGCCTTGTCCACTCTCCTGAGAGGTGTCCATGCAGGCCATCAGTGAGTCATGCAAGTTTCATTCCATGGGGTGACCTCCATCACCCCGTAGAGAGGCATGCCTGGGGACTGCTGGAGACTAAACGGTAGGTGCAATGGCCAGTGCAGACAGTAGTTGCTACCATTTCACCATTGCCTGCACCGCAGTTGATCATGAAGAAATGGGAAACACAATGATGTGGGACAGGGAGGGGAAGAAAGGCCCTCCAGACCAATCCACAATGAAACCCCTACCAAGATGTTAGTTACCTCAGTGGCTGACAACATAGGACTGAGCTGCCTCTAACAGCCCACTTGATTGCTCTGACTGGCTGTGGGAATCTATCATCTCCACAAGGAAATACTCTAGGGTGTTAAGGTGGGCATCCAGCCTTGAGTCTACCTTGGTCCTCACCAGCAGATGCTGAGAGCATCTGTATTTTCTAGAAAGACCATTACTTCACATCAAATTACTCACAAACCTTTTCTTGGAACTTATGGAGATCCAAATCACCTTTAACAAATTGAACTATTACTTTATTGCTAGCTACAGATCCCCATCAATGTCATCCAAATAACACAGAAATTACCTCAACACCATTGAGACATTAAATATCAAACCAAATATCTTCTTACTAGTGGACTTCAGTTATCCAGGCATTAATTGGCACACTTACACCTCTAAAATCGTTATGCTCAGTGTTTCACAGACTCTATTTGTACACATACAAGGGAGCAAATGGTAAAAACTACCCACTATAGTCCCTAATATCCTTGAACTGGTTCTTTCCAACCTAGACCCTGCATGCACCCCACCCTACATATCCTCATCCCTGCTTAAGTCTGACCACAAATTAGTGATCTTCTCTGTCAGGTGTAGCACTACCACCCCACCAACAAATGAGGCCATCTTTAGGGATTTCTCCAGGACAAATCTATTTCTACTTGCAGAAGATCTATGCAAAATTCCCAACAATCCATTGCAAATGGACACAGTTGAGAGGGCAGCTGCATTCAGCTCTGACATTTAAAAGCACCTGAATGGTCTGCATGGAAAAATCAATCCCTGTGCACCCTAAATATAACTGTAAATTCAGGAATAAACTTCTGTTGTGGAACTCTTGTATTACTAAACTGTACAGCAGAGGAAGAAAAATAATAAAACGTTGCCAGACATTCCCAGCTCCCTACCCCACGACTCCAATGAAACATGCCAGCAAGGAACTTAAACGCGTTATTAGAAAATGTAAAACAGGGGATGAACTTAAGGTTACTACAGATTCCAAAGGAGCCTACAAATCTTTCTTCAGTTCCACCAGAAAGTTAAGGAATAATGTCCAACACTGTACTGAGCTCATCCATAATAATATTACCCGTTCAGACCCCAAGGATATAGCTAATATATTAGCAGATGGATTTAGTGCTAACTTTACCCCTCCTATCCACATTGTGACTTTCGTTTTCTCTGAAATCATTTTGGAACTAGTCTTAGAATTCCTGACATTAGCTAAAAATAGTACTTCCTTGGGAACAGACAACATATGAGACTGTATTCTTATCAGTGCTAAGTATGCACTATCCGAATCTCTACTTAAACTGTTCAGCCACAGCCTATCCACAGGTTTTGTTCCTGATGTCACTCCTCTACGAAAGAGTGGCCTCAATACAGAGTATGGTAATAGGAGAGCTATCAGCCTCACCAGCCTTATATACAAAGTCATGGACTGTATCATAGTAGAACTCATTTATGCAGACATAAGTAACTTAACTGCTTGAGATCTCAGTCAGTCTGGTTTTGTGAAGGGCAGGTCCTATCTCCCCAGCCTAGTGAGCTTCTGTGAAAAGGTTACAATGACTGTTGACAGTCGATATTCCATGCACACTACTTACCTTAACCTGGCCAAGGCTTTTAACACATCCCTCATGTTCCTATTATTGAATAATTCAACAAACTTAATGTAAACCCTATACTGTCTGCTGGAATGCAAACTGGCTACCCATATCCCTACTTTAGTCACATTTAAAGCTATTCTATATAACTGGATGTGTAGACCCAACTTTACACCGAAGGTATCATGGACAGTCCTGCATATTTTGGGAGGTGAGTACTGTTAAGTACTTGAAAATGGTGTCAAGAACTTGTAAGTTTGTCTGTTTAAAGGTGTGCATGGCTAGGCATCGTATGGTCCCTGGGATCACTTGCTAGTATGTTCCTATTTAAAAAGAAAATAAATGGATAAAAACAAAAGAATAAACCAAAGGGAAAAAGGCAAAAAAGAGAGACAGAAACAAATGCAATAGATTACAAATGTGTGTTATATTGTCATTTAACTAATACGTTACTGCATCAATACTGTACCCTTACTCCACTACCTGGAGAGCATGTCTGACTTCCTCACCACCTAAGACAAGCTATCCTGTTTTCCTGTATCTTCTGGGCTGCTGGAAAACACAAAGCCAGCAGTATTTAGTACCAGGATATCCCTGATAACCGAATGTAATTACATCTATAACAGATAGACCTACTGTACAGTGCCACGCTAAGGTGGTCCTGCCTGTAACATGGAGGACGACAAGAATCAACTTCACAGACACTGACTTTGAAAGTTGGCAGTAACATAAAGTGCTGAGCTACTTCTACTAATATTACTCTTAGCATCTTAATGCGAGTGATATCGCTGTACACTGTCAAACCCTTACTACCTGAACAGCTGATTACTGCTGATTGTCATCTTAATTTTTTATGTTCTGATTAATTGTAGGGTTGCCACCTTTTCAAATGCCTAAAATGGGACGTTTTGTAGAAAAGCAAGATTTTGCAGGGCAAACCATACCCACAGCCAGTGCAAAGGAATCAACTTCATTTTTTTTTTGCCAAAATAAAAGCTTATTCTTGTAGTATTGACTTGTTAGACCAGATCTAGCCAAATGCAGAGGACGTTGTATGGTTGTAGTGGGTATGGACAAAGCCAAGTACGCTGAGAAATAAATGAAGCAGACAAAAACACACTCATTTGAATACAAATGAGCATAATACTGTTAAATTAAAATGATGGAGCATTTTTATACCAGAAAAACACAATACAGTATTTAGTGTGACATTACTGAATTATTTCACGTGACAGGCTTTTGTTGCATATTCTAGGTTAGCCATGTAAGTCACACAACCAAAATATACTATTTTAAAATTTATTGGAGCCCTCTAATTTTGTGTGCTAGTATTTTGAGTCATTCATCTTCATTGGCATAAAAGAACCATTTGCACAGGACAACAGTTGCACAATATCTCTTAACAGTGACTTGATTTACAATGAAAGTGAAATATTAGAAGTCGTCTCTTTTTTGTTTCAGTTCAGAAATACCCCCAAGCATATACAGGAAACAGTAAGTCCTTGCAGAGATGGTGGTTGGCATATTCACCCTGTCATGCCAGCAATACTTATGTTTAGAAATCGGGACATAAGTCTTGGTGGAGAGGATGTGGGGAAGTAGGAGGGATTAAACAACCCATTGTTATGTTTACTCATACAGTTTCATGTTGCGTAGAATTATTCCAATGCCAAATTTATATATTATTGTGAAATATAGGTGAAGCAATTTCTGCCTTCAGATATAATGAACTGAAAGATAAAAAGTGTTTTATGATAGTGCCTTGCTAAATTTGTATATTTCCAAGTAAAACAATGACATAGATGCTGCTAACATAGACAAAGGTTTAATAAATGCTGGCAAACCATAAAAACTATTAAAAACTTAAAACAGGTTAAGTGTTTTCAAGGAACACTTTTTGTATTTGATGAGCAGTACTATTGTCAGAAATGGGGAGTGGCCATGGGCACACCCTGTGCCAACAGTTACTCGAATATAGTGATAGCTGAGTGGGAGACACAGCATGTCTTTAATGATGTCAGCCCTTGGAGAGACAGAATTGTTTATTATGGCAGGTTTGTGGATGACATATTTTTTCTTTGGGCTAGAGATGAGAATGAACTGACCAGATTTGTGAATTATCTGAACAATACGACATCGTTCTTAGAGTTTGAATCACACTGTTCCAACAAAGAGATGGATTTTCTGGATGTCACCTTAATGATTAATTCTGAAGGTGACATTAGTACTATGGTCCATAGGAAAGACTGCTGGAAGAACAGCTATTTACACCACACTAATTTGCATCCTAAGCATATATACTTACAGGTCATCAAAGGACAATTACTGAGGATGATGCTAGTCTTCTGCTGAACCATCTCCAGGCCCATGGCTATTGTGACAATGAGAGACAAAAAGGGCTATTTGGAGACTAAGAACATGAGGGCTAAAGATGGGAGACCATATTTTTCAGAGAGAAGAGAACATGAGATAATACCTGGAAAGATAATGGCTGTTGTGAACAATTAAGATGTACTCTAACTTTCAATAATGGTACATTGCTGATTTGTGAGATAATAAAAAGGAATTGGAAGATATTAACTGTGGATGATAAACTGAAGAACATTGTAGGTTAAACTCCGAAATTTGCTTTTAAGTACAAACAGAATTTAAAAAGACATTTGTGTTATAAGGATACAAAGGTGCTTGATGATGTTCCTTTTAAGGAAGGAACATTTCCGTGTAGAAGATGCAAAGCAAGTCCATACATCAACAAGAATGTTTTTAAGCCTCCATCCACTAATATAACCTATAAAATAAATAAATATGCAGACTGCAACACTACGAATGTTATTTATGTAACAACTTGTACATGTTGCTCAAGGTTATAGGTGGGTAAGACTAATAGACACTTCAAAGAAAGGATTCTTCATTATTTGGGAGACATACAAAACAGGAATGATACAAATGCTTTATATTAGCATGTGCAGAAGAATAAGGGGCACAGCTTTCTGTTTTCAGTCCTGGAAGTTGTTTGTGATTCAATGAGGGGAGGTGATTTATATATACAACAGAAGTGAAATAGCTGAGACTAAATGGATAGCTGACCTACAAGCTGATAAACTACCAGGATTAAATGGGTTAATTCCCCTTAAACCTGTACTGAAGGGGCAGAGCATCTGGAAATTATTTCTGATTGAATGTATGTGCTATTTTAAAAAAAAATGAATGATTTTGATTATTTCAGGACCTGAGGAAGATCTAGGACCGAAAGCGCCTATCCTGTTTTAAGTTTTTAATAGTTTTTATGGTGTGCCAGCATTTATTAAAGCATTGTCTGTGTTAGCAGCGTCTATCTCATTGTTTTACTTGGATTTATTTCTTTTTGATTGAGCTGCTTTTAGTGAACAGGGGGCCATTTTACTTAAATTTGTATATTTATCAGAACAGTTCTTCAAGAATGAAATAATATGTATGTCCACTTTAATCTGCCTGCTTGTTACTTTGCTGCCATTATAGTAGGGTGAAAAAACTCTATTTAGGTTTGCTGATACAGCAATTATGGACTGTTTACTTGTTTTGCAGCTCCTGTATGTACTAATTCAAGTCACAGGTCAGCACTTATGCACGCACGCACCCACACACACACACACACACACACACACACACACACACACATACACACACACACACACACACACACACACACACACACACACATGCATATACCCCCACCACACATACATATATACTGAACCATTATGTTATATGCAGTTCATATGAGCAGTTTGAAAACAATTTTTGTTATGTCTTACTGAAAATTACCAGCTAAGTAAATATGGCTAGTTCTGAAGAACTGTAGATAAGTTTGTCTAATATCTTTAATGGCCCGACGAGCCTATGATATATGAAGAGTCAGTGACCCTTTTCTGAAAGTGAGGTAAGAATATCATTTTTGGAATTTCTCAAAACATTATGCAAATTACCCCTGAAAAAAGTGTTTTAGAACACATCTGTATGTCATGTATTTGTGAGCCACCACACTGAAATACGTTTCTTTTATCAGATAAATTTGCATATATCCCATAATGCTTTGTTAAAGAGAATTTTTGTAAATACCATTGTACAGATATTGCAGATGTCTTACAGTGTCCTACAAATATGTATTGTGGTACTTTTACTATTGTTTCCATCTTACATTGATACATACCTTTAATGTAAATGTACAAGAGGTTTATTGTTTAATTGAGTGTTTCAAACTGTTATTAGATGCTAAAGTTATGTCATATTATAGGTGACTATAGGTTCATAGGTGGTTACTGGGCGATTGAACCAAAGGTCTTTATGAGTCTAGCCATGTGTGCCCAATATAATACTAGAGAAACCCAATATAAACAATCTTGCCTAAACCCGGGATCTTATTTAGCAATGACTGCCCATATCTAGGATGGTCATAGGTGAAATCTCTGGCAGGAATTTATGGTTTCCCATCCAGTCATCCAGGCTACACTTAAACAAGGTCATAGAGGGGGTCTGTTTGATGTGAATTGGTAGCCTATTCCAGAGGAGTGGCAACTTCTGAGAGACAAATGTGTCTCTCCAATACGTCCTATTTATGTTGCAGGCCAGGTTAAGGTCTCTGGAGCAGGTGACACTTGTCCCATTTGACTTGCGGATGTACACCATTTCCATTAGGTTTGGAACCGAGATTGCTCTGTAGGCCAGGCACAAGTCTCCTCTAAGTAGTCTGTATGCTACTTGAGTACAGTGATAGCGACTTCAGTCTGTCAATGTATGACATGTGCTGGAAACCCTGAGTTTTATAAGTTAGAAATCTCTGGGCCTCTCAAGTTGCTGTAGGTGCCTGGTAAGGTGCATACCAAAGGGATCATTGTACTCAATTATTGGCCTGATGAGGGTCGAGTACAGGGGTGTTATGACCTCTTTCACTCGAGGCAATGCCTTTGCTAATGAGCTGTGCAACATAGAATGCCCTTCTTTCCACAGTAGAGACATGGTGGTCAAAGCTTAGGCTACAGTTAACTTGCATTCCCATGTCTCTCACTACTCAGTTGTTACTTAGGGTATTATTATTTATATGATAGTCTGCAGGGATATCTTTTTTACAAAAGGGGATGATAATGCATTTTTCAGTACTGAGTTTGAGTCCATGACTTTGGCACCAATCATTGGTTTGTGTAATTCCCTCTTGAAGTATATTGACATTGGTGATTCAATGATAGAACCTAATTTGCAGTCATCAGCAGACTTAGTCAGCCACAGCCCCTCTGTTTTGGCTTGAACATCTAAGACATATATTCCAAACAACAGGGGGTCCGGCACTGACCCCTGTGGACCTCCAGTGGTGACAGGTCTGCTGACTGAGGTAAAGTCCCCAACTTTGACTGAGTGTGATCTGTCGGTGAGCCAGTTAGCAGCCCACCTGATGACATAAGGGTTGATATCCAGCTGGGAGAGTTTATCAATAATGCTCAAATGTGGGATTATGTCAAAAGCCTTGGCTAAGTATGCACAGATTTGACTATGTCTATGGCTCTGGAGATATTTCCAAAGAAGTCCACCAGGCTTATCAGGCATGACCTGCCTTTGACAAAACCAAATTGTATTGGATCAAGGGTTTGTAGATTACCTATATCCTTATTTATAAGGTCCATGATGATTCATTCCATGGTCTTACAGATAAGGCTGGTTAAGCTTATGGGACTGTAATTCTCAGGGTCTGTTGCTGTACCCCCTTTATGAAGGGGGATGATGGTTGCTGTTTTCCATTCAGCAGGGGCAAAACCAGTGCTCAGGCTATAGTTGAAGAGAATACCTAATGGAGTTGCTAACTCATGTTTTAGACCATTTAAAAGGCAACCTGGGATGCCATCCGGTCCCATAGAGGCTGTGTTTTTGACCTTGGAGAGAGCATTAATGACTTGTTCTTTGGAGATGCAAGGTGGGGGGGGGGGGCTGTAGTGGGAATGCTTTGTGGAATGTTTGGAAGGGACAGGGGGTTAACATTTTTGCCAAACCTGTCAGTTAATAGGTTAACTATTTTCACAGGATCAGTGTGTGTGATGCCATCCATGGCTAGTTCAGCACACATCTGTGTCTTACCTGTTTAGGTTACGGACACAGCTGAAAAATGCCTTATGGTTATCCTTAGCTGTGGTTGCTATTTTTTTTTTGAAGTTGTCATTAGAGGATTTTACAAGTTGTCTTATTTGTTTGTTCAAGCAGAGGAGGGTGTTCTTCCAGTGCTGAGACCTCTCTTTTTTATTCTTAGACAGAAACTTCTTCCTCTTGTTGTATAATTTATTAATGCTAGATGTTCACCAAGGAAGCTTGTTCTTTCTTGAGGATCTTGTTTTGATCCTATCAGGTACAGCGGTGTCAATACATTTGTATAAATGTTTGTACTTGACATTTGTGTATACTTTAGTATAGTTGTCAATGCCATCTGTGGGAACAGGAGCTTGGAAATTATTTATGCCATTCCTTAGGAGGGTATAATTAACTTTGGTGAATTTTTTTTAGCCTGATTTTGCCTAAGAGGGGTTCAGGTGTTATAGCTACTTCAAGTGTGACTGATTTGTGATCAGATTTTACCAGTGAGAGTCCTAAAATTGTGGTGATGCAATGGTCATCCATGTTGGTGAGGACCAGTTAGAAAATATTTGAGCTCCTTGTGGGGTTGTATACTATTTATTCCAGGGCATTACTGGTAACAGGAACCTGTGTGCAAACATGTCAGTACTTGTATTTGTTTAATTTCAATGGAGGGATAGTTAAAATCACCCATGACTAGAGTGTTTGGTTGTAATTTGATTGATTTAAGTAGGTCCAGATAAACAGCATAGGTATCTAGGTTCATTGAAGGGGGCCTATTGCTAACGACGACTTGATGGGGAGTCTTGCCCACAGTTAGTTGAACTTGGAGTAACTCCATGGAGTTTTGCTGTCTAACCAGTCTAGAGGTGTATTTATCTTTGATGAAGAGAGATACTCTTACTTCTTTGATTCTCAAATGTTCATTTTGCAGTGTGAAAGTGATTAATTAGATTGTGCGGTTTGAACATTTTTATAGTTTTTTTAGTCCCCCCCCGGGACATCATTTGGCATAGCTCCCAGTGCCCCAAGTCCATGCCAGGTATGCTAGCTTGTGTCCTATCCCCCAGGACATACTCCAGTATCACTGGGGCCAGTCATGAATTGCAAAGGCATCCTGGGGGCTCAAACATTTCCATTTGTGTCCTGGGTTTTTTTTGTTTCTTTTAGATGCCCTACCCAGTCCCTGCCCCCATGTCCCTCACTCATTGAGTCAGCAGTTTATTTTTTCCTGATATTAGAGTGTAATCACTACATGCACTACAAGCATATTTAAATTCCCCAAAAATCTGTAATCACTAAATTGAAATCATTCCATATTGGTGTTTGTGCTCTTAAAATGAAAAATGTGGATAGGAAAATAAATTAAAATGTCTGCAGTTCAGCAGAATACAATTTTAAAAAAGTTGGGAGACAGTAAACACATTGTGCTATGGAACAGTGATCAGTCAGCTTGTTACATATCATTCAGTTTGATGTATACATAGGTTATGTGAGTGCGTGCATGTGTGTGTTTTTAAAGCCACATTTAGTATGTGACCGCAGCAATATGATTTGCTGCTGCTAAATGTTTTATGTATATCAAATTATACATTTATGTGTGAATGAAGAATGCAGGTAAAATGAAAGTGGTAGCTGTTGGAAACAAAAAACATTTGCCATGGAAAGCAACACAGTTGCAGTTTTCCCCACATTGATAAATGGTTTTCAAACTTCAGTGTAAATGTATGAAAGAAAAAAAAGAATGTCTAAACTGTGAGGTATGTATTAACATTATCATTGCTTTCCTATTCTTTTTGTGATCTTGACTTGTGGAGTCAACTTTATAAATAACACCACTATATAACAGTATATAATCCACACCTCCACCATTGATTATTGCACTTGTTTCTTGGTCCACCTTCTTACACTTTACCAATTTTATAAAGTTCACTGCATATATTTTCATGGAAGAATAGGTGTTGAAGACATCCCTGTCTTTTTTTAAGTTATACATTTTACTTCTGCTCAGTTGGTTTGAGATTAATCGATTATGTGTATTTTTTTT
The DNA here is from genome assembly GCF_019279795.1 of Protopterus annectens. Taxonomy (NCBI): domain Eukaryota; kingdom Metazoa; phylum Chordata; order Ceratodontiformes; family Protopteridae; genus Protopterus; species Protopterus annectens. The sequence continues at coordinate 1,118,552,740 of NC_056728.1, forward strand.
TGTTTTTATTTCTTTAAAATTTTTATTATTTTAAAGTGATTTTTTTCAGTTTCTTAAGTACATCATGGTACTTAGGGAGCTGAGTGCCACAATGCACTTGTATAACTTTATAAACTTTTTTATTAAACCATGGCCAAATAAATTTAGTGTATCCCTCAGTGCCGTTAACTAAGGAATAACGTGAGGTTCATCCATAGACTTTAATGGATGCGTCCTTGTGCTTGTGAGATGACTTGTCCATTAAAGTCGATGGACTTCACGCTTTCCCTAAGCTGATGTCACTCAAGTCAAAGTTTACTGATTGTTTTCAGGGGCTCAGTATTATTGCTACTTTCAAAACATGTTATTTCAGAAGAAGCAGCAGAAAACATTTCCCGATGGGACAAAAATGCTGTGCAGCACTTTCAGCACCACATACTGTGGTGGCAAAGGAAACTTTTTTATTGAACGAATCACTCTAAAATTAGTAGTATGGCTCAGAATTCAACTGCAAACTTGTATTTGAGTTACCCGGCTTTAAACTGCTAAAATATATTTCATTTCTTCAGTTTTCTCTTTACAACTATTCTGAGAAGTATATTGTTATGTTCACAGTATATAAATCATTACTTGGGTTTAAACTGCTGAAATATAACAACATTTTCTAATTTTCTCTCTACAAATATTTGCAAGAGTATATTGTTATGATCACAGAATATAAATCATTCAAGTTCTTTTTGTGGCTTTTCCTGGTTAAGGGTCACCACAGCAGAACTCCGGTCCACTAATTATTGGCAGTAGATTTTTACGGTGCCGAGGTGCCATCTCGACGCCCAACCTTCAACGAAGGCATGCCCATTCACTCATGTATTTCGAAGGCCACTCGACCATGGGGAGGACATGCAGACTCCACACAGAAGGCTGTCCAGCTTAGAATTGAACGGGAGAACCTCTTGCTGTGAGGCGACAATACTACCACTGCACCACCGTGGCTTCAGAATATAAATCATTCAAGTAGAGGCGAGAAAAGTAATCTCTTCTGAACTGTTCCATTGTTTCCTGCTTCAACACCTTCTTTATCTACTACTTTTTAGATATTTTAATCAGTGTGGAAAAATATAGTATTTACATGACTGTTCAACTTCTTATTGTGGTAGTCTTTTTAGGTATGATCCCCTTATTCTTGGATGTTTCCTATTATTTTTTAAATATTTGTCAATGTTTTATATCCACATTGCTCTCGGTCTGAGTCTGAAAAAGGTCCATGAAGATCAGTGCTGTACCATGGTAAATAAATGCAAATAAACAAATAAATAATAAAGAAATAAATTCAATAGTTCAAAGAGATGATTTTTTGTGAATGTTTTCTCACATTTTACTTTAGTCCATGCTCCAGCCTGTGGTCCTGTGACTGAAATGACTGTTAAGTGGACATCAAGTCAGAGTGAAACATGGATTGCTTCCATACTTTCTTTTTACAGCCATGTTCTTTGTAATGACTGACATTGAAAACAGACTCAGCATTGACCAGGTACTATTTTAAAATTTTTTCCCACATTAGAACTGACCATTGACTGCCACCAGCTCCTTTTCTCATTCACTGGATCTACAAGTCCTACCTCTGACTTACCAGAGTTCAACCTTTCCTACATCTAGGACTGGTGAGGAGCTTGAGGATGCTGATGCATTCATCATACTGGTGCTGGGGAGTGTCCTGTCCCCATCACCATGTGAAAGCCTTGCAAGCTGTGCAGTTCGGCCTACAGGAGGTGCATGTGCTGTTCTCCCCGTGCATAACCTACAAACCACATGGTATACCCTTTGCGACGTGAAGTTCCCCATACTATTAATACTGCCATAGTAGTGAGTGAAGGATACCTCCTTTCCACCCCATCATTGACGAGCTGCATTCACTTGTCCATTCCATTCTCCTTCAGATGATCCCTCCAGTGCCTATGTCTGTAGTTGAACACAGGTCGTCTAGGGAGCAGTAAAGCCTTTAGGCTTCTGTATCAAGGGGCCACTCCCTTTTAAGTTCTTGATAAGACAGAGCTAAGCCCACTTTTATTTAAAAAAAAATCCTGTTTGGTTTCCTTCAAAAACTGGAAGGCATAAAGACTTTTTTTTAGATTCAGAAAGCTGTAACCTTGAACATCATTGAATAAAACAGCTAAAACAGGTAACAATAAAATTAAGTTGGATTTGTTTATGTGTTCAATTATGTCAAAAACTAATACTTAAAAACTATGTTTTATTACTTTCTAAAGTTAAATGACAATTACCTACTGTAATGAGCCTTTCCAGAATTAATTTTCTTTCCTATAATATAACCTCAATATTTTAGTGCACATAAATCCTTCAGTATCTTTCATTTTCTACATTTCTGGCTTCCTGCTACAGATAAAATTCAAATATTGCATTGTTTTAGAAATTAATTTGTATCAATCTATACAATGCAGGGGAGTGGACAGAATACCTTTTGTATTTTAAACACCTTAATTGATTCATAAATAAATGAAAAAAGAAAATATAAATTCAGAAATACACACACCAGAAAATATCACACAACAACAAAGCAGTAATTAACTATATTTGAATTTCAGTCTCTAGCAGTACTGGAAAACTAACCAGAATTCATCATTCACATTACTTTTTCTTTTTAGTCTTTTAGCCATGGATGCCGGAACTATAGATCCAGGGGGATCGGACCCCCCCCCCCCACACACACACACACTTTTATAGCTGCAAGACCTGTCGGGAAAAATGAATGGAGTTTTCACTCTAACATAGAATCATGCAGGGAAGGTAAACTAACTAAACTAGCTGTTCTTGTTCTCTTATTGCTCCGTGTTACAGGAGTTTATGCTGCTGCAGTTCTGTTGGTGCTGCCAGAGCCAGAGTCATGCCATAAGGAGAGTTTTGTTCTTTTATTTGCAGGAGTTATGCTGCTCCCCTGTGTGTGTGTGTGTGTGTGTGTGTGTGTGTGTGTGTGTGTGTGTGTGTGTGTGTGTGTGTGTGTGTGTGTGTGTATGTGCGCACGTCTCTACCCATACCACCACTTGTGATTCAGGGAGTTGAGTCCATCGCTCTCAACTGTCCAGATTTTCACAGAATATTTGGCTCATACTTTTGGTCTGTTCCTCTTAAAATTTGTGTTTTTTCTGGCAAATCAGTGAGAACTCAATTCACTAAATAATGATAGCTCTTTAAGTTTCAGTTTTCCTATCTTTCAGGAAACACATGGTAACACAAAACACTTTATTTTAGCAACTTTCTAAGATTACACAAGCAATATTTAAAATGTTTCCCTGGTTTGCCTCCCCCCCCAAATAAATGTTGGCTTTTTCCAGATTTCTTGTGCTGCAAAGTTGAGAGATTTATTTGAGTGTCAAGTGGATTTTACAAGGAGCTGAGAGCTTCAGGGGAAGAGAAGATGTTCTTCGTGTTTCACTGTTGCAGTCATCACACTTGGGTTATCTGTCTGCAGGCAGCCCTCAGTGGTAAGTGTACACAACTGTACTTTTAGTGCTGTTGCATTGTTAGTGCACTTGCTTTTGATGCAGAAGACTGTGGGTACTACTCCCACAGTATGCAGATGGATCGCTGATAGTGGACTGTGTTGTACTTTAATGGGAGTGGATGTTGCAGTCCTATGAATGTCCTCCTTTGGAGGAGTTACTTAGTAACTATGAGCCCATTATCAGTTTACCATCCATTCCCCATTGCAAAATTACTAGCTTATCATTTTTCAATGTAGCATACACAATTTAGTCTTCAAGGGCAACATGTACTTTATTTGTAGATGAAACAATGAAATATAAAGTTGTTTGCTAACAGAAATCTCTTCATTAGTTACAGATCTTTTAATGTGGAATTATTTAGATGACTTACTTCTGAAGAGATTTTGCATATTTACTGACATTGGTGGATTATAATGACAGAGGTTTGAGTGACCTTTTATGGTTGACATTTTCTGAAATGGGTAGTTCTGTCATTATTGGTTCATACATTTTGTTTCATTGCTCACTAGAAGATTGTTCCAAACTACAAATTTAAAACACATTCTAACAAGTGGTGCTGTATTATACAAGGAATATAATTTAATACAATAAGGTTAATACAATCAGGAAGGTGAATCAAAGAACGTATACATGTATGCTTGCTCAGGATACAGGAGATCAAAATAGGGGAAGAGACCAGTCACCAATGGTGTCCCCCAGGGTATGGTGCTGAGAGTTTTTCTGTTTGGCATATACATCTCAAAAGTAAAAGGAAATACCAAAGGGCTTTGGCCGACTAAGTTTGAGATGACTGCAAGCTAGGAGCAGTTGTTACATTACTGTATCCTTTGGGAAGTCATCTACTCCAGGGAACTGCCAAATTGACAATGCCTCCTGAGAACTGACCCAGTTGTTTAGCATTTGGGAACTTGTGTGTACATTGACCTAATTTTTGACCAACATGTGCCCAGAGTCATAAGACAATCTTTCTGCATCGCACAGCTTATAAACAAATTGATTGTGACTAGATCTAGAGATGTTATTGTCCCCCTTTACAAAGCCCTCATAAGGTCAATCATTTTGTATAATGCCCACTTTGGCATGTATCTGTCCAGACCCATGCAACAATTGGAATATCCATGGAGATACCTTACTAAAAGGATACAAGTCCTAAACAGTAGGTCTTGCATGGACCATCTCAAAGATCAGTATCCTACAGAGTGCTTAGAGGTGATGTGTCTTACATACAAGGCATCCTCTGACCTAATACAGATGGACGTACTGAACATCAGCAACTCAAATTGCATCGGAAATATCATTCCAGGCAGCTAAACTGAATGTTGTGGAGAGATGGATATACAGTATATCCAGAACAGACTATGCATTCAAGTAAAACAAAGCTCAGCCCTGTCCATATTCAAATGCAACTTGGATATAAGAATGGGTAATAGAAAATGTACTCTAGGATTACCCCTCGTGCCACTAATGGATAGAGGCAGTTTCTAAATGCTACATCCCTTACATGGGTCCCCTCAAATTATCTACAGTGTTGTTGTTGTGCCTTTCGGCTTATTAGGTTAGGGGTCGCCACAGCGGAACTCCGGTCCGCTAATGTTTGGTAGTGGATTTTTACGTGCCGAGTTACCAGCCCTGATGCACAACCTTCAACGAAGGCACGCCCATTCACGCATGCCTCCTCACAGAAGACGCTCTAGCTGAGAATCGAACGGGACAATGTCTTGCTGTGAGGCGACAACGCTACCGCAGCACCACTACCACGCCTCAAATTATCTACAGTGTGATCACATTTATTCTCACTAGGGCTAATATACAGTTATCAGTGATGGGATAGGTAAGTCCAATCAGGAAATGTTAATTCAAGCACCAAAATGGAAACTGGCTAAGCTTAAAATGTCCTCCAAGTGAACCTATGTTGTGGTAGTAAATAGTTTTAAAAAATTGCCCTTTTTAGATCACTAAGTGCCTCTGTCACCCCCTCCCCCCATCTTCAACAGCTTCCGGTGCCTCTGCTTTTAGAATAATAGTGCAAGTCCTTTTTTAATTTCTCTGTCTATGCATGCCCCAGCTCACCATCATGGCCTGATTGTACCAATGGTCCTTAGTACTCTGCTGGGACTGCACGAACACAGATTAGGGAGTGTATATGGAGGATAGCAGCTCACAGCATCACATATACCGAATCTGGACTCTAGGGAGGATTTGTTGGTATGCCCCTGCTAGGCTGAGCTAATGATGTCACACACACATTCTATGTGGTTATGTGTGTGACATCACTAGGCACAGCTAAAGGCTCACACACATATAATCACATGGAATTTTAGCTAGCTCCAGCCTGTAGTTTTTCTGATGATCTGTCCCTTAATTACAACATATCCCCATGTGTCTTCATCACAGACAGAACCCCTTCCTTCCCTCTTTGTCAGAGTGAGTATACTGACAAAGTCAATCATTTGCATTTCTCCTTCCCCAGCTCCCCCAGTGCCTGAGCTGCTACTCAATCTTGGGTCACCTGGATCATAGTAAGAGATCCATCCTTCTATGCCATTAAGCCGGTGAACTGTGCAAGTCCTTTGTAATGCTCACTGAGATAAATTTTCAGTAATGGAAAGCAAGTGATGTAAATGTATTAATCAAAGTCCACAGCCAAAGAAGAATACAGCCATTGATCAATCATATGTTCCGTGCTTAGCAGTCATAATAACTAAAAACTAAAAATAGCTCCAACATTGCCTTTAATTGTATTCCTCTCGAGCTAGCTGGCTTGTTCTCACAACCCTCCCACCCTTTTACTGTTGTCGCTTATGATAATCTGATTTCCAAAGTCTCTCCTTCCGCTCCTTTATTGTTATTGACTGTTGTATAAGCTATTTGTTACTCTTCCCACCCACTGTTTTACATAGATCTACAATACTAAGTGCCCACCCAACAAATCAGTATTGCTCTTTAGTAAACCTCCCTCACTACATATTGTCTCCTGTTCATTTTCCAGGAGCTCAGCAAAGCTTGGAGTCCTAGCCTGCATTCCAGAAGTGTTTTGCTTGTATCCAGTGCCATCCAGACAAAGTTAATTACCTCTGATTGCTGAATTGCACTGTTTCCTGCTTTTATGTTTGTATTTCACTGAATATATTTTTTTTTGTAAAAAAAAAATTCTCACCTTCTCACTGTTACTGCTGTAAGACTGTCTTATAATTGCCTTCAGCAAGGGATTTCCAATAAGTTGTTTAAGTGGTTTGTGGTAGCATTGTACTTGTGGGTCTCTTCTACTGTGTTTTTACATTAGGAGGAATGGGTTTATTCATCTTCTAGCAGAAGGTGTTTGCCTGATCTATCTGAGTTCGGAAATACACAAAATGACTCATAGTGTAGTCATTTTACTGGCCAGAGGGCTCATTAGTTATTTTTTTGTTTTTTTTTTCTGTGCTGCTATAAGTTTTATTTGTTTGCTGGGTTAGCGGTGCCCTTTACAGCAGTAAAACCTAGAAAGACCTGTTAGTAAAACTTCAACCTGTAGAGCAGCAATATAGTACAAATACCTTGTGCACTGACAAGCTTAGACCAGCTTGTTGGGAGTTAAATGGCAATATCTACAGATTTAATTTACTCAGTATTGTGTAAACACTAAAATTAGTAGAATTTAGTACTGTTTAGCATAATTGTTTGTGTCTTTCGGCTTTTCCCGGTTAGGGGTCGCCACAGCGGAACTCCGGTCCGCTAATGATTGGCAGTAGAGTTTTATGTGCTGGCTTGCCAGGCCTAATGCACAACCTTCAACGAAGGAATGCCCGTTTACGCATGTCACCACATAGAAGACGCTCTAACTGAGAATCGAACGGGCAACGTCTAACTGTGAGGCGACAATGCTACTGCAGCACCACCAGCACTGTTAATAACTTCTAACCCCAATACACCATCCTTTTGTATCTCACTAATCAAAGGATTGGACAGCATGGATATGCAATTTCCTAACTTCTCTGTAGCCAGCATGGTGGATATGGGCATCTTGAGACAACGTAGCTGTCATCACATTTTTAATGACAACCATTTAATCGTTAAAGAAGCATACACAGTATGTGAAACATGTACTTACACAATGACAATGGAGACTAAACTCTTGCATACAAGTGCACATCAGGTTGCCAAAAGCAGGTACACAACACCATCTTTACATAGCACACAACACTTACATATGTAGACTACCATAGACTAAGGCACTTAAAATCTTCCTAAATAACAAAGTTTGTCCAGACCACACATTGTCAAAGCTATGCCTCAGCAAGTCCAAATGCACTCAGAAAAAAAAAAAAACCTAACATGCTGTCAATCTCAGTGGAGCCCCAAACACTAAGCCCCTACGGCAAGCAAACACACTTCCCAGGGCTCTAATCATAGGGGACTCCATTGTAAGATAGACTGATGTCTCTCTAACCAGGCTGAACAGGGAGAAGACAACTGCTAGGTGCTTATCTGATAACAGGATCTGCCAAATCACTCATGTACTCAAGTCATTGTGTCACAGGTACCAGTATGATTCCATCATAGTCCATGTAGGTGCAAATGACCTGAGATGTACCTCCCTGGACCAAAGGAAGAAAGAAAGACATTATGAAGCTTTCAGACTGTGTGCCTCAGGTTGGTATGAGCCTAGCACTGAGCAACATATTATCATCACCGAGGATGATACCACAATATGAGCAAAAAAAAAAAAAAACATTTTAATAGCTGGCTGTCTTTCTAATGTCATTCTAAGGGGATCCAGTATTTGTCACTCTGGGAGGACATGGTTAACAGGCCGTGTTGCTTTGCCTAGGATGCTCTGGACCTCTCCCCGCTATGCTAAAACTTTGTCTACCCTCATAGTGCCATTTGTAGGCAATGCCAAGTTGACAAACCTACTAACATAGCAAAATCAACTCAACAGAACATCAAGGTATTACTGCTCAATGCCAGGAGCCTAAACTAAAAACTACACTCCAAGCTCTCATCACACTTGAGAATATAGATATTTATGGTTTAAAGCAGCAGAGTACCTGGCAGTGAAAGGTTTCAGTGTGTTTCATACCTTTAGACCTGCACAGACAAGGGCTAAAGGAAGAAGTGTCTCAATATACATCAATAACAAGCATACCTCTAGGGTGGTTAGACAGGGTGATGCACTGGAATTTCTTCACATGCAGATCACCATAGACAAAATCCCGTACCATATCCTAGCCAGCTATATGTCAACCTCCATGTCCCAAGAAGCTCACGATGTATACTTGGACCTACTGGAGACACTACCATCAAGTCTAGCACACTACTCAAGGAGACTTTAATTAACTCTCTATAGACTGGGAGTCCTACATGGCCTCAAATTTATGTACAGACACAGAGATTCCTGGACTTCATGACTACAAACACCCTTGACCAAATAATGAATATGCCCACTAGAAGCTCCAACATACTGGACCTCATGCTTACAAACATGAGAGAATGCTGCACCCCCAGTCTCAACCTCCTTTGTAATATCAGATCATAAGGCTGTCTCCTTTGAAATCAAAATTAACTCTGTATTCCCATTAAAACTAGTAACAGTTAGTAGCTATTCCAAGGCAAATGACCTTTTATTAAGAGATGGATTGCCAAAATTCAGTGTCCCTCCAAACCCAAAGAACAGAGTAGCCTATGCTGAATTACTCTCAGAGGTTCTGTACAAACATGTCGATGGTTGCATAGAGGCTGCTGTACCTACCAGAAACAAGACAGGACTAGCCCTAGAAACAAACTCTCCTGGTGGCCTCCCAAGTTAAACAAGATGTACAACAAAAGGAAAGAATTATTTCAAAAATCAGAAAGAGCAATTCCAATAGACAGAAACTCTCTCATCAAAGGAAGTAGACAACTAAGAGGGCTAATTAGGTCAAGCAAAGCCAACCTTGAGGTTAGGATAGCCTCTCAGGTGAATGATAATCATAAGGGCTTCTAAAACTATGTCAGAAACCTCAAGAGCAGAAGACAGCAATGTGCTGAACTGGTGGTTAATGGTTCCACATTCACTGAGCCTGGTGGTATAGCAAATCTGTTAGTAGACAAATTCAATTCCAACTTTCCGCCCCTTTCACCCCCCAATCATATCCTCAAAAATACTCTCAAACATAGCCCCTCCAACTCTAACTAAGGAGCATGTACTGGTTTGCGCTCACTAAAGCCAAGAACATGGCCTCAATGGACCCTGATAACATCCCAGGATGTCACCCAAATAGTGTAAAATATGACTTATCAGGACCCCTGGAGTCATTATATAACTAAAGTCTTAAAACAGGATTTGTGCCATTTGAATGCAGGCTTGCAATGGTCATCCCCCTTCACAAGGGAGGACCTACAACAGATCCTGGAAATTACATGCCCATTAATCTGACTAGTCTTATATGCAAAGCCATGGAAGAATTATCATGCAAATTATCATCAAGGACATAGGAAACCTCCAGACACTGTATCAATCCCAGTTTGGCTTAGAAAATGAAAGTCACGCTTACTGAATTTTGTAGACTTCTCTGAAAGGGTCACTAAGGCAATGGATAAGGGGAAAACCATCCATACTGCCTACCTAGATCTGGTTAAAGCATTTGATACAACACCCTATTGGGTATTGTCAACAAACTTATGGAACTATGTATAATCCCCTTTATAACATACTGAATAGCTATCTGGCTCGCTGATAGGACCCAGGAGGTGAGAATAATTGAGTCCACCTCCACAAAGAGGCCAGTCACCAGTGGAGTCCCCCAGGGCTTTGTACTGAGCCCACTCCTCTTTGGCATCTACTTCTCTGATGTCAAAACCAATGTCAAAGCCTTTGGCTGATCAGGTTCTCAGATGATTTCAAACTGGGAGCAGTCATTGAATCCCCACAAGATGAGAACACTCTTTGGGAAGGTGTAATATAGACAAACGCAATATCAAGAAATGCATTATAGTACTTTTTGTGAAGTCTGCCACTCTGGGTAAGTATATCATCAATTAAACACCCTTAAAAGTTGATTCACTAGTCAGGGATCTGGAAACTCATGTAGATAACAACCTAGACTTTGACCAACATGTGCCCAAAGCAGTAAGAAAATCCTTCTATGTTACTCAATCTGTAAGCAAGGGCATGGCATCTACGTCCAGAGAGGTCATGATACCATTGTACTTGCCCCTCATCAGACCCATCATAGAGTATAATGCCCCTTTTGGTATGTACTTGACTAGACACATACAGCAACTGGAACATTCCCAAAGGTTCCTTACAAAAACAATACAGAGAGTAAACCCAATGTCCTATGCTGAATGCCTTAAAGCTCTGTCTGTTTACTTGGCATCATACAGACTTCTGAGAGGTGATCTTTGCCTGACATCCCTGGGTCCTGTTTATATGAGCCTTTTGTACGTCCACAAAACAAACTGCATCATAACTACTAGTAATTTTGTGTGTGACCTAAATAGGACATGTTTGAGAGACAGAGATGTTTCTCAGAGAATTTCCATTCTCTGGAACAGGCACCCCATCCATGTGAAGCAGACTTCCTCCCTATCTGTATTTCAGTACAGCTTGGACCAATGGATGGGTAATCAGAAATTCACCCCTGGACTGGCTCCTACATCTCTGATGGACAGAGGCAGTCAGTAAATGATCATCTATATGAATCAAATTTGTGGGTCATATTTGGGTTGCACGGCTTGGCTTATAAGGGATCTAGTGGTTGCTAGCATAGTATATACCTATGAAACTGGGTTTAAAAATGGGAGGGGTGTACATAACAGTTGCTATTTCTGCTGCAGTGTGCATTCTAGTCAACATTGCTTGCTCTCTGGGCATTCACAAAGAATGTATGCAAAATCTTCTCCATGTGTCTGTCACCCACAAGAATGATCTGATTCCCATCTTGTAGAGGACCAAATAACAGGACAGAGTCACCAGAAATGTATAATTTTAAGTGTGTGAGAATGGAGTTGGAGATCTTTAAAATCCCAACCCTGTATACTGCTTTTAATCAATTCCTCCTTTGGGATACTACTGTTTAAGAACTGCTTCTATTTACGGCAGTCCACATTAAAAAGTCTCAAGTTCAAACTACCAAAGGCCTTAAAGTGGAAAGGGATCCTTTAGGGGTATGGGGAACCTCAGTCTAAGCTTCATCCAGTAGCCAGGGACTGTTTCAGTGACACAGTATATTACATTGGATAAGCTAGAAGTACTGCCACCATTTAATGATATGACTTACAAAGGCAGTCTTAAACTCACTGAAGGAACATGCAGTGTAATTGGGAGAAGCATATAAATTACTCCAGAAGATAAAGCCATTAGAAATTCAGTGGTTCCTGAAAGTAGGTGTCTGACCAACCTCATAACCATTTAGAGGTTCAAATCCTATTCCATCATCAGATAAATGAAAGCACTGAGAATTCTTGTATTCCAGAAAATTATTTTAATATGATTCAGCAGAGTATTTATTCAGTTGTGATGAACAGTTTTGCAACTACCCAAAATCTGTACCATGGTTAAAAAGGGTCTGTATCATATGAGCAAATCACATAAATTGAGAATGCTCACAATATCGAACGTACCGGAATTTGAAGTGCTTTTTCTGAGATTGCGGTACCGTGAAGAATGGAATATTTGCCCTTTCCTCACTGTAGTGCAATCTCGGAGTTGGAATATATATTTACTGGGGGGGTGTGGGGGGGGGCACAGCCCCCACAATAGGAAGTTCAAAGTCTGGTACATTCGATATTATGAGCATTTGCAATTTGTGTGATTCGCTCATATGATATAGACCCGGTTAAAAAGGCCTATGGAAAAACAGATATAACAAAGCAAAACTCAGCTGGCCAAAATGGACTAAACAAGAGCTGGAACCAGGATAGCCAACATACAAACCATGACCATTTTAACATTTTCCACACAACCATAAAAAAAGAAGTGATAATACAGCATTCATTTGTAAAAATTCACATAGTCAGTACATCTAATTTTAAATCATCCAAGAAAAACAAACATGCAATGTTATAAACAATTATATATTTCCTGTACATGAACACCACACATGCCATGTGTAGCAGTATCTTAAGACAGTAAACCAAAGCAGTACAGCTTTACAAAGCTAGCACCTAGTGCTGTTTATATTATAGATGGTTATGATAAAGTCTCCGATCGTAACTGTATTATTATGTGTTTAACACATGGATGCTAAGAAATTCTCAAGAGCAAAGCTCGAGAGGTGAATCTTGGCATCCACGTTGAGAACACAATAATTCGTTATGATTGGTGAGACTGATTAAAATTCTTTGTCGTGCATGGTGTTTTATATACCCAGTGTGCTCCCAATTACAAAATTAAAAAATGAGCGAAAAGTGTTTTACCATCTTTGAAAGCAAGTAAAGCACTCAGTGAGTGCCAATGCACAGACAGCATGTGAATATAAGTGAAGGAAAATGCTACCCCAAATGAAATGTAGTACCCAGGATGTACAGCAGGAGTTATTCCATTTGACAGGGAGATAAAGTGGTTTCCATCTGCTGCATTATTATTTTTTTCTACCAGTTACCATGGGACGGCAGAGGGCTGTGATGTTTTCATGCCTGGCAGACAATGTGTCATTTGCATTTTATTAAATTTAAGGGATCTGGTTATAGTGAAGCATTTAGCAGTACAGTTCTTAAAATAATTTGTCTTTCCTCATTTTTCTGTTAAAACTATTGATTTTTATTGTACTTCAGATATGCTTTATGGGAATATATCTGTACCCAATAAACTTAAAGCATTAACAGTTTACATTGTACACCTTCTGACCATTAACCACCTTTTTTCACTGTTTAGATAAATGAGAATCATTGATGCAACCTTAACCAGTTGTTGAATGTGCATGCTTAAAAAAATCTAATGTTAAAATTGAAGGGGGCATAATTTTTCTAAAGATATAGTATGTAATTAACTCATATTGGCCTAAGAATAATGATAGCTGAATACTTATTCCACACATGAGGACATGTAGATAGCGATTAATTCTGGCATTTATACTGATCTTACGCATTTAAGTTACTAGATTTCAAAATATGATAATCTATTTTTGTGTGAGTGAATCTAACCCTTGATAAGGAGTAGAAAGTTAATGAGTACTATTACCAAACGTCTTACTGTTAGTGAAGAGGTGGAAGGGTTCTTTTCTTCTTTTTTTACTTTTCTCAGTTGGTAATACCCTTTAGGTATAACGATTATTTTATGAGAGTTGTCTCATGTGAGATATCTGAATGAATGATACTTCATAGTAGCACTTACTATCTAGGGACACTCTATCAGAGATGGAGGTAGTCCTGCATATATGTGGGGACCTTTCACCCCGTCATCTCCATGACAGTGGTAACTTGGAGCTGATAAACATAGACAGCTTAGGGTACTAGGACATTGTCTCATACATGAGAGGCACAGGGGCTCTGGCCCTGTACAAAAATGCATACTCAAAGAAAATTGCTACAAACCAGTTTTGAGCTGCAGCTGAGTGAGTCTGGTGTCTAAACAGTGTTAAAATTCCACTGATACTTTCCTTTTCACTGTAATTTTCCTTGCTTATTTCATTGCAAAGTTTATCCTTGTCAGTCACAATAAAGAATATTTCTTTATGACTTTTTTATAATTCTCTGTCAAAAATAATGTTATGTCTAACACTTCAGAAAATTCATTGAAATGTTGAAGTTCACACTGTGTTGTCAATAAACATGTGCATTGTGCTGAAGGAATTAGCCACAATTCAGCTTTGTGGTATAATATGATATTTTAAATTAAACCAATATTATATTTTTTTACATCATATTACAGTTGTCACTATCATATTTTTTGTGGCGAATAGTGTGAAATAAACAAAAAAGTATTCTGCTACCATTTTGTATGAGTAGGATGCATTATCACTCACTAACATTTTTTTACAAAACTTAAAAGTTTGTGCTTGTGATCATTTCATTTAAGGGGTTTATTATATCAGCCAATAAGTGACGATAAAAGATGCAGAAGTCCTATTACCTAAATGTCATCTCATCTAGAGACGTATAAAAATGTTATCTGCAGATAAACTCTGTTTTTCTGTATTATGACACAGCTGTAAAAATATTTATTAACATTCCTCGACTGAACAGAAAGAATCATTATCTTTCTATTACTTGTCAGGGGTCAGACTTACAAAAACACAATATCATATTTTCATATTTGCCTAACTTTGATGCAGTATAATCCCTTTGTAATCCTAGAGATTTAGCAGTGTGAAATCAGTGCCCTCATTAATTATAGAATTATTATGGTTAGGATCTAAATTTCTGGAAGTTGTAATAAGCTCAGAGATCTTTAGGACTATTTTTTTATGAATTACTTTAGGACTATTTTTTAAACTAATGCTGATATTTTTGACAGATAATTATCACAGGTACAGTTACTGACACTGTTAGTTGTATCAATCTTTATTTTGAAATCTTACCTTACCTTTGCCATTTTGTTATGGAATCCTGCTTCAGAATTTCTATTAATTTGATTCACAGTATAATCATTATTGTGTTTTATCTAGCTGAGCACTAACATCTTGTACAGTGATTGAGTCAGAACAAACATCATCAGGTATTGCTTATCACGCTGTGCTTTAGTTTTTAATACAAAGGGCATGTACAACATGGCAGAACACTAGAGAGGATGGAAATGTTTCGTTGTATGATCTCAATAAATGTGCAATGAGCTTTAATATTTGGTCACATCTGAACACTGTCTAAACCATTTAAATTAGCTCTCTTCAGGGATTTTACATATTTAGGTGTTTAAAATTAAAGGGCAGGATTCACGAAGGGTTACACGGAGTGTAAGAGACGTGCAACACTCCATGCAAGCCTCGCGATCCAGGAACAGCCCTAAACTCCGTGTAAGAGACCAGCTAAAACGTCTCTTACACGGACTGGGCGTGTACATGCTAAATACCTCACTTGCAGCCGAAAGGTATGCAAATGAGGTATATTAGCAATCCACGAAGCAGAAACCAGTCCGTGTAAGAGATGTTTTAGCTGCAGAAATGTACTCAGTTGACAACTGAGTACGTTTCTGCAAATTCCACAACGGAGCCATGTCAGCTCCAAAAAAAGGGTGCATATGACTCAGGCAGCATGCCAATGGCCAAATATGTGGCCAGTGGCAATATAACCCGATGCCAAAATATTAAAAAAATATATATTTTCCCCAGCGCAGTCTCGCGCAAACGGGCTGCGCTGTATAAAACCATAAAAAAGAAGGTTATAAACCCACAAATGTGGGTTTCATGCAATACTTGGAATGACAATGCAGAGACCACCAGACCAAAAACAACATGGCCACCGTGTAGTGGTTGCTAAGGGGGAAGCTGAGTCTAAGACATGTAACTAAGCATTAGTAGGCAATCTCATGTAAATGAGGGTTAGGATACTGAATTTCACAGTCACATAGCAAATGAGCACAGTCTGAGTAGTGTAAGAGATACATAAGGGGGAGGAATAGAGTAGGAGATAGGTGACATCACAGGGGGGAATGGTAGAAAGAAATGCAGTTCATTGGAGGTCAGTGTAACATGACAAATGACAGACACAGATCATGGAAAGAGGTGTGCCACTAGATAAGTCATGGAAAGTCAAGAAATGGAAGGTGTACACTGTTACTTACACAAAAGTTTCTTGCTGGGCGTGCATGCGCACGTGTGCGCGCCATGAAGCGCGAGTAGGGCAGTGTGCGCATGTGTAAGGCAGACTGAGCATGTGGGAGCATGTTGGGAGATGTTTAACACTGTTTGCGCTGGTGTACGCACGTGTAGGGCAGGCTGAGTATGTTGGAGGCTGTTGGCAGACGTGTAACAGTGTTTGCTCGTGTGTGCGCACGTTTTAACCCAAATAAGTAGATTCTGAACCGTGTAAGCACGTGTGCGCGCGTGTAAGCCACTGTGAGCGTGTTTCTGATGGTATGCATGTTGCTCCCTCCCTGAGGAAACAGAGAGGAAAAAGGAAGCAACAGAATTAATAGGAAGCTAGCAGGGATAACTGCTGAAGCTAGCAGGTGAAAACAATTAGAAGCAGGCAATTACACAGGCAGAATAGTAGCCCAGCACTTATAACTCTGCAAACAGTAGTGCAGGATGTTTCTCTTAAGAGACACTGCAAGACAGGAGTAAGCTAATAGAAGTGAAAACTGAAAAAGCTTAACTCAGAGCAGAAATGTTAGGGGCTGCCATAGCTGTCATAATGAGACATAGGCGACTTGCTGAGGGTAGTGACAATGCAGATGGTGCCAGACAACCCACAGTGAGGAGACAGAGAAGAGTGTACAGGCCCAGGGTCACCTACCACGGGTTACATGAGCTGGAGATAGTACAGCGCTATAGAGTGGACAGAGAGCTCCTGCAGCAAATTGTTGATCTGTGCAGGCCACGCCTCATACACAGAACCAACAGAGGGGAACCCATCCCAGTGGAAACCAAGGTATGTGTTGGCCTAAGAATACTAGCAACAGGTACCTTCCAGAGACCAACTGGCGATATGATGGGGATATCACAGGCATCAGCCTCCAGGGTACTGCACCAGTTCCTGGATGCCATGTCAGCACATGTTGGTGATCATGTATATTTCCCCAATGCCCGTGAGGTATTGGCCAGCAATATGCATCTCTTACAGCAAATAGCGGAATACCCTGAGGTAGTGGGTACAATAGACTGCACTTTATACGCATCAAAGCACCAGCCGGTGAGCGGGGTAGGGCCTACATTAACCACAAGGGCTTCCCCTCCATCAACTGCCAGGTCATGTGTGATGCCCAGGGCATAATAATGAATGTGTGTGCTGGCTGCCCTGGGAGTTAACACGATTCCCACATCTGGCATTTGACACAGCTGTACCAGACATTTGCCAATGGGGACATCCCACACGGACACCTAGTGGGGGATGCAGATTATGCACTGGAGCCATGGCTGATGACACCCATCAGAAACGCACACACACCCGAACAGGAACGCCATAATGAGGCACACGCACAAACACGTAATGTAATAGAGCGTGTGTTTGGGCTGCTCAAGTCACGGTTCCGGTGTCTGGACACATCTGGTGGAGCCTTGCAGTACACACCAACTACATGTACCCAAATTGTCATGGTATGTGCTATGCTACATAATATGATCTTGCGAAAACAGCTGCAGCAGGACCAGCATAGGGCCGGGCCAAACAGCCCCCCACCATTGCCAAGGCCATCACAGGCAGAGCGTGACTCGGAGGAGGAACAACCTGAGCCTGCCCCAGTAGGCAGAAGGAGGCGTGCCCAGTATGCCCTGGCCTTGGCAAAGAGGCAACGCATAGCACATACACTGGCTCAGTAGGAACCCTGGGAATGATACCCCCTCGACTCACTCAAATAATAACATGGATGCCTAAAATGACATGACCTGCTCACAAACATGTAGAGGGAAGTGTAATATGTGCATCCGACAGAGGCAGCCCTGCAGCACCACCTGAGGCATGAATGCCATGTGTTAAGTAATGTAACACCATGTACTAAATGCACACCTGAGCACCCTGACTAACATCCACCCTCACCAAGCATGAAGCCACAAAATGACAATGGGATGATCAAGTGCAATAACTGGCTGAAGTAATGCAGTTAGTCAAAGGGGAGCCAATGTGTTTCAGGCTGGGAAGACCTGCGGAGCATGACATGATGCACCACCTGCTAGGGGTGGCGTGCACCTATCATGCCATGCCCCATGGATACTGGCAAAGGCTGTCAGTACCCACAGCATGCCCTGAATAGGTAAGTCTCAAAACACAAACCCACCTTCATAGGTTCCACAAGGGATAGGAACCTAGATGTAATGCTACCCAATGACAGATGTCTAAACAGCAAGATGTGTGCAGTGTAAACGCACACAGTATGGAGAATGTAGATACCAGTCCTGTAATAGAGAACTGGGTCAAGGCTCACATCAGCACCCTAACACTACCAGGTCACACCTCATACTGTGCTGTACAGCCGCAAAACATGGAACAAGCTACAAAAGGAGGGTGACTAGCAATAAATGTCAAGGATAACCACGCCGCCATGTTGGTACCACAACAAGAAGCAGCATGGATTAGCCATGGTCAAATACCAATGGCTAAAACCGCCTCCCAGTATATAGCCTGCTGCAGACTACTGTCCTAATACCAGGAACTGCACCTGGCCTATGTCGGAATACATGAATATATCAAGCCCCCCAAACCACATTATATTGCTTGACTGAAAATACCCAGACATACACCGGGAGCATTATACTAGCACCAACACAGTAGGAGAAAATTTCCCAGAATCCATAAACCAAAATGCCCAGGAACAATGTACCACTCCCACAAGAGGGGTAAGCATACTGGGTGTGATAATCAGCAACATGGGTACTGGATGGCAAGATGAGAAGTGTACCCCTCACCGGTAAGACCAGACCATAGAGTAATCACACTGGATATACACATCCTGACCCCAGTCCCTGGCCAGAATACCACAGTGAAAAACATGTGTAAAGCATAGGTTGCAGCCCTCCAAACCGATGTTGAATCCACGAAAGGCCCTGTGCAAGTGCAGAATATGGGACACACCACAGAACATGTTATACAGGCATTCCATGAACACAGCCAGGAATTCTTGGAGTATGCAATCACAAATAACAACAACACACAATGCCATACATGCAGGCATCTGGCATGCTGGACTCCAGCCATTACCAAACCATGCAAGAGAATGAGGAAGCTACCACATGATAGAGCAAACATAAAAAGGGAAGTAATCACTGACCAGTAGTATGGCAATAACATATGTCCACACATACAATCCACTAAGTCCAGCCACAACAAGTAGAATCTGTGAATCCAGAGGCAATGTGATACCAGTCCCAAGTACACAGACAACCACAACACCCCCCCAATAAATAAAAATATATGTGATAGATGCAACCATGTATCCAAACCAGAGGTTGAGCTCCACCAACTCAGTACTGTCAAAACTAGTCAGGAGGAGAAGGTAACCACATACACCACAAACCCAGTCCCACATAGACCTACCACAACTGTAAACCAAACACATAAACACAGACAAATATTCCCGGAGGCCTTAATTACAAACACACCACACCAACAGAAGCCTCCAAAACAGATCACAAGCAACCACAACCTTCAAACATAGCACATGCAATGAATAGTACGCAAAGCTGGTGTGCCAAACAGTCACAGGCCAGAAGGAGAAACAACATGCCTGATACAGTTGTAATAGGTGTCTGTATAGGCAGACACACTGCTGTCCCACTCACCAGACTGAACAAGGGAAAGGGTAGAGTAAGCTGCCTGTAGGCTGCCACAAAATGCCACATAATACAAGTACGCAGGTCACCCCAAAGCAAGCAGAAATATGATGCACTCAATGTCCATGCTGGTGTGAATTACCTGAGATGTACCTCCCTGGTCAACATGAAAAGAGACATGGATGGTCCCTCTGAGTATGTACCCCAAGCCGGTATGACACTGGCTGTGTGCAGCATCCAACCCTCACCAAGAATGATGCCACAGTACAAACACAGAATGCTCATGTTAACAGCTGGCACAGTTACAGCTGTCAGTCCAAGAGGGTCTAATGTCTGTCTGCTTGAGATGTCAAGCATGACAAGCCATGCTGCTGTTCCAGGGATGGCTTGCACCTGTTACCCGTGTGCGTCTGGATACTGGATAAGGCCTTTGCTGCCTCCTTAGAGCCGTATGTAGGCAAGGCCAAAAAGACTACCCACCACCCTAGAAAACATAAGTGGTAGGAAACATAAGGGTAATGCTGACCAATGCCAGATGTGTAAACTGCAATATGCATGCCCCTGAGGCACTTCCCATTATGGAGAACATCGATGTCTGTGCAGTGACAGAAGCCTGCTGCAAGCTTAGTGATAGCACACCAGCACTACTAGGTTATACCACATATCATGTGTTATGACCCCAACACCTGCACCAAAACATCAAAGGAGGGGGAGTATCCATATGCAGCACAGACACCCATGTGGCCAGGTAACTGACAATGCACAAAGCAGTGGAGACCACCCATGTGCACCTAACTGTAGTCAAAACTGCTGTACAGTCTGTAGCATGCGACAGACCACACTCTCACACACAAGAACTCCACCCAGACATCCTGAAGACACTGGACAGTATGAATGTCCCACCAAATACCAGACAAGGTACACACAAATTACCACATAGGTGGCAAACCATTATGTATGCAAGGAGTAATCAGGGACCTAGGGACACAGGACGACAGTAATATGTCATGTGACACTCACAATGCCAATGTGGCTAGGAAGATTGTCGATATTGGACACCGTATCATGAAAGGATTCACATCTACATCAACAGAGGTCACTGTGCTGCTGTACTGTTCCCTTATCAGACCCATAATCTAGTACAATGACTCATATGGGATGTACCGTACATGACACCTGCAGCAGTTCGGAAGACCTCATAGTTACCCCACCAACAGGATAAAGGGTGTGAAATATATGTCATATGCTGCCTGGCTGTAGACACCCCAGCTGCATGCAGTCACAGACTGCCTACACAGAGGCATTGTATGTCCGTTGTACAAGGCCATGTCCAACACAGGGGTAATGGACATGCTCCACCACAGGAAATCAAAGCCATTGGAGCTGTGAGAGTGACAGATGTCAGCCTCAACACATAATGAAATAAGATGTGCTGGAGGGACAGATACATAACCCAGAGGCTCCCCACACCCAGAAACCCAATCCATGTTAGGCAGAGCCCCTCACTGACACCCCTCAACAGGAATATTGCCAAGTGGATGGATGATCGTACATGTATACTGGGGGTCCTCACTGTGTCACGGCCAGACAGATGCACAGTGAAGAAATTCATAAATGGCCATAAGAGAACATAGCAAGGGGTGGCGAAAGACACACACACTCTGGCTAGGCTTACTAATGGCCTAGGGTGTATAGCCTAGTATGAACCCATGAACCTATGAAGATACAAAACGTACAGGACACTAAGGATAATCACAAGGCTTACCCAACTGATGGTAGGAACCATGTTGGACATCCACAGATATGCTCCGAATCACACAGATGTTACAAACAACATACCAAACACACAAACATATTGCTAACATACAACCTGTCAGGTGCAGTGCAAACACCCCCCCCCAGAGTGCAAAATACCTATCCCAGCAGACTGATGGTCCCCTGACATTGCAGATACTGAGGTCGCAGCCATCATCTGCAAAGCAGAACACACAGCAGCAAAGGTATGTGATGGTGTCCTGTGCTGAGGCCAACATGGACTCCAAGAATAATGGAATGCCAAATCACACTACTGCCCAATGTCAGCCTTACCACAGGATATGTACCCAAAGAGCAGTGTACAACAACAATGGTCCATCACAACAAAGGAGTTGCCTGAATGGATACTGCAAACTACCACCCCAGGATCCTGACAAGCTTGTTCTGCACAGCTATGGAAAGGATCAGTATGTACCGCAGACAGAAGGCTGTTGTGGACCTACTGATACTGGACCCTACACAGTGTGGCTGTCGTAACTGCAGATCCTGCCCCTAAACATGTTTGACCCATTTGAAGCAGTCATTAAGGTCATTGATGAGGGCAATGTGGTCCACACAGCGTAGCTGGACCATGCACATGCTTCTAGACAATACCATACGAGTTCAGTATGGATATGTTCACCAGCTTAAATATCTACCACAATGTCAGTAGAGGGGTTGCAAACCAGACCAAGGACAGAACTGACATAGTCAGACATGCCGCATTCATGTCAGACTACAAATCAGATATGAGTGGCATCCCACAAGGCCTGGTCTTGGCCCCCCCCCCATTCTGTATATATGTCCCATAGGTATAGGCCAACATGGAAGGACTGTGACTGAACATGTATGCAGAGGAGTACAAACAGCCCACCATATCCGACCCCCAGCTGACACAAGCAACCCACAAAAGGGCCACCTACAAACAGACAACTGGAGCCATAACCATGTCAGCAAGCTAATTGCAGAACTGTGTATAGACAACCACCGTGGATATACAGTAAGTGCCCACAAATTACCACACAGGTGTTAACCCATGACGTACCTAACATGTAATGTGAGACCTGGGTACAAAAGGTGATAGATATCCTGCACTGGACAAACATGTGGCTCTGCAGTCATCCTCCATCAGCATCACAAGTGACTACAATAGCCCCTGTGGGATATACCGCAGCAGACACCTCCATCAACTGTAAAGTCCACAACAGTACCCCACCAGCAGTAGCAAAGAGCATGAACAGATGCCATGTGTTGCCTGAGTAAACAAACTGCAGCCCCACACACCGCCATACTGCCCAGCTACAGGCAAGCTGTGCCTGATGTATGAAGCCATGTCCAACCTGGAAGGAATGAACATATTGCACCTTGTACAATCTGAATGGCAGTGAGCTATGCACATGAGAGACCTGAACCCCAGCACTGACATACATAGGACAAGCTGTACAGAATGATCCATAACACAGAAGGCACCCCCACTCTTCAGTAAACTCCTGGTACAGGTCAGCCAGAGAGTCACATATTGACACCCCTCAAGAGGAATCCTGATGAGTGGATGGGAGATGGTTGGCTAACCCTGGGTATCACTGTTATGTCAGAGGTAGACGGAGGCACAGTATACTAACCATGACATATGTCATGGCAAACTTCAGTTACAATGTGTCGAAGGACAAACACACCCTGTGACTAGCATCAGAAATGGCCTAGGGAACATTGCTAGTGTTTGCCAATGTCCACCCATGTTGTGGAATACACTAGCAATGTTGGACGAGCCTGGTGTAGGTAGTCCATATCTGAACATAATGCAACATGGTCATATGTGCACAACTGGCCCCTACACAGTCTGTTCTGCTCACTATGAAGATGTCAAGCAGTCATAGGACTAAAGCCCAGGATACTGTCCACCACAATGAAAGTACTGAACCAGTACACTATACGGTACTACAGTGTTAGGTCATTATGAAAGTATGTTGAGAACTGTCTGCAAAGTATCCCATGCAATCCCTGCAGGCACAGTATAATCCCTGTTGTGGCAGACACGAAGCAGTTGGCCAGTTAGTACACAACATGACACCCAACACACAACCATAAATGTGAGATATTGTTGAAGTGTACACACACCCAAATATGTGGTGGACTTCAGAGTGCAACATATGGAAAGCTCACACTGGGCATACTCGCACACTTTGATAAATGAGGCATATGTCAGACAACATGCCATGGAAAGGCTGAACTGGGCATGCTCACACACTTAGGCCATATCTCTGTTTAGCAGTTGGCCACACATATCTGGTATTTGTACGTGTCAGTCCAGAAACCAACCACAACACAGCAATCTGCCTAGTGCACACAGTAAATGACTACAGAGACATAAGTGATATAGTGGATCACTGTCATATGCAAACATCTTCCACAGATACACAAGTTGGTCATAGGAACAGGGAATGCTATGGCAATAAAGACCTGCAAACAGTAGAACAGCACAACAAATATTGTGCATCCGACAATTGAACATATGGGTGTAGAGGTCAATACTAGGCTTGTTGCCCTAGGGAATGACAGCTCAGCCAGAGTGTGCTTGGCATCTGCATCCCCAGGACAGTAGGCTACTGTGCCACTGTAAAGTAGGTCACAGAAGGCAACATGTGAGGCTAGTGAGCTGTGCCTCTGTCAAGCAGGGGCACCGTGGAGAATCCCAGGGATTGAATGTGCTAAGCCACAGCCATGTTGTCGGTGTGTGCTGGGAGAGGGTTGCTGAGGATCTCTGACAGTAGGTGTCCGTCAATAACAGACTGAGGGGAACCCTATCTGCATTCTCTGGACGATTCCAACACTGTGTTGTAATGATTATGTGTGAATGAAGTGCCATGCTGGAACTGTTCATAGATGTCCTCCCTCTGTGGGCTACAGCTCTGCAATGTATTAGCTCACTCTGTCTGTTGTACGGCGCATATATGGCTGGTGTACAGCTGACAGGTGTCTTGTTGTGGAGCAGTCATGGGTATATGTGGGATAGCATGATCAATGCAAACCATACACATGCTCATAGAATGCAATTGTCAAGGATTATGCTGAGTGGCCAGTATAGTCCCCCAGCATGGGTCCTCTGAAGTCGTCCACCCCAGTCTTCACAAGTGTAGAGTCTGCTTGTGCTAAATACAGTTTGTGTGCAGTGACAACCTTGCCTGGGGGTGGAGATGGGATATGGATGTCCAGGTAAAGGTGGGTATGGTCAGATATCAACAATGGTGGTCTACCTCTGGTGTGGAACAGTGGGTACCCACGTTGCAGATGGACAGGTGCAATATGTATTCCCCCATGTGGCTGTGGTGTGTGGTTCTGCCATAGCACATGGACCCACAAATTGTAGTGACTGTAGAGTAAAGTGGTAGAGGCTGGAGTAGTTCTCACACACAATATGCCTGTACCTGATGTTAACAACTGGAATGGTGTATGTGAACACCTGCATATCCCGGCACTGTTCCCAGGGAAGCTAAGTGTGTGTCCTGGATGTGGGTGTGGTGTTCTGGACTGGTTGTGTTGTGTGTTACAGGTCCTGTGGTAACAAAGCATGGTATAGAACATAACCTGCCAGTGCAATGTGCATATCTGACCCTGACGTAGGTGGCTGCAAATGCATATATATGCTATCCCCCACCTGACAGGTAGTACTACATGTGCATACCTCTGTAGAAATAAAGATGTCAGCACCCTATAAATACTGCAGGTGCAGAGCAGATGCCCAGTAATTCGGATAGTGCGCTCTGCTAATGCGTCTCCCTCAAGTGTCATAATATAGTTAGGTAGGGGTTTGAATCCTGAAAATGCTCAGTGTGTGTGGGTGGGTGAGTGGGGTTTGTGTGTGTGAAAGGCTGTGAGAGGGAAATGTCCCTTTTGGCAACTGGGAAAACACACTACAGGATGCACATTCCCCTTTCTAAACACTGATGATGTCAGCACCCTATAAGTACAGCAGGAGAATTGAAACCTCCCAATAATGTGAATAGCGTGCTCTGTTAATGCGTCCTTCTCAAGTGTCATAAAATAGTTAGGTAGGGGTTTGAATCCTGTACATGTTTAGTGTGTGTGGAGGGGGTTAGTGTGTGTTCAAGACTGTATGAAAGAAGTA
Organism: Protopterus annectens; assembly: GCF_019279795.1. NCBI lineage: Eukaryota > Metazoa > Chordata > Ceratodontiformes > Protopteridae > Protopterus > Protopterus annectens. Next base: position 1,118,578,485 of record NC_056728.1, read on the forward strand.
TCCCTTTTGCCAACTAGGAGAACACACTACAGGATGCACAATCCCCTTTCTAAACACTGATGATGTCAGCACCCTATAAGTGCAGCAGGAGAAGGGAATCCTCCTACTAATGCAAATAGCACGCTCTGCTAATGCGTCCATCTTAAGTGTCATAACATAATTAGGTAGGGGTTTGAATCCTGTCCGTGCTCAGTGTATGTGGAGGAGGTTAGTGTGTGTTCAAGACTGTATGAAAGAAGTATTTCTTTTGCCAACTAGGAGAACACACTACAGGATGCACATTCCCCTTTCTAAACACTGAAGATGTCAGCACCCTATAAGTACAGCAGGAGAAGAAAAACCTCCCAGTAATGCGAATAGCGTGCTCTGCTAATGCGTCCAACTCGAGTGTCATAACATAGGTAGGTAGTGGTTTGAATCCTGCAAGTGTGTGTGTTTGGATGAGGGGGGTTAGTGTGTGTGCAATTTTGTGTGAGGGAAATGTCCCTTTTGGCAACTGGGAGAACACACTACAGGATGTACATTCCCCTTTCTAAACACAGATGATGTCAGCACCCTATAAGTACAGCAGGAGAAGGGAAGCCTACCAGTAATGCAAATAGCGCACTCTGCTAATGTGTTCGTCTCGAGTGTCAGAACATAGTTAGGTAGGGGTTTGAATCCTGCAAATGCTCAGTGTGTGTGGAGGGGGCTAGTGTGTGTGCAAGTTTGCATGAAGGAAATATCCCTTTTGGCAACTAGGAGAACACACGACAGGATGCACATTCCCCTTTCTAAACACTGATGATGTCAGCACCCTATAAGTACAGCAGGAGAAGGGAAACCTCCCAGTAATTCGAATAGCGCACTCTACTAATGTGTCTCTCCCAAGTGTCATAATATAGTTAGGTAGGAGTTTGAAACCTGTAAATGGCATGTGTGTGTGTTTGGATGTGGGGACTCTGTGTGTGTGCAATTCTGTATGAAAAACCTGTGCTTTTTTGAAATCAGGGGATCACACTACATGATGCACATTACCCTTTCCAAACAGTGATGACGACAGCACCCTATACATACAGCTGGAGAAGAGACACCTGCCAGTACTCAGAATAGCGCAACCTGCTACAGCGTCACTCTGAAGTGCCATAACATATTTAGGTAGGGGTTTGAAACCTGCAAGTTTGGATGTGGGGAGTTTGTGTGTGTGCATTTCCGTATGAAAAACATGTTAGTTTTGGCAATCAGGAGATCACACTACCTGATGCACATTACCCTTTCAAAATACTGATGATGTCAGCACCCTATAAGTACAGCCAGTGAAGAAGAACTGTCTAGTAATTTGAATAGTGCGCTTTGCTAATGCGTTTCTCTCACGTGTCGTGACTTAGCTTGGTAGGGGTATGAATCCTGCAAATGGCAAGTGTGCGTTTGTGTGTGTGGGAGTAGTAGGGTGTGTGTAAATGCAAGTGTGAGAAAACAGATCCTTTTGGCAAATACTACAATACACCAGATGATGCATATTCCCCCAATAAACACAGGGGATGTCACCACACTATCAGCACAGCCAAACAGGGCTAGTTGGCTAGTAATGCCAATAGTGCGCTCTGCTACTGTGTCTATTACGATTGTCAGAGTACAGATAGGTATGTTTTGGTAACCCACAACTGCCACGTGTGGTTGTGTCACATATTATGACCTTGAGTGGGTCTTTGTACATAACAATGCATGCCATTGCCTAAACCAGCAATGGCATTGCACACATGATGTATGTGTGTGACACATACACATAAATACCTGTGACCTGCAGTAGTTACCATGTCTGACACATGCCTCGAGTGGATAAATGGTATTTGCAATGTATACCAATATGACTGTGTCTTACTGTGCAGGGGCTGCACGTGGTATGTGTCTATACAGTGTGGGTGTATATGGTAAAATACCTACAGCAGGGGATACACATCTGGTCTGGGCCATATAGTGTACATGTAGTCGATGTACAGGTGCTGCATGTTCCCACCTGTTGTGGTAGTGGTACCATGTCATTCCACTGCAATTCAGTGACCACATGCTGTGAACCCTTCAACTAGTGTGTTGTAGCTACAGTAATGCTCACGCACAATGTTTGGCTGGATGCAGTCCAGCCATATAAAGACAGTTCTTGAGACTGTCATATTGCCAGTGTTGTTATGGAGGATAGGTGGTCTTCCTGTGTATGAGAGGGTTGTGTGTGCCAGGCTATGAACCAGATGGCAGTCCAACACACTGTTAGCTGCACATGATTAGGCCCTGATGCTTTGTGCTGTGCCAACAACCTGGAGGTGTGTGTATCTGTGGTGCCTTAGGATACTACCCCCTGTCCATGTATGTTACACGTGTAGGGGATGACAGGCATGGTATGGGGCATAACCTGTCAGTGATGGGTAACACCTGTGAGCCATGAAGCAGGACTCTGGTACTGCACAGACATTGCAGTTCACCGTGCTGAGGACAGTGTCCGGTGCATGCATCTTGCGGTGTACACTGCTGTTGTTGTGTAGCAGCACTGTTAGTGTCCTAACCTGTGTGATACCCATGGAGGTGGCTATGTAAACCGTGTCCTGCAGCATAAGGCAGTATGTGTGTATCAAGGAGCTTTGCCAATATACATCGGGCCATGGGTGTCACATGCAAGATGACCCTTGCACATCATTGTGGCTTCCCTAGCATGTAAGCACACGTTGACAGCCAGCGGATACCCTATGAATGACATTGGAGACTGAGCATAATGTAGACATACAACACCCTTCCCACATATAGTGGTAGCATACCTGGTGAGGGTATGTTGGCAACCAAGATCAGGCTCATACTGGCTTGTGCCACATGCTGAGAGATCCATTCTATGTTCCCTATCATGTAGTCCAGGGAGGTATGTCTCAGGTCAGCCATACTGGCATGGTCAATGAGTGAGTCATATGTGTCCATGCCTCTGACTGACCTGTATGCATGTGTTCTGTGGTGGACCATAGTGCCCCTGAGGCATATCACTGTGATCTTCACCAGATACAGCCTGTTGAGCGGGACCACAGTGCAGCACCCAAGACAGGTACCTGACACGTCTGTGGCAGATGTGTTGTGTAGCCGTACAGGCTGTGAGTGTGTGGCACACGGGATGTGTGTGCCATGTGTGGCATGTGCTCTGTTCCGATGGAATATATGCCTGTGTGCCAGCTGCGGAGGTGTGTGATGCTCAGGCAGGATGCTATTCTGAGTCCCCACGTATGCCCCAGTGTGTTCAGCATGCTGTCAGTGCGTGTCAATGTCTGACTTGTATTGTAGTCACTGTAATATTTTTTATTTATTTATATATTTATCTTACATTTGTTGACCGGGATAGTCCGACTGGATGCATGTCCATTTTCAGCGGAGGCCCGGGGAGAAAAGCTCCAAGGGTAAGCAGATACAGCATTACATAATACCAGCATTACATATTACAAACAGATTATTTACAGAGATTACATAAGTAAGCAAGTTAAACATGTTCCACAGGTTAAAGTTAGTCCTGAGCACAAGTCAGGATTAAATTAAATTACACAGTAAACTGGTTAACAGATTTTACACATTCGAGTTAGCCAGGCTTGATACATTGACATAGCCAGTTAAGTGACAAATGTTGTTTGAGTGTAGTGTTAAATTGACCTAAGGTGGAAAGTAAGGTAATATCAGCTGGACGTGAGTTCCAGGATCTAATTACAGAGTTTGCAAAGAGAGAATCACCGGCTGTTTTATTCATTTTGCTAGTCTGAATTAGTAGTTTGTTAGAGGATCGAAGCAGTCTAGGATTGTTATAGGGGGTGATAATATTTGAAGTGCAGGAGTATTGTCTGGATTATAGAGGATTTTATAGGCCATAATCAGTGCACCTTGGCCTCTGCACCAATTGTAAGCCAGCATTTGCTAATTGCATACAGCCAGTTGTGTACTGAATGCAGTTCTCACTGTGATTTCAGGACAGTGCTATAAAAGGGTATGTGAGATAGGCATTGCCCTTTCAGATTGTAAGGGCGGGGACCATGCTGGTATGCTGTGGACACTGTTCTGTGAGTGTAAAGGTTAGTATCTCTCTCATGATTCAGGCTGTGTTGTAGATTCACATTTCTCCATTCCTCCCTCCTGTTCCCTGTAGTAAGTGTGTATGCACAATGACACCTACAACTATATATAGATATATATTTATATATATATATATATATATATATATATATATATATATATATATATATATATGTATGTACATATACATACATTTATATATGTACATTAACTGACATTATTACCTACAAGCTACCAACTAGCATGGCTATTTCTGTTCACACACTACTATTATGGGAGTCCCTTAGTTTTGACAGTAATTCTAAATGACATGCTTTGGGTACTACACATCCTATATTCCCTTTACATTCATCCCTACTATTACATGTTATATTTATTTTAGCACAATGTTTTTGTATAAGAGTCATGGCTTAGTGGTAGGTTATACAGACTACTGGTTCCTGGGTTCGGGACTGACAGTGGGATTTTATTTTGCTTTTGAACTGAGTCCCATGACCTGTCAATCAAAGTGACTAAGGCACTTTTAAGCAGTTGTAACCGGGTTAGCGCTGGTTTGCGCGGAGCTCACGCATGCGCACTGGCGGTTAGCTACAACCACTTAACAGTGCTTACTCTGGCGCACACCTGTGCTATTTTCTTTGAAAGAAATGAAAATGGGGAGACAGGAAAGTGGTGAAAAAGGGGTCACAAAGAGGGTAAGACAGTAGGGAAACAAGCTTGGGATTTGTAGGAGGGATGTAGGTAAGGCCCATAGCTGCCCATTTCTTCATCAGCAACAGCTGTGCATATGTATGTAATCTGGTGTGACATTTGAAACCTTCCACCCCTGAGAGAGGTGTCAGGGCAACAATAATACTTGTTGTACAGCCAATTGTAATTGATAGTTTCCATGTCCAGCAGACATGTGTGCGGAATGGGCAGCTATGTATGGGGCGTAATTTTTTTGTGGGTACAGAGTGCCCTTTTTTTTTTTTCAGGTGAGAGTGATATGTCAGGTGAAGGAAGTTGGTACAGCTGGGGAGGTAGGTTGGGTAGGTAAACAGACAAGACAAACAAGACACATACAGGGGTGGTGTATGACACGTGTGGGGGGGGCTACACAATTGACGGGGACGGAGGTTTGGATATCCAGAGCCCATGAGCCCACAGATGGCAACAGTGGTACTGATATCCCCACCCATAGGCAGTTGCCACTGTTCCTTCACTGCCCAGGATGGGGCTGTGCTGGGGGCTGTGTAGGCCAGGCAACAGGCATGCCCGTAAATTGTGCCACTCGTGCCTCAAGCTGGCGTAGGGGCTCGAGAACAGAGTCCTGAATCTCCCTACGCATCACAGTCCGGACGCTATGGAGGGTGAGTGGTGGTTCTCCTCCGGCCACACTTGCAGAGGGGGGGAGAGCCCCATCCCCTGCAGAGCTTCCACCTGCAGGTGGCACAGGGCCACCGGAGGAGGGTCCAGACTGGGCACTAGTGCCAGGTGCACTCACCAGCTGAGGTGGGAGAGGTGGGTCTGCTGGAACCCGCCTTCCCTCTCGTCCTATGTTTTGCATTATGTCATGACAGTTTGGGTTAGTGACATATAATACCATTCACAATTAGTTGTAACAGCATGCATTAGTATTCCCATTAACCAAACACCCAGATATTCACACCATTGAACAGCGAGCATAACACATGCATAATTTGAACAGCAATACACAGTCCAACAACATGCAGGGTTGATTGATGGCAACGGGCCATCAGGTTTGGATGTATGAACAGGGCAGATGCATCAACGGACATGCAAATATATATGACCCAACAGGACAAACGTCCAGGGGTGTTAATTGTGATTGCACACACTATTTTCACGTGGAATGGGTTATATGTGGTTATAGGGTGGGGTGAAGAAAATAATATTAACGCCTTCAAATACCAATACATATGCTGTACATTTCTAATATCTGCACATATATACACACTACTGTTCTAAGTACAGTTTCCAATATGATAACTACTTCAACTTGGTGATAGGACTGTTACTGCAACATCAATATACGTTTTATTGTTCTTCATACACATTCATATCTAGCTTTGTTCAGCTACATCATCCTGCTACATTTGCTTTATATAGCTATAGCCAAGTGTGGATGTTTGGTATATCAGACAATCATACTATCTGCATATTGCAGACTGAGAGCAACATATCCAGATTTTGGGATACACATTCCAGATGCAGCAACACTTTGAACAGATTTTGCTGTTTGGTTTGGATTCTCACATGCATTTCATTCTGTACTGACTGCAGTATACTTTATTCAGGGGTTATTACTACTGTATTGCTGGATTCATGACACTTTCTCACACTGTCTCACTTATTTTCATTTTACTATTCAGGATGGTACTTACTTCTAGGCTTTATTGACATGTTTTACCTGTAGTTATTACAATCCTTTCCAGCAGTCTCACTTCTGTCATGTTTCAGTATTTCAACAGGGATATATTTCACACATGTGATTTCATCATCTTCTGCAGCTATACTTTTCAGCCTGCTACAGGTTGTGTACTATTTTCTTACAGGTGGGGCATTTTTATTTCAGAATTTATGTCAGACATTTTCATTTTTCTGTTTGGCTTACAGGCTGCAGCACACTTTTGTAATCAAGCAATACTTGCAAACACTTTCACACTGTTACTTGCACATTTTATTCCTTAGTGACTACATTGCACTCTTTTGCTGACTGTCATACTGTTATATTTCTTCACAGTTACTGGTAGTGGATTACTGACCTGCCTGGTGGCGCAACTGCACCAGCCTATCGCCATAGGCTCTGTGGTTCGCAGAACGGACACCTGCAGCTGTAATATAAATGAAGTAATATTGGAATACACATCTCCATAATATCAGCTAGTTTAATTTCTTACATACATAATTAAATGTAACTTACTCAGTAGTGGGGCGTTGGGCATTTGCCGGGCCTCCTGGATCCAAAGGTTCAGTTGGTCCTGCTTGCATCTCTTCAGGTCCGCATGGTGGTGACGGACCTGCTCACCAGTCCTTGGAATCCCTGTGGCACTGGTGAGATCATGAGCCAACCGGTTCCACGCCTCAGCCCTGTATGCTCCCCAGAGGACCTGGCCCTGCATGAGTTGGGCCTCATGATTGTGGACTAGGAGCCAGACCATGTACCTGGACTCCTCAATGCCCCACCTCTGTGCTCAAAAGCAACTACCCTCTCCTACTCCTGTCATTCTGGCTGCAGTTCAGTTCTACAATCATTTATGCTGTGTATTCCCGCCTATGGGGCTTATATAGTCCGTTTTTCCCGCACATATCTGTGATTGTCCAATTTGGAATTGTATCAACTTCAGTAAACCTGCATTGTCATGCTGTAGTTTGTATTCATTCCTATATATTAGCTATTATTGCATTTATAAGTACTGCTGTCATGGCTTAGTGGTTCAGTACCTTGACTATGGTGTAGAGTATCCTGGGTTCGAACCTGGCCACTACTTTTTATTTTTTATGACTGTCTAGACAAGCTGAGGGGTGTGTCTGTGTAAAGGCAGTTTTGATACGGCTTGCTCAATGTTGCCCGTCGGTTAGCTTGTTTGCGCGGTGCGCAGCTCACAAGAACGGGTACGCTGCTTTAAGCCTCATTTGGCTATCAGCACGCATATTACGCTCAGCTCAGTTAGGGGCACATAGATTTAGCGTGTTAAACCACTACTCAGCTATGGGCACTCATTTTGCACCAGTTAAACCACTGCTCACCTATGGGCAGATGCACTCACCCTGTTAAACTGTAGCTCAGCTATGGGTACATCTGGCATTTTTTATTGTTTTGTTACCTCACATTTGTTCAATATCAATGGGCTATTTCATTACATTTTACATAAAATGTGATCTTATGTGTACATATTTGTCAGGGACTTGTTTCGTGCTTATTTTGCTAAAAATAAAAATTGGTGTTGTGGGGCTCGAACCATGAATGCCTGCTCTTCAGCCAACATCTCTACTGCTACGCTATTGTTTCTTGGCTTACTTTGCATATTTAGTTCTTATATGCTTTCCCACTGACTGCTAACTGTAGCTGCGCTTACGCACGCATAAGCGCACTCACGGTTAAACATCTTTACAATTTAAAAAAAAATGATGTGATGTTCATTTGTAGTCTGTGGGGACATGTGTTGTGTTGTGTTTATTCACATTTCCATGGACTCTGGCGTGGGTGTTTACTTTGGGCACTTTTACTCTTCTGGGGGCGTGTCCGCTTACAGGGCTCGGCCTACAGACACGTCCCCTACTGTCTTACACGGACCGTGTTAGCCTTAGGTGTGATTCAGCATGCTCTCATGAATATGCAGAGCATGCTGACATCACTCCGTTTAACTGCAGCCTCCTTGTATGAGTTATAACTCTTACACGGAGGCTTCGTGAATCCTGCCCAAAGTCTTTGTTGTCAGTACATATGAAAGAGATAATGCTGAAAAACAGTACATTAACCTTTACTACAATCTTTTTCGCAAAAAATTATTAAATGAGTCCATCATGTAAGTTGCTAATATCTGTATCTTTCTTTACTATATGTCTGCATAGGGAATGGTAAAATGATTCATAACAATTCATAAGTAGTTTGCTGTGTAAGCAGAATCTATATAACTGCTGGAAATGTCATTGCATTTGAAAAAATACTTAATAGAACTTTACATTCTACCCATCTATAAGTTTGGTTATAAAGATTAAGACTGTGCATTGCTAACAAACTTCATCCACTAAACTTAGATTTTGATCTCTCCACTTGCATATTCTACAATAGTAATAAGTTATTTCTTTCTTTATTTGTTTAATGACTGCATTGGACTAGCAATATCCTCTTTGTAACCACAACTTACTTACAATTAATTTAGTATGGTATAATAATAAAAACAGTAACAACTTACAACAAAGTAATATTGATATCTGCACTTGTAAACTCTTATCTGAGAATACATGATCAACAAATCAAAAAGCAATTGGATATACTGAGATTTGGCATTTTCCAATCTTAGAGACAGCAAGTGGTCACCTGTCACATTGCACATACGACATATTTTGATTATAATCTATATAGTTAATGATAAAGAATCTTTGTATGGACTTATTGTATTTATTTAATAATGTATATAGCTTTAAATAAGTGTAGTGTTATGATGAAGTCAGTAAGTTTAGGGAAAGCAAAGCTAAATCTGAAGGCAAGAAATGAAAAACAGGGATAAAGCCTGGGAGCACTGGCACAAAACCAAACCTCCCTCAGATAGACAGAAATTCCTAGAACTACGCAATAGAGTCAAAAAGCTAATAAAACAGGACAAATCCCAATACTACGAGTCTGCCCTAGACTCCTCACAACACAGCCCCAAACAATTCTGGTCCTGCATAAACTCCATCCTCAACCCAGGTAAAGTCAGTACCCCTCCTCCTAACATCCCTCACTCCTCAGAAAATATTGCTACCTCATTCAACACACACTTCACCCAAACCATACTATGACTAGCTAAACAACACAACCCCCCTCCCCTCCAACCCACACCTTCAACTAGTAATCTCCCCACTGCCTTCTCTTTTTCTCCTGTACCTAACTCCAACATAAAAAAACTCTTAAGTAAACTTAAACCCACCAAATTAGCAGCAGACAGCCTCCCAAGTAAATACCTACAAATCACAGCTGATGCTCTGGCCTACCCAGTATCCATCTTGATTAACCGATCTCTGTCAGAAAGTTATGTTCCCACACTGTGGAAAGTATCACATATAATTCCCCTCCACAAAGGCGGACCCTCCACAGAACTAACCAATTACTGCCCCATAGCTATTCTCTCTCCACTCTCCAAAATACTAGAGAGATGCATACACTCTCAGGTCTCAGACTACCTCCATACTAACAACCTCCTTTCCAGTACTCAGCATGGTTTCCGACCAAACCATAGCACCACCACTGCCTTACTCTCCTTTACTAACACTATCCCTCAGCATAAAAACAACGGCTATCTCTCCTCTGCTACTTTCCTAGACCTATCTAAAGCATTTGACATGATCCCACACAAACAACTTATCTCTGTCCTCAATAACCTATCCTTCTCACAATCGGTCACTGACTGGTTTCAGAGTTACCTGTCTGACCGCCAACAATCCGTTGTATGGCAGAATGACATATCTCCCCAACTACCTGTCTCCATAGGGGTTCCCCAAGGATCCATCCTTGGACCCCTACTCTTCTCTGTTTACACCAATAATCTAGCCTCTGCCACCAAACATGGCACACTCATACAATACGCAGATGACTCGACCATCATCTGCTCAGCCCAGTCCCTACCAAAACTGCAAAAAGTCACACAGGAAGCCTTTTCCTCTGTTGAAACATGGTTATCCGATGCCCGATTAATACTCAACCCAAACAAAACTAAACTACTCATCTTCCAACCCACCAAACATACTCAAAACAACTCTCACTTTAACATCATGGCAAAAGACAACACCACTATATTCCCCACTGAACACACCAAATTGCTAGGAGTGGAAATAGACAATACACTAAAATTTGACATTCACATATCCATGACTATAAAAAAAGTCCACAAAAAACTAGGAGCGTTATACAGAAATAAGCAATTTCTCACCAAAGCAGCAAAGATTTCAATAGCAAATTCCCACCTTATCTCCACCCTACTTTATGCCTCTCCAATATATACCAACCTAAGGCAATGTGATCTAAACAAGCTAGAGACCTGCTACAACAAAATTGCCAAATTTGCCACAGGGGCATCATACTGTAGTCACCACTGTCTCTCACTTGCTGAACTGGGCTGGGTTGAACTCCCACACCTCCTTCAGTGGTATCAACTCTCACTCGCCTACAAACTAGTAAACCATCCACTAAATGTCCCATCCCTCCAGAATCTACTCCATCCCTATCACACCACCAGACCACTAAGATCCAGCAGCAAACATCACTTGCAGATCACTAAAGCCAATAACTCTGCTGGTGAAGCACTATTCTCTTGCGCCATAGGCAAATTATGGAACTCACTCCCACCCACAATTACCTCCATACCATCATGCACCCACTTCAAAACTTTACTAAAAGTGCAACTAAAAACATGCTGGCTATGCCCTTGCAACTCCCACTCTAATATCATCCACCCCATCCAACCACTACCTTTCTTTCCACTCCACTAACTACCTTGATTATAGCAAGCTTAGATGCTCATAAGCCAGTACTTATTATACAGCAGGAACTTCTTCTTCTTGTAACATTTGTTAATGTCTGGTATGCACTTCACAGATAAAGATTCTAGTTGTCTACTAGATGTACTATGTTCTTCATCTGTAAATATGTTGTAAGTAATTGCTATGTAAATTGTTAATCACTATGTAATCCAATGTAAATACTGTCTGTTTATTTTAACTGTGGAGCTTTTCTCCCCGGGCCTCCACTGAAAACGGACCTACGTCCAGTCGGTCACTCCCGGTCAACAAATTTAAATAAATAATAAATAAATAAAATAAAACATAGCACTTTTCCCGAAATTGTAATAGTGGAGAGATATGCTACCTGCTGTTGTGGCATGGTGTTTGACTGCACAGAACTGACCTTTGTTTATTTAATGATCCAGGCACTGGAAGGTAAGGTAGGGGAAGGACTGGTGAGGTTGGAAGGTAAGGTAGGGGAAGGACTGGTGAGGTTTTGATGTGCTTGCCTTCCCTTGGGTTGTTGGGGTGATGGGAAGGAGGGAGGGAAGGAGGGAATTTCTTGGCATTACATCTCACACTGGTTATCCTGTGAAGAGAGGACACTTGACAGAAGGGGACTGCCTACAAAGGAGGGCGCACCTATGTCACAAGAGCTACTTCACTTGTACAAGTTAGTGATAAGCCTTCAGTACATCTGCTGCATGCATACACCTTGGCTGCTTGCCAGGACATGCAAAATGAGAAAAGCAGGATAAATAAAGAAAAAAAAAAAGACTGAGAGACATCAAGTAACAAATAGTGAAGAAAGATAAGTAACTAACTAGTATTGATTAATGTCAGTCTGTTTTAATCATCTCAAATGGTGTGCTGCACATACTAAGCTAGTACTGCAGGGCAGATTAGTCCTAACTATTACACAAGTATCGCAGAAAAATGCAACCAATAGCAAGCAGTAGGACATGCCTGTTGTCCTGGTTAGACTATTTCATTCCTATAGTTACTGTTGGACTTTTCCAAGAGAAAATCCTTGTAACAGAGTAACAGAATGAAGAACAAGTGAGGGCAATATTAAAAAAATGTGATACAGTTGTACAGTCTAGGCAGCGAATTTAAGAATAAAATCTTTATTTCCCTGTAAACTGGCATGATATTAAGTATTTATGTAAGAGTTCACTGAGGATGTGAAAAATACATTCATAGAACAATAAAAGTCCTATACAGAAACAGGCAAAGGCTAACTTTAAGGTTAATATAAATGATTCTAGCTAGAAGAACAGTTAATTTCTTAACTGATTATAAATTCATGTCATGATCTCCAGTGATAAAGCTGCAAGATGTTAATTAACTAATTCAAATAAGTTGGGATCAAAAATTCTGTCACCCATCCATGTATCCAACTCTATGTTAAACACATCTACACTCTTTGGCTCCATAATTTCTCAGGGAATAGCATTCCAAATTCTTGGATTAGTCTGAGTAAACATCTTTGCTTTCATAACTGACTTATTTATAGGAATTTTATAATTCAAGTTATGAGTAATTTTGAGTAATGGAGTTATATCCTAATTTTGACTTGAGCAGTATTTGCTTCATCTCATCTTTATATGCATTAAAGGTGAGAATTGCTTTTTCCCTATAATAACTTTAATGCAGAGATATAAATTTTGACACCTTTCAAGTTTTTCACAGAGGAAAGACATTTTGTAAACCTCTTTTGGACTTATTCTAGTTTACTTATTTGGATATTACTGTAGGGACAGAATGAGTTATTATATTTCAGCAGTGGTCTAATATAACAATAACCAACGATGTAGGTGTGGTATATTGAAGATTTACCCACAGCTGGTGTGGTTTAATCATGAGGGTGAAGCCCGAACAATTAAACAAAGCCAACCATGGGTATATTTTCAATATACCACACCCAGGAGTCAGTTATTGCTTTTATACAATGACATTATTTAAGAAAAAAAACTATTTACTTTTCTTAAATAATGTCTTTGTATAAAGGCACTGTGGTATTCTTCCACATTGTTTCCCAATTCTGCTGCTTTGTTGATGTACTATGCATGTGTATGGGACTTCCATTCCCATGTTTGCACAGTACATCATTGCTTTGGAAAGCAAGCAATGAAGATAGGAAGATCTCTATTGCCTATTTTTTGGGGTGGGAATAAAAGAAAGCTGTAACTATTGGCAGTTTAGAGGTACGAGAGACTGGGAAAATACAAGGAAAATCAGATGTGTTTCTTTAGTTTTGCAGAATGTTCCTGATTTTCCTTGTATTTTCTCTGTTGTCATAAATACCTCTGCACCTCTTATTTTTTGAGAAAGATTTTGTGGTGTAAACCTTGGATCTAGATGATTGTCACTGTTGTAGTGACACCCAAACCTCATGTGCAAAAATGGGAAAAGTGGTTAAGGATGAATGGATTTGCATTGTCTGAAGGGAAAAAAGTCTGAAACTGAAATGTATGTCATTCAGTGACTTTGCTCCTCAGCAATTTATTGGAAAACCACAAATTTTATGATGAATGAAGTCACTAAATAATAATACACAGTTCAGCTTTAGACTTTCTTTCCTTTAGACTAATGCATGTCTACACATATCAACAGATAAAAAAGTCTGGCTGTTCAATGGTACTTTAGCAACTGGACTTTTACCTTTGGTATTGTGACGTCCCTGTTCTGGACCAGTAATCAAGGAACCTCAATCCTTACCACTGACACCGGTGAGTGAATTTCACTTGGAACACAAAAATAGATACGCACAGCATTTACAGATGCAGCTCACTACACCAAGCACAATTTCCCTTAAGAACACACAGGGAGCACACTCAGTCCTGGGGCTAGGTTCTCTCTCTCTCTCTCTCCAAGAACCAAATAAGATTCCTCACTGACACCGCTGTAGGGATAAGTCCTCAGCCGAATGTTCCAAGCCAAGTCCTCCACTACCCACTCTGTGAAACCAGTGCTCTCTGTCCCTGCTTCAAGTAGCTGACACATACACACACACAAACACAAACACACCTGGGAAAGGCTGGCACAGATTTACCAGCTATGCCCATCTAACCAGACTATAAGTTATATACTGCCACCAGAGCACTCCAAAGCTAGCTACTCTAAGGTTGTTACAAGGGTACCCAATTATACTTTGTAAAATTAATACTAATACAAATGGTAGTGTTTGACCAATGCAACAAGGCTTTCAGGAGTGGCAACAGTGTCACCAAATAAATATAAGTACTCTAAAAGACCAGCCAGAATGAAAAGTTTAAATATATTTAATAATAAATGATAAAGAACATGAAAATACTAAATATCTATTTACAATAAACACCAGAGTTTCAATCACAGGAAATATTAAAAATAACACCAATGGAAAGGTTCACACAGATACAGAAAAACAATACTTAAGTAATCTCACTGTATTTTCCTGACTGATGCTAAATGTGTTATAGCATCTGGAAGCTATAAAACCATTTCAGAAGCTTCCACTCTTCCAGAGTACCAAATTAGTTCACCTCTAAGGACAATAAAGTAGGATTCCTAGTCCTGGTTTTCACAGACATTTTGTCTCAGGCTGCAATCAGAACTATAAGATACAATATTTATGGCCTAAACCAGGTAATTTAATTTTAGACTATTTTTCAAAGTTAGCTGGACTGAGATCAACCTCTTCTCTTCCAGTATCCTCTGTTAAAATATATTTATTTCAACAGTTACCATAAAGTCTGGCATACAGGTATATTTCTTTTCTGTCCAGCAGGACCCACTGTCAGTAATTTTTTTTAACACGAGAAACTTTACAAATACATTTTCAATACAAGCACCTGTAGAAATCAGTTTGATATGCAAATGACATATAATTCTTTGCAAAACTCCAGCTAGCTATGCTGTCATATGTTACACATCCACTGCCTTACTTCTCCTGGCATAGCTGGCAATACCTCACATCATCACAGGTATATTCTCAATTTGCAAAGGACACACTGGTTGGGCTGACCAATCAGCATTCTCGTTTTTGAATGTTAATGGCCAGTCATTGTATAATATAGATTTTACATAGTGCAGTCATTGCTTTGGTATTATATAGTGAGATATTCTTTAACACACATTCCATTTGCCTCAAACTTTTGTTTTAAATAATACTTAAGAGTTTATCAAAATATAATTTATTTGTGATGGTAATACCTAAATCATGCATTTCATCAAGTTTGGATTAATACTGTATTCATTAAAAACTAATGAATGCCTTAATACTGCTTTGCTAAAATATATGACACAGCATTTACTAATTTGACCATTTTCTTTAGCCCATCTAGGCATTTTTTTCCAGATAGATATTTACTGTTGATGGCAAGAAGGTTAAAAATGTCAGTATGAGAACTGAGATGAGAGCGTTGAAACTAGAAAATAAAGGTTCATCTGCATGGACTCACACCTCATTAATTGCATGAAAGGAGCACTACAGATTGCAAAATTATTAGTTAGATTAAAAAATAATAATAATTAAATTGTAATAGTTGTAATAATTAAATATATACTTCATCTATTCTGCTTCCAACCAAACAAGATGCCAACTGTTTAGTCAGCAAAGGGCAAGGATCAGCAAAAACAGAAACTACGGTATTGCAATCAGCTAATATTCTACCTATAATGGGGCCTGGAGAGTCAATGAGAATTCAGAATCCAGTTGTACACTCAGAACAACAGAAAGCTGTTGTGACTGCTATACCAAGGCCTACATTATTGAAACTTAGAAGAGTACAAGGCACAGATAACTTAGAATGCATTTTTATTGGATTTTTCTTATCTTATAATAACAATATGAAAGTGCCAAAAAGAGACAATTCTAGGAAATAAATGTTGTGATTCCCAAACAAAGAGAGTGTTCCAGGAATAGATACTTTTCCTGATCATTACACTGTATTGTCCATTGCTTTATCTACAGGTATGGATATCATAATCATACCTGATGGTGGCACTTTACAGGATATGATCGTTACACCTACTATAATCTAACCTTTTTCTTATGACTCTAAAGTACATAGATTTAGTAGAATGAAAAAAAAAAAAAACTTTCGAAGGAATGGGCTGGCCATAGCAAATTATGATAGCAGAGGCAGACATACGTAGATGGCATCTAGTTATTGCAAATTCACACTGCAGTTTATTCATTGCTTTCTTGTTTCTATGTGTGCATCTATTTCATGTGATTGTATGTATGTCAAATCCTTTGCATTGTACAGTTACAGAGTATAAAATATATGTATAAATGACAAGCATTTTATTTAAGGGGAAAGATTAAATGCATAGTACAATGTGCTCTTTAAGTATCCCATAATGCTAAGTTTGGGGAATGTCTTGTTTTTTTTTTTCTTACTCAATAGCTGCTACCATGTTCATAAAGCAGGTGCGTGTTTGTCTTTTGGATATCTGTATCTAGTCTATAGATCTGCAGTGCTATAAAGTGAAGCTGAACCCAACAACACTCCGGTGCATATTCTAGTGTTGGACTAAGATGAACTTTCACTGTTTTTTGTTGTTGTTGTTTTTGTTATTACAGTGGAATGTACAGGATAATGTATTATCCCTCCATTTTGTTAAGTATTGGTACTCTAACATCATCTGAACTGCATTTGTGCGGTGCTTGTACACACCATGCAGAGAGTGCAGTTTTTTAGCTGATGAATGGTTTAAGTTCCAAAATCAATGTTTTTCATTTTTAGAAAAGTAAATTGTTTAGATTATGGGCATCTAATAATGGTGGTCTATTAAGGTAGCACAGTAGCCCATGATGTAGCTTTACAGGTCATCTGCACTGAGTAGAACTTGGAGTTTAGAGTAGATATAAGGCAATGAGTTTATAAGTAGTGTAAATACCTATTATGGAGTCCTAAGAACCCCCCTGCAAAGATAAAGCTGGTGCAGATAAAGTGTTTTCAGTTATAACCCTCACGGGGCAGTTTGTGAGCTAGATCTCAAACCACTGAGGTACAACACAACCAAGACTCAAAAAAGACAGATCAGAAAGGAGGAGGAGTTGAGAAACAGAGTTTAAGTCCTGAGCAATGTCCACAGACACAACTCCCATCACCTTGCCATTGTCTACAACCCTGTAGATATTATCTCTGATACTAAGAGAACAATTGTTATGCTGTGGTCTTTATGAATGGCATGTTAGGCCTTATTTTTGATTCCATAGTCTGAGAAAAAAAAACACTTTCACTTATCCAAATCCAAGATCATTATTTCTAGACATTTAGACCAAGAAGAACTGAGGTATGGCAAAGCTGATCCAGAGACTATAGTTTGGGTGTTTTGGGAGAAGGACAACAACTTTTTCCCCCAGAAAATACCAGAGAACTGTGGAAGGTTAAAAATGTCAGTATGAGAACTGAGATGAAAGCGTTGAAACTAGAAAATAAAGGTTCATCTGCATGGTCTCACACCTCATTAATTGCATGAAAGGAGCACTACAGATTACGAAATTATTAGTTAGATTAAAAAATAATAATAATTAAATTGTAATAGCAGTAAATATCATTTGGCACAGAAGAGGCATTCCAATAGTTTAAGGAGAGGTAACTTATGTAGAAATTATAGAAGTCCCAGAAATGAAACAAAGGAACATTTGAGTTATTACATATATTTAATACAGTAATCTGCACAGGACTTTTTCTGCTGGCATAAAATAAAAAAAAAATAAAAAAATCACCCAGGGGTACTGAATCTATGGTGGATAGGCAATGAATCAATTTGTGCATATAAGTAAGAGTGCATCTGAGTTTGTATTGTTTTATTTTTTCTTACAGGTGTTTTACCCTTGCAATCCTTTAAGTTATGTTGCACTCAAATAACTGTGGAGGCTGAAGAGCTTTTTCAGGAATTAGAAGCAGAAAACAACAATGTGCCATCAGGCTCCAAAAGGGGGCAAGCAACAGCCAGATTGAATTCAACACAGTCAATGGAAGTTCCAGGAAAGAAGAGTAGGAGAAAATCTTAGAAGGCCAATGATAATGCAAACAATATGGACAATATAATTGAAGATGTTGTTTTGCCAAAGACAGTGGTGAAAACAGATAATAAGAGCCATAGTATTGAGGAGGACAGAGGAAAGGAAATGTTAGTGAATCAGACGGAAGAAGATATTTGCAAGAATTTTTAGAAGCATTGCCAGAAGTGAGCAAAGGTGGACTATTTGATCTGATTTTGGAGAAAGGGTTTAGCTCAGCAGTGAGAATGCAAAGAGAGGGGGCATTTGAGTCAGTGCAAACTTCATCCACCAATAGATTAGGAATCCCAGTACAACCAGGTACAGACCAGTTGTAAACTGAGATAACCTTGGAAGGACTTGATGAATAGGATCCTAACATTGTTAGCTTCAATGCCAACATGGGGCAATGATTGCACAGACAGTAGTAGGTACTCTGACTCCAGGGTCTCACTTAATTGCTCACATCCCGAAAACTAGTAAACAAAAAAATTATTAAAGAAGAATATATTGATGTGTTTGAATTACCTGAAGTACAGGCATCATTCTGGCAGAGTGGAGAACTGCCATTGTCATCCCCTTGCACAAAGGTGGTGCCACTACTGACCCTGGAAACTATTACCCCATTAGGTCAACATCTCTGATCTGTAAAGCCATGGAGCGTATTATTATGGATCTCATAAACAAGGACATAGGCAGTCTCCAAGCACTTGACTCCGCCCAGTTCAGATTCGTCAAGGGCAGATCTTGCCTGTTGAATCTGGTTGACTTCTTTGAGACTGTCACCAAAGCCCTGGATGAGGGAAAGTCAGTGCATACAGCTTACCTTGACTTGGCCAAGGCCTTTGACAATATCCCCCACTTGGGCATCATCGAAAAGTTAACACAACTTGGTGTAAATCCCTGTCTCATCAGGTGGGTGGACAACTGGCTCAGCACCAGGACCCTCAAAGTAAAAATAGGCACCTCCATCTTCGATAGCAGACCTGTCACTAGTGGAGTTCCCCAGGGATCTATCCTGGGACTCCTATTGTTTGGCATCTATTTCTATTTTCCAGTAAAAGACAAAAGGCTTGTGGCTGACCAAGTTTGTGGACAACTGTACATTGGGTGCTTTCTTTGACTCCCCAAAGGATGTTAGCATACTGCAAGAGGGTCTCACAGCAACTAATGACTGGTACCAAAGTCATGGCCTCAAGCTAAATGCAAAAAAAGTATCATTATACCATTCAGCAAAAACATGACCCCTACCAATTACCACATCAATGGCAATCCCCTAAGCATACAACCTGTGGAGGTTCGACCATCATGTAGTGGCAGTGGTCAGAAAATCCTTTTACTTGGTTCATCTCATAAGTAAAGGGATTGCATTCAGAAAAAAGGAGGTTATTACCTCTCTATACTCCTCCCTCATTATACCAATAACTGAGTATAATGCCCATTTGGGATGTACCTCTCCAAACATCTGCATCAACTGGAAAGGCCACAGAAATACCTCACAAAGAAAACCCATGGCCTCCAACATCTGTTCTATGTAGACAGGCTCAAATCACTAACACTCTACTCAGTATCATACAGGTTGCTCAGAGGTGATCTGTGTCTGCCCTACAAGGCAATATCAGACCCTGCCCTACTAGAGATGCTCCATATCCGTAAGTCTAACTCCTCGCATTACCCACTCAAAAAGCCTAAATTTAATATGCATCATTAACAAAATCTGCTGGAGGTTTGTCTCCCAGAGGCTGCCCCGTCTCTGGAATAGACTTCCCATACACATGAAACAGAGTACATTGCTGCCCCTTGTCAAGCGCAACCTTGATGAGTGGATGAGAAACCACAAATTTGTCCCAGGGGTTCCACCTGTACCCCTCATTGACAGGGGTGGCAGGAGCTGACTGTGGTTTCTTTTTTGAGATAAACTCTTGACTAGGCTTGTAAGGACCCCATGGCCATTAGCCTAGTAACCTCCTATGATTGTATGATCCTATGATCCTATGAATGGCAGCATACTAAGATTAATGGAAGTAGAGAAGTTATGATCCAAAGATCTCACGGCAGTGCTGGCTGCTCTAGGAAAATCGTCAACTGGTAAACAACCACCAAAAACATGGGATACGTGGCTTGCATGATTCTTACTATTTTTATCTGCCACCATTAAAAAAGAACCCCAAATTGTGATGCCCCTAATTTCTTACCTGTTAACAATCAGGGAAGCACATCACATTGGGGAGGTGTTGTATAGTTAGCTTATGCTGAGAGATTCAGGAAGTTAAATGTAACCATTAAAGAGATTAGATGGGATCAAAGGCATCTAGACACCTGGTTAAGTGCAATGTTAGCGTGACCTTCTGGGAGTCTGGCAGACTCAAATCAGGAATCACAAAATATGAAATGTTGTTGGGTCTTCAACAATAGCAGATGTTTTTGGGCCATCTGCTGTTTTGCACATTTGTGTGCACATTGTGGAAAATTGTACCCAGCATTTTAAGTATTAGTAAAAGCTAAACTAGATGAAGCCAGCCTCAGCAGCATTGAAAGCTGATAAAGGGACCTCTTGGAAGCAGATGCCCTCTGCATATGGGAGAGGCATTTTTTCGAGGTCCTAGAGGCTCCCCTCACCAAAGGAACTTTCAGCAGTGGGCCAACTCACTTATCCATACAATATTAGAAAAGGAACGGGAAATTCAACCTAATAGCCCATTAGCCCAAACTTTGGTTCAGGGATTTGCCAATGGGTTTGCTGTAAAATCCACCACCATATTTTATAACAGGTTAGTAAAAAATTTGCAGTACACCATGTGTAAGGAAGATACCATATTAAGGATCCTCAAAAACAAAACACAGGCAGGTAGAAAAATAGGGCCAATTCCAGTCTGTCCTTGGAAACATTTAATGATATCTAAAATAGGCCTAATCCTAAAGAAAAAGACAGTGAATACAGATTAATACACCATCATTCATATCTGGAGGGGTACTCAGTCAATGACTTCATTGCAAAGGAGTACACAAAGGTAAAATATGCTACAATAGATGAGGCAGCTGACTTTATTAGATCTTTTAAAGAGCTTTGGTTGGGCAAACCAGACATCAAGTCAGCTTTTAGACTATTGCCCAAACAAAAGCACGATTATCCAAGATTATGGTTATTCTTTAGAGATCAGCTGTACTTTGATAAAGTGATGCTAATGGGTTGTTCCACTGCTTGTGCGATTTTTGAATTGGTAAGCAAAATCTTACAATGATGTTGGAAGAGAAGGGCCACTGAGCACAATGCCATACATTATCTTGATGACTTTTTCATCACTGGGAAGTTGAACAGAGCACAAGGTCAGACATGGATAGCTTCATTGAGATATGTAACAAAATTGGGGTCCCATGGGCCAAGTACAAGATAGAAGGCCCTGGAATAGATGTAAAGAGGCAATTATTCAAGTTGCCTAAAGACAAGATGTAGAGCGTTAGGTTGGACATTGATATATTCTTGGGTGACACAAAGCCCCGAGTTAGTCAGTTCATGTTGTTGTGTTCTCTTAGTTTTGCTTGTGAAGTGATACATCCTGGAAAATGTATACAAGGTCTTTGGCCAACTTATTAAGAGGTGGTTGGAAGACGTTTGCATCCCTAAGAGAGTTAAGGAAGATTGGAGGCTATGGAAGACTTTTTTTGGTCAGTTCAATTGGGTCATGTTGTGGCAAACAGGTTGGGTTACTTCAGAATCACTGCAACTGTTAATGGATGCAGCAGCAGGCAAATGACTGGGCAGTTATTTTAGAGGGAAAGTGGTTCTTTGCAGAGTGGCCTTTGTCACGGCTGGAGGCAGTCAAAATAGACATCATATTCTTGGAGATCCTTCAAATATGTCTGGCAGTATACATCTGGCAGCACTGAGCAAAAAGCTAGTGCTACACTAATCTAACCAAGTGGTTGTACAAATTCTCAGAAGCTGTTCCTCCAAGGATTACAGGGTGCAATCTGTTTTAAGGCACGTAATAGTACTTATTTTAACAATCAGTTTGACATATTTCAATAAGTATGTTCCTGGTGTCAAAAATAATATAGCTGACAGTCTATCCCATCAATAGATCACCCAGTTTCAAATCTTGGCACCAGAGGCCCATTGCCATCCAATGCCTTTTCCTCCTCACATATGGGTATTGGGAGAAGAATTATGCTGACAGTATTGGACAATTCATGGCCATAAGCACCAGAAGAACTTACTCTTCAGTGTTGGATAAATTTAAAAGGTTTTACTTAAGCCAGGCCAGTGAGGGCACATGCTGGTCACTGGATTTATTCATTCGCTTCGTGTTGCATAGGTGTGAATTAAGAGATTCTCCTAGTTATCTGCAGATAGAATTGATGGTTTTAAATTGGTTAGGTTGCTGTCTGAGTCTCCTCATTTTGGCACATCACTGGGTTGTCAAAACATTAATCATTGGCTGGTGCAATATGAATGCCAGTTGCAGAGACTCCAGGAGGCCTACTGGGGGTCAGTTGCTTTTGCTGGTATTAAAAGGAGTTAAGGAATCTGTCTGGCATTTTCAACCACTAGTAGTTTGGGCATCCTTATTCACATGGCTTTATTCTGGGCCTTTAGAGTCAATGATTTATTGCAATCTATTCATTGTGTAGTAGTACTAATAAGTAAGCATGTTGCTATTTGGATCAAGAAATCTAAAATGGACCAGTCTGGTTATGGCCAAGTTTTCTTGCATAATGAGGCTTTAATGGCTTCCTGCCCAGTGCACTGGGGCTTGTCACTACAAAAAAATATCAAAAGAAACACAGTCTCAGGATTTGGTATTTTTACACCCTAAAGATCAGCTCCTCTCATTCCCATAACATTATGATGAAAAAAACAGTGATGATTCAAGGCCTGGCACCCAATGGTTACACCTCCCACTCCTTCAGAATAGGGAGAGTGGCTGATTTGGCCAGGGAGGGGCACTCTGTTGAAGTTTTAAAGTGGGTAGACAGATGGAAATCAAACTCATATATAAGGTATGTTGGATGATTCTAAATCGTTGCATATTCCTCCTAGGTCCATGCCAGCCTCTTATCATTGGTCACTATTTCAGCTACAGAGCAGCCATCAGAGCTTCAATAAGCATGAAATGAATACATTTAGGGATTGATCCTTATCAGCGGACAATACATTGAATGGCCAGGTTATCCTGGCTCCAGGTGTTGCCAGTGCTGGATAATTGTCTCAACTTTAACAGGGTACCTGGTGTGATAGTTATCTATTTGAGAGGCAATGACCTCATGTATATGCCGTAATGCATCCTTAGTAAAATTCTGGCTGATCTTTGCATGCTGTGCCAGCAGTCTCCAGGTATCATATCAGGCTGGTTCACTATCTTGTCAAGAATATTATGGTATGAAGCCTGCAGCAATTGAAATCATGTGATGATTTTTAAATGCCAGGATTGCAAGATCCTCCCAAGAATTGCTTTTTTTTCAGTGATCGAACACCCAGATCTGGGAAAAACTGGATCCAGATTTCTTTATTATAACATTATCCACTTGAATTATATAGGGTGGGATCTTTTTAACATTCAATTGACATTTTCTATGCAGAATTTATAATAAACTGGTAAATATGTTGGCATTAGTGTGCAAAAAAAGAGGGGGGGGTCTATATTTTTTTATAAAGATCAGTTAGTTGCTGTATTAGTTTAAAGATGGAGAATATGGTCAGGCTAAGTCAGGAGTCATTTATGCAGTTGAGAAGGAACAGAGTATGACCCCGGTTGTTGGAAAGAGTTGGCTGAAACAGATGAGGATACACTGACCATCACTAATTGAAATATGGTAATGTTGATATTAAGTGTTGCAGGTGTGGATTATTTTTGAATAATAAGTTAATTATAAGCTAGTAATTGTTTAACTGATGTTACTTCAATAAATTGTAACATTGGCAGCTATTGGTGTACATGTTTTTTATTTGGACACTGGGAGGTCTTTATTGATAAGAGAGCTTTGGACAAAAAAAAGCTGTTGTCAAGGAGACTGGATGGCATCTCTCCAGCTGAAGGATGGTGGAGCAATAGTTTAAAAATGCTCCAGTTGCTCATGTGAAGCTGACATTTTTGTGATTGGCTTTGGAAAAATTCACTCCCTCGCCCTCTTTCTCACTTAGTTGCAAGCTACTGGAGAAGCATGCTGCACATTGCATAGCAGGTGGGAGGCCATATCCCTCATTCCCCCCATTATCCCACTTTGTTTTTTAAGAAGATCAGTTATTTGTTGTATTAATTTAAGGGGGGAGAATAAGGTCAGTCTAAGTCAGGAGTCATTTTTAGAGCTGTGGAGGCACTGGGTACACTCCCAGTTTCTTGGGAAGAGTTAGCCGGAACAGGTAGGGGTAATGCCAATTGGTACTAATTGAAATATGTTAATATTGGTATTAAGGTTTACAGTTGTAGATGGATTTCTGAATAATAAATTAATTACAATTGTTTGGTTAATTGATGTATTGTTACTCCAATAAATGGTCCCAGCATGGTTGGCAGCTATTGGTGAGCATGTTTTTATTTTGGCACTCGGAGGTCTTTATTGACAAGAGTCTTTTAGCAGAACAGTTGAAAGTGACTGGGTAGTCACAATGAAAATAATCAACCTGTTTTGGGCACAGTCATTGTTGAAGGGCTGTTAGTCATATAAGGTTGGAAGGTTTTTGGAAATAGGATCTGATATAGTGGATAGAGCTAATGATGTGATAAAGAAGAGACTTGCTCATTGTTTTTGATAAGGCATTTTCAGTTGGTAGATGTCTGTGAAGACTAGACTCTCCAGGAACAACATTCATTTAAATTGAATAAGGTAAACACATTGCTGTTGAGCAAATTAGACACTTGCAGTACTTGTGGGGTGATGGGGTAAATATGTAGGGGAGCACTACAGTTGACTGTGTCATATTTGTATCATCCTTCAAAATATCATAAAGATAAGATCGCATTTTTATTTCAGCAACATTTTCACACATCAGAGTTTGATTTATTGTTGATGCTGTGTTTTGTTTTCAATTAGTGGTACTTGGAGAAGAGGGGAAAAAGAGAGCAAACTGTTTTATGTTTTTGATATTTACACATGTTGCCTCACAATTAGACGCTGTCCTGTTCGATTCTCAGCTAGAGCGTCTTCTGTGTGGAAAGAAGCGTGAATGGCCGTACCTTCATTGAAGGTTGTGCGTCAGGGCTGGCAACTCGGCACGTAAAAATCTACTGCCAATCATTAGCGGACCAGAGTTCCGCTGTGGCTACCCCTAACTGGGAAAAGCCGAAAGGCACAACAACGCGTCTTCTTTTTCCAAGTTTGTGTGACCTCAGAGTCAATATATTTGGAGAATGAAGATGGATATGGAGGCAATGCTATCTATGTGGGTATTTTATCTTTTGGTAAAGTTTTTATAAAATTATTATTTAGGGTTGTCATTTTTTTGTACTGCATATTGTAAGTTTTGTTAAGTGTTTTAGCTAAGGGAGATATGATTACTCATAGTAAATCTGTAACCTATTACAATGTGGAATCTCAGGCAGACACCGGTTTATTATGATTCATTTAAGGTGAATGTCTATGGGTAGAAGAGCTCAGGCCAGACATTGCTTATTAAATAATAGGGACTCTCCCTGGGTACATTTTCCTTATCTCATAGAGCAAAATATTTGAAAGTAAGAATTAATTTGGGGTAATATGACAGAGCCAGCCACACACCAGGATCAAGTGACACTGATTATGTAAAAATATTTTGAGTAGCACCAAAATGTTTCTACTTTGTTTCATATAAGTTATAGCATTTACATAGCTAGACTTTGTACTTTTTTGGTGCTGCAGTTTGCAAAGTTTGGGTCCTGTGGTGTGGGGTTAAGTTCTGTATCAATTTCCAGAAGAATAGCAACAATGAAAATAATTATAAGGGATTATTAAGCATGAATGGGGCAGGAATGGTGTCATAATAAAGAGATTTGTGTGTAAAGTGGTGAGGCAGTAGGTAGAACGTGTTTGATATTAATCTACCTAAGAGTAGGGGCTTGTGGGAAAGTTTGAGTTGTACTACCAGTGTGATGCAGATGAGTATTTAGATGATTGAGAGACTAAGGAGGCTTATAGTTTGTTATGGGGTTATGGGGTGTTGGTGAAACAGCCAGACTAGAGCCATTAACAGGAGACAGAGACTGTATTGGAGGTATATATGGAACATAAATGACCATTTTATCTATATATCTGCCTGTCTCTATTGATTTAACTAATTACCAGGTGTTTATTTATTTATTGATGTTTGTTGACTGGAGTAGTAACCTTGCCCTAGTGAATGTATTTCAGACACAGGCTGGGGTACACTAGATTAATATGACATGAATTTCAAAGGCACAAACATTTCTGCATACTGATGTTTTACATAGCTTTTCATGCTTATTTAAATATGTTCTTAACTTTTCATACATTTACAAAGTTCATTTATTTCAAATACATAAGCATTTATAGATACCTTCATATTTTCTAAGCTAATTATTTGTGTACATCTACATAGTTTGACATAGACATTTTTGTGTGTTATATGTACATACGAGTTCAGACGTTCATGTGTATGATTATATATGATATCAATTTCCACATTCAATACATTTGATTTATACTTAATATTTGCAAAATATTTAGAGAGTAGCGTATTATGCATGTCAAATACATTGAATTCTAGTACATTTCAGGGAGCAAACAGTGTGTTGTGATGTCACTTCCTGTAATTATAAGGGAGTGGCAGACCCTTGGGTGGCCAGATGAGGGACACTTTCTGCATCCACAGGATACAATCAGCTAATGCAAAGTTGACACAAGGAGTTTTCTTGTAAGAGGTTTAACTTTTGTAGCAACTGCTCATTGTAAGTGAGTGAGATGAGGAATGACTGGTAGTGTTAACAGGTTAGTGACATGCAGTGGTAAAGTAAGAGAATCCAAGGGCGAGATGTAATTCCAAAACCAATTTATTCAAATGAGCGCTTTCATTTTGTTGAATACAAAACTTCTTCAGGCAATTAAAAATGCTTAAAAGCTTTCCTTAATATACCATCCTTTTATGAGTCACATGTGTAATTTAAACAAATGACTTCCCACACGGTACCCACAGCCCACAGAAATGGTGTTCCCTAAAAACAATTAAAGAACTCTTTAAATATTCAATTAGTATCTATGACAACCTTATCCAAGACATGCAACCACATTTTACATAAACAAATTTAAAATCACCTCTAGATGAAAATAAACCTAAAGTATTAGCTCATCATTTGAGTACTTTAAGTTTTAAAACAGGTGCTATAGTGAATTGTTCAGCTTGTTTGTTCAGTCTGGGCCAGCTATAGGCATTCCAAAAAATCTGCCAGTAAATCTTCTCCTTCTCACTCAACAGCCTATGCATGAATCTCCACTTAAATGAGTCAAAGGATGTTTTTTGCCCATTAACAATTATCAACACCAAACCCCCCTCCATTTTCCCTTTCAGTGCTGTCTATATTACTCAGCACTATTTTCCAGAGGTTCTTTTAGTCCACCTTTTAGTAAAATCCTTCTATTTTTGTACCACAATCTCTATAACCCTTCTTCAGCAGCATAATCAATATTCTTGAAAACATGTTTGCACCCCCACTTAGAAAAAATGGGTTCTCTAGGTATCCAGTATGAGAAGTCAACACACAGCCTGATCAAACTCACTGAACAATATAGCTGCCAAACTTGCAGATGAGATCACTTTATCATTTTTTGAAGAGGTGCAAGTCCCCATGAACCCCCATATGGGAAACGTAGCCTCATACCCCCGTTTACTTATAGGTACTAACTCCGCAGTCACATAATTGCTGGGAAAGAAAAATCCTTAAACAGGTAAAAAACTGAGATATTGCAGAAAAATTGACACATATTAAAATCTTCCGGGGGGGGGGGGGGGGAGTTAATATCTGTTTTCCTCAATTTTCCATTCAATGAAGGGTAAAGTTCCTGTTCCCTAGATTTTCCTTACCCTTATTCACCTTGAACTGGATAACATTCAACATCTCAGCACCTTCTCAAGAATCTGCATCATCAGTGCCAAGTTATCCTCCTTAACTATCTTTTAAAAATCTAACAAAGCCAAATCTTTTCCACATTTCCAGTTTTAAAACAATCAGTCGCATCTTCTACCACCTGCATTTTAATTTCTATCTTACAAAATGTTTTTTTTTCTGTCACCATTAAACATTTTTACTTCCAAAACTACTGCCTTCAATCTATTTCCATGTTAAAAATTTACCTTTCCATAACACTCCTCATAAAATCAAATATGTACCTCTCCTATCTCCTCTTCCTCAAACAGTGTTCCTGTTTTTCATTATTTTACCTTTTATCTCCCTTCTTTGATCTTTCTTTTTACCAGATAGACACCTTGCAGTCACGTATTTCAGGGCTCATCACATATCCTTTCTTCTCAACAGCTCTGCCTCTGTCATCCATGTCACCTGTCCATCAATACTGAGTTTTATTTCTTCCCCACTTCCTCCTGTTTGTTTTTCGGTCCTATCTTTCCTTTCCTATGTATTGTGGCCAGTTTACTGACAGAAATTTACAAACATGATACCTTTATATTTTCTCCTAGTTTATGTACTCTTGTATCAACCGTTTTTTTCTCATTCTGTCATTTCTGTTCTTTTTCCTCTTCAGACTCTTTGTAACACTGCATTGAAAATGAAAACAGAAAAATAACCCTCACAAGCAATAAAGTAAGAGAATCCAAGGACGAGATGTAATTCTGAAACCAATTTATTAAACTAACTGCTTTCATTTTGTTGAATACAAAATTTCTTCAGTCAAAAATGCTTAAAACCTTTCCTTAATATGCCATCCTTTTATGAGTCATAATGTGTAATTTAAACCAATGGGCTTCCCACATGGTACCCACAGCCTACAGAAAGGGTTTTCCCTAAAAACAATTAAAAAACACTTAAAATAATCAGTTAGTATCTATGATAACCCTATCCAAAACATGTAACCACATTTTACATAAACAAATTTAAAATCACCTCTAGATGAAAATAAACCTAAAGTATTACATCATCATTTGAGTGGTTTAAGTTTTACAACTGGTGCAATAGTGGTTTGTTCATTCAGTCCGGGCCAGCTTTAGGCATTCCAAAAAATCTCCCAGTAAATCTCTCTTACTTCTAAATTCATTTCCATGGACCTCTTCTTGGGTCAGATATGATCTGCTCTAGCACTGAAAATTTGAAAGTATGCCCAGGGTATTCTATAATATGTTTACAAAGTGCATTAGTACCCCTGCCTCTCTTTAAATGATATTATGGAGAGCCGAAAGAATCAGAAGCAGGAACAACAGGAACAACCAATGGAGAAGCAAGAACTGAGCACACCCCTTCTGAGGAACTAATACAATTCATCTCTTTGCAACCAGCCCCAGAACTTCAACCAATCATGGTCCAATCTGAACCTGAGGAAGAGATAAAGGAATATTCTATCACGGCTTATGTTCTGATTAATGAAACTAATAATGAGGTTCAAATATTGGCTGGGAATGGAAGTGATTTTAAAATGTATAATTATTCAAGTGTATCAGTTGATTCAAGTAGCGTGCGATTGTTTTCAAGAGGATTTTCCTTTGTTCCTGATAGAAGTGCAACCTTAGCAGAAAGTATTATAGACTTATTATATTTAAGAAAGCTTAATATGTCTTTGCTTATCAATTATACACCCCAAGTTTTAAGTACATTTAGAGTGGCAAGTAGCTTTAACTCACCATTAACCCCCCTGTTAGCACTATATGAAAAATTCTGTGAACTTGATCTAAGAAAAACTCTTAGTAATAATCAGAAGAATAGGGCTTGTAATCTAAAGGAGAACCTATGAGAAACACAAATGGCAGGGGTATTGGCATTTTATTGCAGCCCTAGAATGAGAGTGTCTGTCAACAGAATATTATCTAAAAGATGACATTTCAAAAGGGAATAAGACTAGGGTTCCCTTGGTGCATAGCACAACAAGGGAAGCTGATAAGGTTGAATTGGATGAGCCAAATAAGGTGAACTTTTGCACTTTATTTATACGTGACTGTCAGACTTATTGAGAAGGTTTCAGACTAGTTTGTTTGCTGTTTTGAGAGAGTTTAAATGCCTTGAGGGGAAAGTGGACATTTGCTTCCATGTGCTAAGGTCGAAATTTGGGCCTAGAGTGGTGGGGAAGTCTGTATTGCCCTTTATTGTGCATGGGTGGCTGACATGCATTTACATCCCATGGTATGGAAGATGATATAAGGAAATGGACTGAAGTGGTGTGAATAGACTTGGAGTCAGCTGAAGAGATGGGGGGCAATGGCAGGCACAATAGAGGGACAATACATGTTGTGCATATAACTGTATTGCCTTCAGTTCTACTGTTTATTTTATTTTATTTGTATTTGCTTTCTGGGATACTTCACTGATCTCCAGGGACCTTTTTTAGATTCAGTCTGGGAGCGAAGTCTGGTTAAGTGACTTGCTCTGAGCCACACAGTTAGGCAATTGAGGCTGAATGGATCACACCTTGTACCACCAGACCACAGGAAACAGCTTGTTAACAGCTCCTTAATCATCTAAGCCAACTGCAAGACTGTATACATGGCATTCATATAAAAGCCCTAAAGGAAGAGGAAGATTGCAGGATACATGTGGGTGTTATGAAACATGTTATGATATAATATGTCATGACATGATGTTAAACATATTACATTATGATGGACATGACACTTAAAATGATAAACATCAGAATGGTGTCTGAAGACAGGTAAAGCAGCTGAGATACCTGAGTATCAGAAATATGTGGTTACCATTTACATGGAGAGGTGAATGATTATGTGGATTTATGTGGAAGTTATGGTGGTACAAGGCATTAAGAGGAATAGAGGAAGAGAAAGGGTGATGGTCAGGAAGAGGGATATATAGATGGAGAAAAGAGAGAAGAGAGGGAAGCTGTGAGGAACTAGAGGTTTAAAGTAGAGAGAGGTGAGATGTTAATGAAGTGAATGGAAAGAAAGGGAATAGAAAAGATAAGAGGTGTGTGGACAGGGAATTGTTTTTTCTAGCTCTTTAATGGAAGTGTGTGTGTGTGTGTGTGTGTGTGTGTGTGTGTGTGTGTGTGTGTGTGTGTGTGTGTGTGTGTGTGTGTGTGTATGTGTGTGCGGGTGTGTGAGTGTAACTGTAATAAGTGTTTTTTTGTATTCTCTTCACTTGAGGAGCTGAGAGGGTATGCCACTGGTTCATTGTACCAGCACAGGGTGCTGGTTGAGCTAGGGATGTTTGACAAATGTATCAGGGGAAGAGAGTTGAGGATCTTCATGTGTTGGAATTGCACAGATGTGAAAAATGTATGGCTCACAGCAACAGTTTTTTTAGGAGGAGCTACTTAGAAGAAATATTCACAGAGATACTGGAGGATTTGTCTTTCAAGGGGTGGTAAGAGCTGAATAGTTGGGAAGAAAAGGGCAGGTTATATGGTCATGGTGGCATGGGTAAAAAGCAAAATTGCAAAAGTTTGCCAGAAAGAGGAAAGGAACAGCCTGATAAAGTCAAGGAAGAAGTTATGAAGTGGGTAAAGAAAGTTGTAAAAGGTTTGCAAGATTGCTGGACCAGTTAGAAAACTACTGGAGTGGATGTGGTGAGCTAATAAGGGTGAATAGGCAAGGAGCTGAGAGCAGAATACATTATTTTCTCAAGTTGATCGTATTATTACTTTGTTTTAGTTTTCACTTTAGTGTTATTTTGTTCAGAATTATAATATTAATAACAACATATTTCATAAATGTAGGTTTAGACAAAACTGTCCGGCCAGCATTGCACAGAAAGTTAAATGTGTGCAGGTTAAGTGTAAATGTATTTTATTATACATGCAATATATAAATTCTATAAAAATGATTGACAAAAATCTGCAGTACTAACTATTAACATTTTAGACATTAGACACATTTATAAACCCTCTTATTTCTAATATGCACAGATTTTTTTGCTATTAAGCTACTATTAGTAGAGGAAGCTAAATGTTAGTGATTGAAAGCCAAATTTTGATTTATTTACATACTTTCGGGAAGAGAGAGAGAGAACAGTCCACGTTTGTATCTGGTATGCATGCAGGTTAAAAATGCTCATCACTCGTGGCTTTCCCTGCTTTAAGTTCTCCAGATGATTAGGATTTTTATGGGGTCTGCTGTGTATGATTGAAACCCAGGTGCTCAAAACACAATTGCTAGGTTGTAATTTTACAAAGCTACAAACCTGAGAACACAAGCCACTTCAATGCATATTCATATTTCAGGCAGTTTTTTGCAATCGTGTCATCCAAACAGTTAAATTGATATTTACAGGTGGCGTATACCTCCTGCACCCCCAAGTGGGAGGCTTCCCCTCAAAATTTCCCCTTTTTTTTCATTCCAAAGTCATTCCAACTTAGAGAAAGAGTGAGCATTAAAAAATAAATAAATAAGAAGTCTAGCTCTTTCTCCGAGATGCTGTGAGATCAGATTCCAGAGTAAAGCATACAGGTCAAGCTCACCCCACCATTATTACTACAATTAACATGCAAATAAGAGCATGTCAAGGTATAGTTAAAGTTAATGAAATTTCTAGTGCATAAATTTATGACACTTGCCAAGTGTGTTTTCCAAGGCAACCATAACATACATAGGATGGCGTCTTTCTGTGAAATGTACAGAGTTACCAGCATCTGCAACATGTTCCAATATGCTTGGATATTTTTAACCAGGTTGTCTCCAGAACTAGTGGCATTATCGGGGTGACTTTGTTCCACATTGCTCTGTTTTCTACTTGCATAAACTGATATTTTACAATTTTATGTCTCTCAGTATGCAGGACACTGTAATGTCTCAGTGTGGCTGTAAGAATAACTTTGTCTTTTTTATTCTGCTACTATATCTGCCTTTTTCACTTTTTAATGGCTGATTCCATATGATTATTATTCATTCCTTTTCATTAATTCCGTATAGTTCAGGTTTACTCTGCTTCTCATCAACTTAAGTGTCTAACACTTTCAAACCATATATAGCTCTGCTAATGTTGTCATCTATATACTTAAGAAACATGCACATCACTTTCGGAAATTTATTTATTTCCTTGCTATTTATTATCTAAGTAACTGGATTAGGCCAAGGGCATTTTTTCAGCCAAAGAGCAAAATATGTGTAAACATTATTAGAACTGATTCAAAGAAGTAGGAGTGAACACAGAAAAAAATGGATAATGTTGACATGACGTGCTTCAGCAGTACAAGAGAAGGTGCAGGTAATTAACTAATATGAGGAAAACAATGGGCTATGCCCCCCCCCCCCCCATAGGCACACGTGTATGCAGCTGTAAGGGACTCTTTTTGAGGGGTATTCTTAGTTTTAAGCATTCTTGTGCAGGTCTGTGCCACATACATTATTTTAGACAGCTCTTGGTGTCCTGAACTCAGTTAGCTATAAGGTTCTTAAACGATGCTCAGAAAAAAGGTACACAGTTGATTACACTGACTGTGCCTTCCTACGCTCTTCCTTTTTCACCTACAGATTGCTGAACTATTTATTACATAGCCTCATATCTTGAGCTGCCATTACCACCCTCTTGTTTTTCAATTTAGATTTAACTTTCCGTTAATAATTCATGTGTCAGATCTTGAACAAAACCTGCTGTTGTACTAGTTCTCTTTTCCTGCAAGTAGAGTTTTGAACTTTTCAAAGTTCTTTTCTTCTGCTCCAGATCCTTACCTTATTTTGTTTCATTTTTTTGTATTTCTTGTTTCTGTTTGTTCCTTATCTACTTCTATCTCAGTTTCTATTTCTCTTATATTTTGAAATGCATCATGGATTTGCTTTCTTTATAGTTCATAACCTTCACTGGGTTTGGGTCTAAGGATATGTATGCAGCAGACCTTGCAATGTGGTCCTCTACATATGAAGAATTTCAGGGAGGCCAATGCCTCCCTCAGACTGCAGGGTATAATATTTTATCATCCACTGATTTTTTTCTTATAACAAACGATAGTCAAGAAACAGTTTTCTTGCTTTTTTGTCTAATACTTTTATGGACAGTTGATCACACCTGATGGGTAAAATTTGTTTGTTCATTTATTTATATCTGTTTACTGGATACACCACTGATCTGTACCAACTGGAGGCACAGCTCAGATGGAAGACGAAACAAAATAACCACTGAGTATGAACATAACCAGTTGTAGGCACCCTGATGGCACTGGGGCCCCTAGTACTGAGGGCTTCCATCCACAGTATGTTCTCTTATTTTGATATTGTGTTACATGTTTGTCAAACCAACAAAACCTAGTACAGTAATCTTGTGTACGTAATAAACCAGGTGGGAAATAATAACTCTTAGGATGATGAATCTTAAGGATCTGGTACCACTTCTTATCCTTTAAAATTTAAAGCTATCTCTTGTTGCAGTGACAGTATTTTGTAAAATAGCAAGCTTCATAATTTTGTTAAATGTTTTACCACTGGCATAGTGACCCTGCCTTAGTTAATTGCTGCTGGTAGGCATTCGTTCCACCAAGACTAACAGCATAACTGGCATTAAGTCATCTGTGACCCCCACGGCTGTGAACGTGGACAAGGTAATGACCAGAGACTGACACCACAAAGCAAGTGAGCTCAGCTCTTACCTGGTATTTTAAGAAGAGCAGTTACTCTCAGTCTTTAAGATGTTTTTTTTAACAATAAATAGAATAATATGTTTCGAATTAATAATTATTTTCTGAACAATAAGAATTATGAGACTCTTATAGCAGGTATTGTTAACTTTCAGTAACTGTGACTGATTTACTAGCAAATCAGTTTTATACAAGGGACAGAGCAATATATTGAGGCAAATATTAGTGTAATTCTGTGAAATCATGGACTGTGACAGATATGCATGACTCCTCTATGAGGTAAATAAAAGTGACTCACCACTGCTGTTGTTTGATAACTACTAAATAACAGTCACTGATTTGTTGTGGCAGTACTAGTTGTACAATGTATTACTAGCTGCTGAAGTCAGTGTAAAATTAGTATGCTATGGCTAATGCTTTTTGTGTGTGCCAAGTGT
Source organism: Protopterus annectens (assembly GCF_019279795.1). NCBI lineage: Eukaryota > Metazoa > Chordata > Ceratodontiformes > Protopteridae > Protopterus > Protopterus annectens. The sequence goes on from NC_056728.1 coordinate 1,118,613,867, forward strand.
GGGTTACAGTGTAAGATTTACAAACTGGACATAATTTCCTTTAACTTTCGATCACAACCATCTTCAATATTGCCATTATGCTCGTGTGTGAGGGGTGGTTGCAGTGTACTTAACAGTAACAATTTGGTCAGAATCTCTTTCACTTACCATTACATGCATTGACTGTACACAAGATAGGTAGCTATTTCTGGTAGTACCTCTGGTAGTGTGCATTGACCTTACACGTGGTAGGCAGCTATCTCTGGTAGGGTACATGACCTTGCACATGATAGGTAGCTATCTCTGGTAGTGTGCATTGACCTTACACATGGGAGGTAGTTATCTGTGGTAGTGTGCATTGACCTTACACGTGGTAGATAGCTATCTCTGGTAGTGTGCATTGACCTTACATGTGATAAGTAGCTATCTCTGGTAGTGTGCATTGACCTTACACTTAGTAGATAGCTATCTCTGGTAGTGTGCATTGACCTTACACGTGGTAAGCAACTTTCTCTGATAGGGTACATGACCTTACACCTGATAGGTAGCTATCTCTGGTAGTGTGCATTGACCTTAGACGTGGTAAGCAGCTATCTCTGGTAGTGTGCATTGACCTTATATATGGTAGGTAGCTATCTCTGGCAGTGTACATTGACCTTGCATGTGGTAAGTAGCTATCTTTGGAAGCGTGCATTGAGCTTACAGATGACAGGTAGCTATCTGTGGTAGCGTGCATTGACCTTACACATGGCAGGTAGCTATCTCTGGTAGTGTGTGTTAACCTTGCATGTGGGAGGTAGCCATCTGTGGTAGTGTGCATTGACCATATATATGCTAGGTAGCTATCTCTGGTAGTGTGCATTGACCTTACACATGGCAGGTAACTATCTCTGCTTGTATGTGTTAATCTTACATGTGGTAGGTAGTTATCTGTGGTAGTTTGGCAGGAGTAGGATGCATGTGAAAGTAGCTGCTATTGGTACAGCGAGTAACACTGCCATGTCATAATGCTTTGCTTGAATGATTCCTTGGCTGTAACTTTTTCTATGTGGAGTCTGCATGTCCTCATTGTCACTGTTTGGGTTTACCTATGAGATCTAGTTTCCTCCAGTATACCAAACATATGCTACAGGAGAACTGGTGTCACCTCTGAAGGTGAACATCCATTATTGATGCATGTGTTTGTACATCTTGTGATAGACCTGGCTTGTCAGGGACAGTGTCATTTTTTGTGTGTGTGTGTGTGTGTGTGTGTGTGTGTGTGTGTGTGTGTGTGTGTGTGTGTGTGTGTGTGTGTGTGTGTGTGTGTGTAAAATATCACGGATTTTTGTCTGTGACACACACACAATAATGTGCAAAACATAAATCTTTTGTGTAGCAGTAGTAAAAGTGCAGTTAAATAATTAGCTTTCAAAAGTAAGGTATATTTTTCTGAAGTAAAACCCAATATCAAAGGGCTATGGTTGATTAAGTTTGCAGATGACGGCAAGCTAGGAGCAGTCATTGAATCCCCAGTTGACTTAGCCATCCCGCAGGACGTTTTGTCTAAAATAAATAACTGGTGTAAAAATCATGGACTAAAACGAAATGCCAGAAAGTCCATTATTGTATCCTTTGAGAAGTCATCTACCCCGGGGAACTAGCACATTGGCAATACACCCCTAAGAGTTGACTCAGTTGTTTGAGATTTGGGAACGTATGTGAACAGTGACCTAACTTTTGACCAGCATGTGTTTGTTGTGGTAAGAAAGTCATACTATATTGCAGAGGTTATAAATAATGGACTGTATGTTGGTCTGAGAATGTCATTGTCCTCCTTTCCTCGGCCCTCATTAGTCCAGCGAATGTAATGACCCCTTTGGCATGTGTCTGACAAGACACATACAACAACTGGAACGCCCACAGAGATACGTTACTAAAAGGATACATGGTCTAAACAACATGTCCTACATGGGCAGACTCAATGCTCTGTCATTATACTCAGCTAAGAGGTGACCTGTATCTGGCATACAATGCACCCTCTGATTCATTATTGATGGATTTAATGCACATCAGCAAGTCAAATTATATTAGAAATACTTGGTCTAAACATCTAAACTTCTTCTGCAACATCAACAGAATGGTTTGGAGGGACAGGTATATTTCACAGAGAATAACACTGTTGTGGAACAGACTCCATATCCCCATAAAACAAAATTCATTCCTGTCCATTTACAAGTGCAACTTAGATCTATGGATGGGAAACAGAAAATGTACCCCAGGATTGCCCTTGTACTTCATTTGGAGAGATGCGGGTACTAAATGCTTTATCCCATGCATGGGCCCTCTCAAATTATCTGTGGTATGATCCCAGTTATTCTCATTAGGGTTAATATATAATTACTGACCATAGGATGCAGGTTATTTTGAGCAAGAAAGGGGAACTGACTAGGCTTAAAATGGCCTGCAAGGGCAGTTAGCCTAGTACTTACCTATGAACCTATAAAATACATCACAGAATATTTAGACCCTTGGAGTTTCTAGGGACCTGGCGGCCTGTACACCCACACTGTATAAATTACTTTTGACATGGAATAGGGATGGCATCTGCCATCAACCTCACCATACTATAACCAGCCCTGCTCAGAGGAGTGTACGGAAAGTTGCTGTAGATTGCATGGGGGATGGGAATTGTACAGTCATTATTTCTTTAATTTTCCTCACAATCAAACCTCTGCCATGTGCACAGGTAGTCATTATAACTTGTGTTCAGGCTGGTAACAGTTTGATCATTGTGTCTTTTACTTCTTTTACAGACCTCAGATGTGTGCATAGAAGGTCACTATAGCTTGTTTAAGGGCACTGTACTGTCTAAGGAGTAACAAGTTTGAATATATTACTGTGATTATTATTTTTTTTTCACTTTCCAAAAATCACACATCAGCCATGTATACAGGTGGCTGCCTTTTGGGGTAGGGGCAAAGATACACATTATGTATATGTAAGACAGTAGTCACAATACATGACTAAGACCATTTGAGCCTTTACTTTTATCCTGTTTTAACAAGAGACTGATTCACAAACACTAACTGTATTTCTTTTTGGGTGAGGGGGGTAGGGAGACAGATAGTAGTCTCCGATAGGATTTATGTATCCTCTTAAACTTTTTGTCAGCTTTGAACATTAAGCCTTGGGCACAGCTTATGTCTTCCTTGAAAAAATAATGCAAATTTTTTTCTTATGTCGTCGCCTCACAGTAAGACGCTGTCCGGTTTGATTCTCAGCTAGAGCATCTTCTGCGTGGAGACATGCGTGAAGGTTGTGCGTCAGGGCTGGTAACTCGGCATGTAAAAATCAACTACCAATCATTAGCGGACCAGAGTTCCGCTGTGGCGACCCCTAACTGGGAAAAGCCGAAAGGCACAACAACAACAACATGATTTTAGTTCAGGTTACCAGTGGATCAAAAGGTTGGTAAAATGCTGTAAAATGTACCTCAGATCATCCTTTTGCATCTATAACTCTGTAGCTCATAGGGACCATCTCAACTTAATTCAGAGAATCTTGAAAAGAAATGGCCTCTGGATGAAGCTGAAGAGTAAGGCAAAATGTGAGAAAAGGAAAAGCAGTAATGTGTATGTTGTGTGGAGCCCAGAATCGGGGGGAAACAAGGGATTGCACTGAAGAATATATGTGTGTGTGTGTGTGTGTGTGTGTGTGTGTGTGTGTGTGTGTGTGTGTGTGTGTGTGTGTGTGCGCATACGCGTGCAGGGGCTGAAACAGTAGGTAGTGGGGATTCCATGGATTCCTTTGCCTGCAACTCCATTGCAGCTAAGAATGACCTTGTACAATGGATTGTCGTAATCTAACATCATTTCGACTAAATGCCAGTTACTGTGAAGGTCCCATTGTGAGACGGGGCATCATGCTCTCGTACATAGACCCGTTGCAATGTAAGAATACTGTAGTTGCAGTTCAGTCTGTGCTTACTACTCCCAAAACTCTACAGCATGAACTAAAAGGTTTGTTAGGAAAGGTGGCAGTGACAGAGTGGAACCTGCACTGGAAGGGATAAATAGGGGAAAAGTACATTTCCTGTAGTAGGCACATCATAAGGGTATATTAATCAAAATAACTAAAGCGATGATTCTGGAAAGGGGCTGTGTCATCCATTATTTATTGATATGTCAGGTAGTATCTCATTTGCTATAGACTTCTTTAAAAAATGCACCTTAAGCTGATATCTGTATTTAGAATATGTTACTGTTTTATGTATGCTAGTAGTGATTCCCTTAGTTTAAGTTCTGGACAACAAAAGCTGTATTTCTTCTGGAAATCTGCAACACTGTACCTGAATGTGTCTGATTTCTAAGGCTAGACTAGAGACGTCATTGTAAGTTTGGAAACAAGGTGAATGGTTTATAATTGTGCAAACTTAAAAACTAGGAATCAAAACAAATGATCTGACATTAATTTAACTGGCAAACATTTAGTCTTCCAAAAGTTCAACAGTGTGTTGCTCATATTATGGAGGCCGGGTAATGCACTGGCATATTTTGTTAACAAGTATTGGTAATATGTTACTGATTTTGCTTGAGGCTACTGTATTTAAGGGTAGACTATATTTAAGATGAGAAAGTATAATTCCTCTCCCATATGCTGCCCTAGTAACTGAGGAGAGAAAAATAAGAGAATTTCCTGGGCCACTAAAGTATGTGGTTAATATTCTTCCATATTTTAAGAATATGAATTTGAAAGTTCAGAGAACAATCAAGCCAAATGATCAGATATTTAAAGGAGGTCATTGTTTCAGCTGGTTCATTATTGAAGTCAACTATTTGTCAGAGATTGAGGCTTTAGAGATATTTTGCCATGATCCAAAGAGCATGGTTTTAGATTTTGAGAAATTTAACAGTAATTTATTGTTGACGATCCAATATGCTATGTGTGTGTGGATGTCATCTCGCAGCTGCAGCTGTAATTAGGAAGGGGAGGAGCCTGATCTGAATATAAGCATATCATCACATGGAAAAAGTAAGTGGGAGGTCAGGCAGATCACTGGAAGGTTAGTTTAAAAAATGGAGAAGAGGGGTAAGAAGTGATCCTTTAGGTTCACATTTAAGTAATGGGACAATTGAGGATGAGGAATATTTATAGCCTTTGTCGCCAGTGTTGACTGAAGTCTTAAAATATTCCTTACAAAACTTTGTTTCCATTTACTCATGCTGTATCGTTGAGCCTTCTTCTACACCTAGCTATTTTACTTTCTATTGATCCATTTCCTGTATATCTCATTCCTCTCCCACTCTAATACTTTATTTGCTGAATGAATTTTCAAGTTATAAATGCTGCTTCCATGTATTTGTCGTTGTATGAAGTCACTTTTACGTCATCTGAAAAAAAGTTTTAATTACCTGAAGTTGTACTTTCAACTACTAGATGAACAATATAGTTGTCATGCACAAAAAGGAGGTTAACAGTTTTATCTTCTTGGACTTAGGCTGTATCCTTAAGCAAAATTTTTACGTAAATAAAGAAATTAATGCCACATAAAATCAGCATGAGGGCAAAAGAATCACCTTGGACTATCACTTGTTGAATTCATATATCTGTAATAGAATGTTTTCCAGTGCAGGTCGCCACAATAAAGTAAAAGTCTAATTTTTTAGAATAATTGCAGTGTGGCTTATCATTGTTTCATTTTAAGTTAGACAGCAAGCATAACATACACCTGGAATATGGAATGCTGCCAAATGCATTGCCTAATCGTGGATTACATTAAAGGCTATCTTTGTGGATTTGTTGTGTGTACCAGGCACCACAGTAGACAGAACGATAGAGGAAAACTTGTTTGAAGTTTCTACTTCTTACAGAATGAGATCACATGGACCTGTGACCTGACAGTATAAGTGCCATGTTTGCAGGTGTTACCTGCAATTATCAGGCAGCTGAGCAGTGATGCAGAAGGCGGTTGTCACAGCTGCAATCAGAGCGGTGTCATTTAATTACAAGGATATTGTTTAATAGAAATAAATGTCACCTAGAGGAGTAACCCAACAGGAAATCACAAAACAAGTTTGCATTAAGACCCAAACTAAATTTTCAATAGCTCAGTTTAATAAATTGTGCAGAGCAGCAAAATATGAATGCAGAAAACAAATTGCAAAAAAATCTCAGAAGAGAAATGGTCTCCTTTACTTACTTTATCTGAATGCTGAAATCAGAGGCAACAAATGAATTAGTCCCTGTATTTTGTATTTGTATTTAGTGACACTGCCGTGAAAATACATGTACCTCAAGAAATACTCTCTGAGCCAAAGTTAACTGTGTTTTGCAAGTAAGTTTCCACTTGTCACTACTGGTCATACCAATCATATCCAAGACTCATCTGCTCTAATATTAATTTAATAATTTATCACATTAGGAAGGGTAATGAGGGAGAGTTTTTTAAGCAGACAATACTCACATGTCATTCCTGAAAGGAAAAACGTATGTCTAGTAATTTTCCTTGGCAGGGAAATGAACAGAATGAGCAAATACTTGGTGTCACATGGTGATATAAACATTACAATGAAATCTCAAATGCTTCACTGATAACAAGATTTACCTCAAGAAATACTTTTAAAGTTTAACACCAGACTCAGATGGCAGCACACCACAGATGGAGGTGCATGGAGTCCATATAGTCTGACAGATATCTCAGACTTTATACAAAAACATACAAACAAACAAACAAAAAAAACAAACAAAAAAGTGCCTGGTAATTACAGAATTACAGCACCATTTGGGGCACATTATACAAGACCACAGAGCACTACATCCCAGACCATCTCTGAGGGCTTATTGTGGCATCTTAGTCAGCAAGTGCCACAGACACAGAGGTAACTTCAACAGACTACAAGTCATGGGACATGCAGATGTACAGCCATTAGTAAGCATGCCTTGTCCTCCGTAAGCATGCCACACCTCCTCCATCATTAATCACCTCCTCCAGGAACCAGGCATATGGAATCTGTGAGTACATGTATATGTATATATATATATATATATATATATATATATATATATATATATATATACACATACACACACACACACACACACACACACACACACACACACACACACACACACACACACACACACACACACACACACACACATACACCTACCAAGGCACAGACAAATCTGCAGATCTGAGTACCATACACCTATGTATGTTGATAAACGGATATAGGTGTTCAGGGACAGGTCACCCCCACGTAGGAATGAGCTCTCCCAGCAATGGACCCACACACATGCAGTATAAATGAAAGATAATTTTTAAGACAGTGAGTAAGTGTTTTACAACTGTAAATGCCTATTTATGTTGAATTGTGTTAGACATTTTACAACCTTATATGTTTATGTTGAATTGTGTTAGACATCTAATGTTATTTATGCTTTATTATTGGAAGTTAATATGGTATGCTAGCATTTTGTCTGCACCAAGTTGTTTTTAGTATAATAGTATGGTCTATTTGCATAGCTGCACCTTGTTCACTAATGTTATTCATGTAAATGTGTTGTGTGTAGACAGCTCATACTGGTGTCTAATTATTTCTATATAATTGTGCTGTTACTGGTGGATAGAATCACATTAGAGAACCACAACAGATTGCTGCTCGCTATATTTTTATCTGTGACTGCATAACTGTCTGAGGTTTCTTATAACAGATGTTTTTCCAATTGGCTCAGTATCTGCATATACTAATAGTTGTTTCAAGACATATTTTCCTGTATGCAGTAGCTATTTGCTCAGTTTGTTTTTTGTAATCTTTATAATATATCTTTACCATCTCAAAAGTGCTTACTCCTCTCTGTACTCTTCTTTTCTAGACCTAGTATTCAACTGCGGTACCACCTTTATCATTCTTATAAGAAAAGCGCAGTCTGGGTCTGAACTGTCAGTAAACAGCTACAGTTAACTTTGAGTATGTGTCTACCTGTTTGAGCCAATATTCATTTTCCCCTGGAGAGCACTCTGCTTTGGTTGTAAGCAGCCCCCCCCCCACACACACACACACACTCATCTTCCACTTTCTCTCGTATTCCCTTCTGTTAGCAAATAGTATCCATAACTGATCAATACTGTGTGTTTGTTAATTTGAACTGAGACCACAGTAGCCTACTGATACAAGGTTATCCTGTTTTTCCACCTGAGAAATGGTTAAGAAATGACTTACAGTTTCAGAGCAGTCCCTTGTCAGTTGTGATTGTTTCTTAAACACAAACTTGTCTTTGCTTTGGCTCATTAGCCGCAGTACAAAGAACTGCCTGCTCACACCCTTGTTCTCCCCTCCCTCTTCCCTGTTTATTACCTTAAGACAATCCCAAAGTTAATAAATATTACCTGTGGCAAGCACCATTTTTAAAACTACAGCCACCCTTGTCACTATCATATGCTCATTTATCAGTTAACTCTGTTACCTGATTGTTTCCAGCCCCCTCATAAGAGCAACTAACAGGGTCTCTACCCACTTCGCTCCCCACCCTGCCCCCTATTCCCTCCTGCCCCCAGTGGCCCCACCTTTACACTCACAAACCCCTCCCATCTTTCCAATAGCCAACCACAGTGCTGATCCAATACTACCTCCTCCATCTTCCCACTACTATCACACCTCCTCACCTAACATGTACAAGCATACCTTACCTATGCTCACTGCATGCACTCTCCTTGCATATCTTACATCCTACCAAAGCTCCATCATTCCCCCACTCAACCACTACCACTGTACTACTACTCACACCACCACTCATGTCTCGCCCTCACTCAGCTCCCCTCCCACCAGCTCAAGAACCATCCCTATGCACCCCCCACATGCTCTACCAACTATATTACTCAAACATAAAGCATCCCTACAACTTAACATAATAACCCTCCCACCATACCTATTACCCACAAAGCACAATCATAAAATTCCCCTTATAAACAAACACATTCAAAAACTGAGAAAACTAATAACCTCATGCATATCAAAACTAGCCCTAAGTGGAGACATCCACCCCAACCTTGGCCCTACCATCCCCAACCCCAATCCTCATAATCAGACTAGAAACCACACCTTCTCCCATATAACAGCCAATAGAAAGCCAAATGACTTCCTTCTACTAAGCCTAAATATTAGAAGTATATCCAACAAAGTCCATGAACTCCATGCCACCATAGACTTGTACTCCCCAGATATAGTCATCCAGACAGAAACCTGGCTAAAACCTCACATTACCAGTGAGCAAATACTCCCTACAGGTTATGGCATACTAAGAGTAGACCGGCTAAACAAGAAAGGAGGCGGTGTAGCTATAATATTTAAACAGCATCTAAACATCCAGATCTTAAAATCATCAGCTCCACAAATAGGCAATAAAGAAATAATATATACCAACCTCAAAATAAACCAAAACAAAACCATTAACATAATTGGATGCTATTTCCCACCTGGCCAAAACAACCCTCCACTAGAAAACCTCCTCAGCTGGTCTACCCACCATCTCCCCCAAGAAACTATCATTTTAGGTGATTTCAATATTGACTGGCAGTCCTGTTCTGGCAACCATCCAACCCATCATGTAAACCTTCATGGCTTCACCCAACTAGTCCAGTCACCAACCAGGATAAATAAAAACTCCAGCAAGCACACTACCCTGGATTGGATACTAGTCAGTAAGAGCCCCCAGTCATATATAACAAGCTGCTTATCAGATAGCCTCAGTGATCACTCCCCAACATTCCTACTCAAAAAATACCTATACCAAGATAAACCTGTCATCTACCATCAAATACGTAAAAAACTAAACTTTAATCCACTCACATTCATCTTATCCCTCAAAGAATGTAACTGGCAGCCTCTAAAGTACCTCAGTCTTGATGATACAGTTGAATATTTTAATACTACCTTCCTGAGCATCCTTATTTACCACGCCCCCATAAGACTTTCCAGAACTAAAGCACAACCCTCCCCATGGCTACAGAAAACCACTAAGTCAAAAATGAAAAACAGGGATAAAGCCTGGGAGCACTGGTGCAAAACCAAAACCCCCTCAATTAGACAGAAATTCCTAGAACTACGCAATAGAGTCAAAAAGCTAATAAAACAGGACAAATTCCAGTACTACCAGTTTGCCCTAGACTCCTCCCAACACAGCCCCAAACAATTCTGGTCCTCCATAAACTCCATCCTCCACCCAGGTAAAGTCAGTACCCCTCCTCCTTCATCCCTCACTCCTCAGAAAATATTGCTACCTCATTCAACACACACTTCACACAAACCATACTATCACTAGCTAAACAACACAACCCCCCCAACCCACACCTTCAATTAGTAATCTCCCCACTGCCTTCTCTTTTTCTCCTGTACCTACCTCCAACATAAAAAAAACTCTTAACTAAACTTAAGCCCACCAAATTAGCAGCAGACAACCTCCCAAGTGAATACCTACAAATCGCAGCTGATGCTCTGGCATACCCAGTATCCATCTTGATTAACCGATCTCTGTCAGAAAGTTACCTTCCCACACTGTGGAAAGTATCACATATAATTCCCCTCCACAAAGGTGGACCCTCCACAGAGCTAACCAATTAGTGCCCCATAGCTATTCTCTCTCCACTCTCCAAAATACTAGAGAGAAGCATACACTCTCAGGTCTCAGACTACCTCCTTACTAACAACCTCCTTTCTGATACTCAGCATGGTTTCCGACCAAACCATAGCACCACCACTGCCTTACTCTCCTTTACTAACACTATCCTTCAGCATAAAAACAATGGCTGTCTCTCCTCTGCTATTTTCCTAGACCTATCTAAAACATTTGACATGGTCCCACACAAACAACTTATCTCTGTCCTCAATAACCTATCCTTCTCTCAGTCAGTCACCAACTAGTTTCAGAGTTACCTGTCTGACTGCCAACAATTTGTTGTATGGCAGAATGACATATCTCCCCAACTACCTGTCTCCATAGGGGTTCCCCAAGGATCCATCTTTGGACCCCTACTCTTCTCTGTTTTCACCAATAATCTAGCCTCTGCCACCAAACATGGCACACTCATACAATACGCAGATGACTCAACCATCATCTGCTCAGCCCAGTCCCTACCCAAATTGCAAAAAGTCACACAGGAAGCCTTTTCCTCTGTTTTAACTTGGTTATCTGATGACCAGTTAATACTCAACCCAAACAAAACTAAACTACTCATCTTCCAACCCACCAAACATACTCAAAACAACTCTCACTTTAACATCACAGGAAAAGACAACACCACTATATACCCAACTGAATACACCAAATTGCTAGGAGTGGAAATAGACAATAAACTAAAATCTGACATTCACATATCCATGACCATAAAAAAAGTCCACAAAAAACTAGAAGCGTTATACAGAAATAAGCAACTTCTCACCAAAGCAGCAAAGATTTCAATAGCAAATTCCCACCTTATCTTCACCCTACTTTATGCCTCTCCAATATATACCAACCTAAGGCAATGCGATCTAAACAAGCTAGAGACCTGCTACAACAAAATCACCAAATTCGCCACAGGGGCATCCTACCATAGTCACAACTGTCTCTCACTTGCTGAACTGGGCTGGCTTGAACTCCCTCACCTCCTTCAATGGTATCAACTCTCACTCACCCACAAACTAGTAAACCATCCACTAAATACCCCATCCCTCCAGAATCTACTCCAACCCTATCACACTACCAGACCACTAAGATCCAGCAACAAAAATCACTTGCAGATCACTAAAGCCAATAACTCTGCTGGTGAAGCACTATTCTCTTGCACCATAGCCAAATTATGGAACTCCCTCCCACCCACAATTACCTCCATACCATCATGCACCCACTTCAAAATTTTACTAAAAGCACACCTAAAAACATGCTGGCTATGTCCTTGCAACTCCCACTCTAAAATCACCCACCCCATCCAACCACTACCTTTCTTTCCACTCCACTATCTACCTTGATTATAGCAAGCTCAGATGCTCATAAGCCTAGTACTTATTATACAGCAGGAACTTCTTATTGTAACATTTGTTAATGTCTGTTATGTACTTCACAGATAAAGATTCTAGTTGTCTACTGATGTACTATGTTCTTCATCTGTAAATATGTTGTAAGTAATTGCTATGTTAAATTGTTAATCGCTATGCAATCCAGTGTAACTACTGTCTGTTTATTTTAACTGTGGAGCTTTTCTCCCCGGGCCTCTGCTGAAAATGGACCTACATCCAGTCGGACACTCCCGGTTAACAAATGTAACTAAATAAATACATAAATAAATAAAGACCAATATATAGTGTGACATCATCAAAATTTCACTGAGCAGTACGGTACAGCTGTTGCTTGGCAGCATTAATGGAACATCAGAAGCACAGAGGTTAAAAGGCAGACAGCATGTATGCCCCATGTCAGGCTGTGTGCTCTTGCCATTTATCCTGTGGATGGCTTGTCAACCATTACAGTGCACATACAAGATGTACACATATACATATGGACTACAGTTGCTGTGGATAATATCCTCTGTAATGAGTTCAGATATAATGGACCATAGGATAGAATGCAAATCAAACAGTTAATTTGCATGCCCCATTCTATATTTCTGTAACCCATGCTGATCAGCATCTCATTAGTCTAATACTGTGCCCCAAATGATATCAGCTGTCTTCTATGTCTCAAGCCATGAAGAATTGGAAAATTCTGTATGGATCCTCCATGAAATTCTGCAGTGCAACAACTGTGCTGTTATGCATTGGAATTCTGTGCCTTGGGTGTGTCATTATGGTATACTGTTGTATAACTTATTGAGAAAAACATTGGTTGCTCACATATATGTGCATATCTTTTTGCATACATACATACATACATATTTGTAAGTGGCATGGCTATACATCATTCACCGTATGTATTGTTTTAAAGGTTGTGTTACTTTGGTGCACTGCACCATGCTACATGACTGTCTTTCCATTTGGATCACAGGCATGGAGGTCTGTAATGCCAACCATCTGCTGGATGTGTGTTGCAAAAGCAAGAACATTGCAACAGTACATCACTACACAGTCTGGGCTGGTTGTAGCCATAGGGGCTATATTTGTATGTTGGGCATCTTGCCAAATTGTACATATTCATCTGTTACCTTTGAAGTAATGCTTCACTGTACCCTACTGTATGCTATGCCTCTACCTGTAGGCCATGTGTACTTATGTGTGTACATGTGTGCATATACAGCCATATGCCCTGATTTTGTACAATCTGGCCACTTCAGACACCTGAAATGTTCTATACCTATCCATGATTCATGCTGCTTCATCAAATATCTGTTAGGTGTAAAGACTTGAGACATAGTGTCCATGTTGCCTGGTCATAAATGTTTTTAATTACAATAATTTAGAATGGTACTGCTGCTTAAGTGTTAGGAGGTGGGGGTCACTGAACTTGATTTCAGATTTATGATCCAGTGGACATTCATATGATTTGCCTCATTGTTTATTTATTTATTTTACTTATTCATTATTTGATTCATTTATTCATGTGTTTTGTTTGTTAACCAGGGTATTCTGACTGAGCAGTGGCCCATTTTCAGTGGAGGCTCACAGAGGACAGCTCTAAAGTGGATAGAGGACAGAGTAAAGTTTCATTATACAGTTTTGGATAAAATATAACAAATGCACAGGAAACATGTGTGCGCACATGCACACACACACACACACACACACACACACACACACACACACACACACACACACACACACACATATATAAAGATAAAATAAGTATAAAAGAGATAAAGTACATAGTAAACAACATTATACGGTTTTAAGATCAATTATACAAATAAGCATTGTATACAGTTTATGATCAATTGCACAATAAGCATTGTAGTTAGCATGATATAACATTTAAGGGGATTAAACAATAGAATAAGTAAATGAAGATGTATTAAAACTTCTACTTGTCTCAGTTATTGTAGAGTTAAAGTGTATTACTTGGAACTAATGTATAAAAGGAGTTAAGGAGTGTTTAGTGGAAACGCCACCCCCCCCCTCCCCCTAAAGGACCCATAGCCATACCAGAAGAATGTACAGCTTTGGCAATCACTGACACACAGGTTAAAACACCTCTATCCAAAGCCAAAAACACAGCTTCATTGGGACCAGATGGTGTCTCAGGCTGTGTCTTACAAGAGCTCCAAAATGAACAAACCCCTCACCTAAACACACTGTTCAAACCCAGCCTCTCTACAGGCTACATACCCATAGAGTGGCGCACAGCAACAGTTATCCCACTCCACAAAGGTGGAACCACAACGGACCCCGGGAACTATCACCCTATAAGCCTGACCAGCCTAGTCTGAAAGGCTATGGAGCGCATCATCATGGAACTCATTAACAGAAACATTGGGAATCTCCAAACATTGGACCCTACCCAGTTTGTCTTTGTTAAGGGAAGATCATGCCTCCTAAACCTGGTGGACTTCTTTGAGACAGTTACCAAGGTTTAGACGAGGGAAAGGAGGTCCACACAGCCTACCTAGACCTCGCAAAGGCTTTCGTAACCATTCCCCATTCTGGTTTATAGACAAGCTCACCAGCCTGAACATAAACCCCCATGTCACGAGATGGGTTGTCAGCTGGCTCACAGATAGAACCCACAAGGTGAGAGTTGCAGGCTCCAGGTCCGAGACTAAACCGGTTACAAGTGGTGTCCCCCAGGGCTCAGTCCTGGGACCCCTCCTGTTCGGTATATACTTCTCAGAGGTACAGGCAAGCACAGGAGGACTATGGCTGACCAAGTTCGCAGATGACTGCAAACTGGGGCCCATAACTGACTCTTCGGCTGATACAGACATCCTCCAGAAGGGTCTCACTGAGACGGATACCTGGTGTCAAAATCATGGCCTCAAGCTTTGGAAAAAACAAAGTACCCGCAAACTACCACATACGTGGTAGTCCCCTAAATACAGAAAATGTAATAAGGGATCTGGGGACCCAAGTAGATAGCAATCTCTCCTTTGATAATCATATTGCCAAGGTGGTTAGAAAAAACTTCTATGTGGCCCACCTAATCACAAAAGGGTTCACATCTAGAACAAAAGAGGTTATTGGGTCCCTCTACTCATCACTCATCAGACCCATTTGGGATGTTCCTTCCAAGACACCTGCAACAGCTGGAAAGACCACAGAAGTACCTCGCCAAGAGGATTACTGCCCTCAAACAGATGCCCTATGCAGCCTGACTGAAGAAACTCCAGCTGTACTCAGTCGCATACCGCTTACTCAGAGGTGATCTCTGCTTGACATACAAGGCCATGTCCAACCCAAAATTGATGGACATGCTCCACTTAAAAAACCCAAATCCCCGAGAGCCACATGCTCTAGGGATCTAAACCTCACCACAACGATAAACAGGACGTGCTGGAGGGATAGATTCCTGTTCCAGAGACTCCCCATGCTTTGGAACAACATTCCAATCTACATTAGGCAGAGTCCCTCACTAACACTCTTCAAGAGAAACCTTGACGAGTGGATGGGAAACAGAAAATTTACCCTGGGGATCACTTCAGTGGCTCTGCTGGACAGAGGCACAGGGAACTAATGGCTCTGCTGGACAGAGGCACAGGGAACTAATCTAAGGGGGTGGCGAAAGCCAACACATTCTGGCTAGTATCGGGCAGATAGCCTAGTACTTGCCTATGAACCTATATACAAAGTAGATAGTTTGTTAGTTTATGACCAGATTTGTTGTTGCTGCCTTCCAGTATCTGGTGTTGCGGACAGAATTCCATAATCTGGTTAAAGAAGGAGAGTAAAGAGAGTCACCACAGTAGTTGTTGGGTTTGCTAACGTCTAGCAGGTTTTAGGGCTGGCATCATAAGTTTTGGTATGGATTATATTTGTTAATTATTTTGGTAGTAGAAGAAACTTCGTTGGATTTCTATAGTATGTTGTGAATTGTCTTTAGTTGACTGAGGGTTAAAGTTTTAGTACTAGTAAGTTAATCTTGTGTAAAGCTGTACAATGTGGTTTTTATTGTGGACATTTGCAACAAGCTTTACAACTTAGTTGTAAGTTTGTTCCACCCTATGCACTTGTATTTTGGGAATGTTTTCCACAAGCACAAGACACCACAAACTAGCGAAAAAACCGACCTGTTAGCTAGCGACCCTGGCTGTGTTGGCAGAGTAGAGGTAGCTTTCTTAGTCCAAGAAAATGCAAGTTGTGAAAGATAGTAAAAAAACAGCTTTAATAATCCAATAAATAAAAACCTTAAAGTGTGGTAATACACATACACTTTTCGTCACTAGACCGTGACTTCCTCAGAAGGCATTTCAGTTAAAACAAACAAACGGACCTTTTTAAACTAGCGTAACTAGCGTAATAAATCAGTTAGTGGTTCGTTTGCATTTAAAAGAAAGACAATCAAATGACTTGCTCCACAACACTAAATATAAATTATACAATACTACATCTAATTAGAAATGTGGTATACAGGGGATACTTAGTTATGTATATAGTAATATAAAATCTTTAAAATTAAAATTAGATATTAGACGTTGCATATTAACCATGCTCAACATATTTCCCAAGAAAATTGATTTACCTCAAACTCTCAAATCATGTATGTTTACTTGTTTAAAATGTTCTTTATAGGATTTAATATGATATATCTAAGTTTAGAACAGTGGCAACAATAATGTAACAAATAATAAGAAACATTTGTGTAAAAAAAGTTTAGAGTTCCAACATAAGACCATACTCGTGTGTATTAACGCAGGATGCCAAAACAAGCTGTACGGCACTATCCTCTTTAATATTTATTAGTATTTGTTGAATTATGTCTTGTGCATAGCCCTTTATAATGGTTTTATTAATTTACTAAATCTAGTACCTCCATACTCTGGCCTTACTAGAACGATGGAAGATTAAAGGGGCATATATAAAATTGTGGAGGGGGGTGGGGAAGTAGTCCCACCATCTTCTTAATTCAAAATGAATGCATAACTTAATGGTTAAATAATCGCCTTTCTAAAGCATGACTACCTATAAAAACCTATACAGTGGTATTTGTTTGTAACATTTATGTTCATATAGGTAGGCCAAAATATCCACTACCTAACTGTATTTTTTAACCTTAAAATGCATTTTATGGGGGTCATTTCATTAAGTCCTGGGAATTGGTTGGCATTAGTTTTCAACTGCCAGATAAGTTCTTTTTCTTCCAATTTTAGGGGTTGGTAGTCCCCCCTAGGATCATTCCTAACTTGGTCAATAGCTTTGAATTTGAATTCATGACCTGGATTTTCTAGACAATGCCTAGCTAGTGCATTTTCTAGTTTCCCCTTCCTAATGCTGTAAATGTGCTCGTATATTCTTTCCTGCAATTTTCGGTCGGTTTTTCCTATATAAAAGGCTAGGCAAGACTCACATTTAGCCTTATAAACGACTTTTTGGCTATTACAATTATATTTGTTCTTAATCTTGTATGTTGTATTTCTAATATTAAATTCATTTGTTTCATCAATATATTTACACATATTACACATATGGCATTTTGACATACCTGAATTAGTGGGTGTCCTAAAATAATTCATTTGTAGAATTTCTTTAAAATTCATACCTCTCCTGAATGTCATTTTAGGTTTAACCGGTAATTTGTTTCTTAACTCGTTGTCCATTATTAGAAGGTTCCAGTTCTTGTTTAAAATGTTTTTGATATCATTAGAGTCTAAATTGAAACATAAAATAATACTACAAGTGTGCATACGTAAATTCGTATTAGGTAATACAGTGGAATTATTCACTGGTTCTACCTGGTTGCCCCCCAGTAATGGTACATATCTACCTGTAGTTCTTTTTATTTTAACTTCCGCTGTTAATTCTAAAATCATCTCTTCAGGGTAACCTCTCTGTAGAAAAAACTTTGTGAATTGTCTTTAGTTGACTGAGGGTTAAAGTTTTAGTACTAGTAAGTTAATCTTGTGTAAAGCTGTACAATGTGTTTTTTATTGGGGACATTTGCAACAAGCTTTACAACTTAGTTGTAAGTTTGTTCCACCCTATGCACTTGTATTTTGGGAATGTTTGTAAGAAGAGTCAATGAGTACAGAAGCCTTTGTACCAATAATGTATGAACAGTGCTTTTTTGTGCTATTTTAGTTAGGTTAAGTTTTGGACTTGTAGAAGACGCAGTTATTTATTGATTTTAGACATTACATAGTCTATGTACTTAGTAAACTATAGAGTATTGTCTATATTGACTCATAGTAGTTTTGAGTGAGTAACTTACTCAGTTGGTATGTTATTTTGAGAGTTTTTTTTTCATTTCAGCATACCAGATTCAAATATGATTTGCTTTGCTTTTTTTCTTTTTTTGCATTAAATTAAATGTGAATTAGCTAGCCATTGTTCTAGCCCAGTGAAGGTTTGTTGATTGCTAATTTGCTTTGGGGTAACGGTGTTGGCAGAATAGATTAGAGTGAAATCATGTCTATAGTGTACTGCTATGGTATTGTCAATTGTTGTATATATCTAGAATACAAAGATGTTGACTAGAATAGGTCCAAGTATAATGCCATGTGAAACACCTGTGGTGATATGCCTAAATTTAGAACATGTCTGTACCCATCTCTTAGCTTGTAATTTGTTGGATAGGTTGCTGAGGTCCATTTTAGCTAGTGCCTGGAGTATGGGGGTGAAATATAGTGCTGAAGACTTTAAATAGGTCAAGAAAGATAGAGACAGTGGGAATATTTTATATTTTGAGTTGTTTAATTGCATTGAGGAAGATCAATAAAGACATTTCTGTGCTGTGACCAGATCTAAATCCATGCTGTGTGTATGAGATCAGGTTATCTGTTATGAGATGGTGGACAGGCTGCATCTCTATGCATTTTTCTAATATTTTAGAGAGAGGCTGCATTAGGGTGATAGTGAGTAAAGAAAGTTTGTACTCTGCTTTTTTGGATTGGAATTATGCAGGTTTTTTTTATAGGGGTCAGGGACATAACATTCTATTGATTAGTATGACTACTTGGTAGGCTATAGCTTCTGAGGCAAACTGAAGGTATTCAGGTGGGAGCTGATCTAGTAGGTTTTAGTTTTTGTAGCAGCTTTTTTACGTCACTAATATCAATGGGTTGTAGATTAAATAAACCATCTTAGGATATGATTTGTTAGTGTAGTTAAGATTTGTTGTACTGGAATGTTGCACAAATTTGGTGGCCTTATCTTTAAAGTATTTACTAAGGATAAAGGCAACCTTGAAAAAAATTTCATGCAGGAGTGGGCTAGGAGTATTTTTCTTGCCTGGCCTTTGGATCATTTCTGAGCTGACCAAGTTGAAAGTTGCATTTTGGGGCCTTTTGCTAAGCCCAGATGACAAAGGTGGGATGAAGGCCACTGATTAAGTCAGGTAGGGTACTTAAAGAATAAATATGGGTAGTATGGGTTGTAAAAATCCAGCCAATCTTCTCCAAAATAGAAAGAGTACAGAGTAAAGTTTCATTATACAGTTTAGGATAACATGTATAGTGTCACACTCTGTTAATCTTTATGGTATAATATTCCATCAGTGCATTTCAGATGGATGACCAAACACAGTTTGACACTCAGTCTGTGCTTGGTTCAAACTTTACTGCCCAGTCTTGGGGAGTTTTGATGAGACATACCTAGGAGAAATTATAGAGGTTCTACCACAAATATTTGCTAGATTACACATCAAGAGATTCACATGGCTCTAGTTGTAACATATATGGATTCTAGCATCCAGATGTAAGCATGCCATATTTAAGGGCAATTCCATTCATATGCAACTCAAGTACTTAAAATAATCTGTCTTCATTCCCTGGTGCCCTCAAACCAACTTTTCAGAAGAAAGCATGTAGGTTTTAAATGCTAACAACATTTTGTTTATAATATTCTACACCATCAGATTCCTCTATCATATTATTGGTTCATAGATGTGTACTAGGCTAATGGCCCTGGAGCCTTTACAAGCCTAGCCCATAGGATTACCCTGGCATTGTGCCACCCAACCTTAGTTCCCAGTGCCTCTGTCGAGTAGAGCCACTGGAGTGATCCCCGGGGAGAATGTTCTATTTCCCATCCACTCATCAAGATTTCTCTTGAAGAGGGTCAGTGAGGTGCTCTGTTTGACATGTATGGGAAGTCTATTCCATAGCATGGGCAGTCTCTGGGTTATGAACCTGCCCCTCCAGCACGTTCTGTTGATTGTGGTAATGTGGTTGCGGTCTCTTGAGCGTGTGGTGCAGAGGGACTGGGATTTCTTTTGATGTAGCATTTCTAAAAGAGCTGGGTCAGACATGACTTTGTAAGTCAAGCAGAGATCGCCTCTAAGTAGACGATATGAGACAGAGAATAATTGGAGTTTTTTTGAGTCTGTCCATATAGGACAAGTGTTTAAGGTCTAGAATCCTCTTTGTGAGGTACTTTTGTGTCCTCTCCAGTTGTTGCAGGTGTCTAATGAGGTACATGCCAAATGGGGCATTGTACTCAATGATTGGCCTAATGAGGGAAGAGTAGAGGGAGACAATGACCTCTTTCTTCCTGGATGCAAAACCCTTAGTAATGAGATGTGCCACACAGAAGGACTTTCTGACCACATTGGCACTGTGGTGGTCAAGGGAGTTTGCTGTCAAACTGTGCTCCTAGATCTCTTATAATGCCTTCTGTGTTCAGTGGACTACCATCGATGTGGTAATTCATGGGAACTAGGCTTTTCCCAAAGAGGATGATAGCATATTTATTGGCATGGTTCTGACACTAGTTGTTGGTCTCAGTGAGGCCTTTCTGTAGGATGTCAACATCACTTGGGGAGTTAATAATGACACCCAACTTTCAATTGTCTGCAAACTTTGTCAGCTAGAGTCCCTTCGTGTTGGCCTGGACTTCAGTGAAGTTCATATCAAACAGGAGAGGACCCAGAACCGATCCCTGTGGGACTCCACTCGTGACTGGTCGGCAGTCTGACTTGGAGTCAGCTTCTTTCACACTGTGGGTTCTATCTGTGAGCCAGTTTGCAACCCACCTAGTGATATAGGGGTTGATGCCTAGCTTAGTGAGTTTTTCTATGATTCCTGAGTGGGGAATGATATCAAAAAGGCCTTGGCCAGATCAAGGTAGGCTGTATGAACCACCTTGCCTTCATCCACAGCTCTGGTGTCTGACTCAGAGAAGCTGACCAAGTTAGCAGGCATGATCTACCCTTCACAAAACCAAACTGTGTGGGATCCAGAGTTTGGAGATTCCCTATATCCTTGTTTATTAGGTCCATAATGATGCATTCCATAGTTTTGCATATTAGACTTGTCAGGCTAATGGGGCGATAGTTTCCAGGGTCTGTAGTTGCTCCTCCTTTGTGGAGAGGGATGACTGTAGCAGTGCACCATTTGATAGGGACAAAGCCTGAGATGAGGCTGCAATTGAACATGGCACACAGGTGAGGTGCCAGTTCACGCTGTAGTTCATGTAGAACACAGCCAGGGATATTGTCAGGTCCCATAGAAGCTGTATTCTTGGCCTTGGACAGTGCTGTTTTAACCTGTGCAGCAGTAATACTGGGTGCCTGACAATCTACTGGTATTGTGACTGGTCCTTTGGGGGGGTAAAGTTGGTACTGAATCTGTCGGCCAGTATATTGGCAATATCTGTTGGTTCGGTATAGGAGGTGCCATTGTGCAGTAGCTCAGAGCAAATCTGGGTATTGTCATGGAGATTCTTTACATAACTATAGAAAGCTTTGTGGTTGTCTTTACTATATGCTGCAATTCTGTTTTCAAAGCTAGCTTTACAGGATTTGATGAGGGATCTCAACTTTTTGTTGAGGCTGATAAGGGAGTTTTTCCAGTCTTGGGACTTCACCTTTTTCCACATCAGTTTCCTCCTTCTATTGTAGAGTTTGTTTATGGCAGGGGACCACCAGATTGGATTCCTTTTTTTGGAGGTTCTATTGGGTATGGCCAGATCCATGCATTTGTGTATGTGTTCATACAGTGCATTGGTGTATGATTTGGTGGTCATGCAACTATTCTCCATTTGCATGGGTGCCGTGAAGTTAGCCATCTCTGTTTTTAGGTGGAGAAGTTTTTCATCGTGGTTATCTTTGTGGGGGGATTTGGGAGGGATGTGGATTTCCAAGGTGATTAGTTTGTGGTCGGATCTAACCAGGGAGGAGTTGACTATTGATGTAGAGCTACGGTCGCCAATGTTAGTAATGACCAGGTCAAGGATGTTGCTACCTCTAGTGGGTGTAAGAACGAGCTGGTCCAGGGCATTGGAATTAATGAATTTCAGGAAATGTTGGGCAAGTGTATTGGTACATGAGTAGTTTTCCCAGTTAATGGAAGGGTTGTTGAAGTCACCCAGTATGAGACTGTTAGGTTGGACCCTAATATTCTCCAGGGTGCTTAGGAAAGTAGAGTGTGAGTCTTGGGACATGGTTGGGGACCTATAGCAGGCTATGACCTGAATCGCTGTCTTACCCCATGTTAGCTGCACCTGAAGTATCTCAGATGCGTTATGTTGGGCTACCAGTCTGGAAGTGTGTGCATCCTTTATGAATATGGAAACACCACCTCCTTTGGAGCTTCGATCCACATTCCGGGGACCGAAAGGTGTGGAATGAGTTATAGCCTGATAATGCAGGGGTGCTTTCTGCTGCCTTGAACCAGGTCTCTGTTATGGCACAAATGTCAATGTTCTCCATTTTAAGCAGTGCTTCAAGCCAGTGCATTTTGAGATTTAGACTTCTAGCATTGAGCAGCATGACCCTCAGATTGCATTTGTTTGTAGCTGTTATTGTGGTAATTTGGTCTTGGAACACCACCTAAAAAAGGCACTATAGTGGTGGCAAGAGCCTTGGCCAGTGTCCGGAAGCCTGGGGGTGACAGATACTGGATCCCCTTAGAATGACACCAGAAACTTAGCCAATTGTTGAAATCAATCATTTTCTGCTTGTGGTATCATTCTGGGTGATGGTAATATGCTGCTCAGGGCATATTAGATATACAGTTTGGTACATTTTTAAACTTTATGTGCACCTACTAGATAAGGCTTAAAAATGATTTCATTTATAGTAAAAACATTATAGTTTACCCTTCTGCAATATTCTCAAATAATTCTTTCCATTGTGAATACACAGAATGACTTAGATGCCTGGTTTTACACTATGCCTTTGCTACCACTTTCCAAGCCTGGATATTCAAAATGGAAAGCAGAATTATTCTTAAGCCTGGACTGTGCTGACTCAATAATAAAAATAATTACTTAAGGAGTGGAAGGGACCCCCCTTCCCTGACACAACCTCCAGGAAATGGCTGTTAGATATTTTCCACCTTTTGGAGATATTGCAATTCTGAACCATGAAGCAGTACCTGATCTATTGTGCTTAACTGGACACACTCACACACACACACACACACACACACACACACACACACACACACACACACACACACACACACACACACACACACTAAAGATGCAGTGAAATATATAGTATGTAAAATCCAAACATTTCCTAGGCAATATACATATATGAAAAAACAAAGCCTAGCCATACTTTATTTTATTTTAGGAAATGGATTGAACATTCTCTGACAGGGCATTACTGTACAAATAAAGCACACTAAAAAATAAGTCTATCAATTCATGACGATGCACTGTAAAGCATAGACAAAAAAGGAATGACCACCACTTTGCTTACACTTAACTGAAACACTATGGTAACTGAGCATGAAAAAAATAATAACAATAACTGAACTAATGAAAGTAACTAGAGTTTAAGGAGCAGCTTGTATCTCAGGTTTGCCTCAGTAATGAGATCTTACCAAAGTGACTGCTAGTCCTTGTTAATACAAAAAAAGTAGCACCAAAGATATTTCAAGAGAAATCAGACAAAGGCATCCAGACATGGACAATTTCACAATATAAAAAATAAGAAAACAAAGAGGGAAAGTAGAAAATAAGATTTGTAATGGAGAAGTTAAAGAAATAGAAACTGAAGTTATGGATTACCTGTGAAGTGAAGGATTGATTGTAGAAAATCCGACTCTGCCAATATCACAGCATGATGTAACAATAAGTGCCCACATTAAGGAGAAACAGTGCAACAGGAAGCATCTGATCATTTGCCACATGGAGATACCCTGCAGCCTTCAGCCGGAAACCAGTACAAAAGTTCAGCTGGGGTTACACACAACAGAAGGAACAGGAAAAAGTAATTCTGACGCAGTCAATGTTGTGGAGTGATAGACCAGTGAGTTCCCATGTGATAGAGCAATGGATGACGCAGGATGAAGCTGAAGAGAATATGTCACAGGAAGATATTTTGGAACTTTTTGTAGAATGCCCCCAGGAAACAGAGAGCAAAGAACATGTCCACAGTTTAGAAGAAAATGATCTAAGGGAAGAGTTGCTTGATTTAATGGAGATGGACAGACATATTAAGATCGATGAAAGAAATAGATTACAGGAAGTAATTAAGACCCAAAATGTTAAAAGTCTGATAAAACAAATGAATACAGTAATCAAGACTTAACAGAAATTCATGTAATATAACAGAAGTAAATAAATATATAACTGTACAACTAAATTAATAACAGATAAAGTCTTACCACAAAAGCACAGGGCAATAAGGGAAAGGAAGGGAAGAAATCAAATGCCATCATGGAAGTATTGCACAGAAAAAAACTATAAAGTAATTAAGATAAGTGTCACTGTTAGAAGAGTACAGAAGAGGGAACAGATCAACAAAAATACTTAGAAAGACAGACATGATAAAAGCAACGCGCAGTATCAGAACAGACCAGGATCTATTGTACACTATTGCAAATAATAAACTAAAGATATCAGCACAGGCAGAACAACTTAGAAGATATGCAGATAAATATAAAGCGCAACTACAAATTAAGCAAGCCATTGATGACTAATAAAAGTTTTAAAGAGAAATGGGAAACAAAGCAAAAGGAAAAGAAACATCACAAAAAAAAAAAGAAAAAAATAGACACATTTTGGAGAAATATCTATGAAGGCCCTGAGGAACGTAAAGATGCTGTAATCCAAGTACATAATGTAGGGAATACAACCCACAGCCTTCAGGTCGTCCAGCACCAAACGCATGTGCTCCCTGTTGCAACAATGACGCTGTGTATGTGACGAGATCTGTAGTCTTCTTAACTGAAGATCTGTTGTTGTCAGTCTTTACTGAATCCTTGACACTGGGCTCAGAACTGGCTCGGCCATTAATTTCAGCTCATGCCTTCCAAACTCTCGAGCCAGGCACTACCCATAGTGCTCCTCTTGAAAATTAGCTAAAATGTCATTTGCCGCTTTGTAGGGCAGACGTGTTTGTCCTTCTCTCAAGCCTAGGCTGATTTTGAGTAAGTTTATTTCTTTTAATACTCTTACATCTCTGTATTTGTACTTCATTTTCTTCTTAAACTTTCTCTCTGTCTACCAGCTCCTCTCATAGCTTAGTTTGACTCTGTTTCTTTTCTCATCTTTCTATCTGTGGTAGTCTTTTTTAGTACTATTGTTGGTACATTTATAGCCTTTATTACCTCTTTAGATACTCTTATTCCTTTTTAATTTAAAAAAAAAAAACTTCTTTATCTCTATCTCTCTTCCTTGTCTGTGTGACTGTATTTCAGCCCTTTTTTCTTTTGTTATGGCTGAAAAACAACTCTCCCCTCTTAAAACTTCAAAAGGCACCACTGGTTTCAAAAGGTGCCAGAAGTGCCAGGGTAAGATGCCCAACTCTGACGGACATACTTTATGTGTACACTGCCTGGGGAAACTTCATCTTCAGAAAGATTGTTCAGTTTGTCACGGGTTCTCTACCAGTACCCTTACTGAGAGGAAGGAACTCTTGAAGGAACTCCTCAAATCTGATTTTGAAGATGCCATTTCTGGATCTAGGACTGAAGCTAGCACATCTTCATCCTCCTCTTCTTCCTCTATCAAGAAAAGACCTTCTTTGCTTCCTAGTTCATCAGAACCATCCAAGAAGGTCTCTAAGCTGTCCTCAGTACCAAAGGGCTCTTCAGCACTGGAAGATCTATCTGGCTCCACACCTAAAATTGTGTCGTAGCCAACAGTGACTTCTTTGGTACCCTCAGTACCCTTGGTGCTGAAAGAGTGTCAGCTGTCTTTCCTCCCTAGGACAAGATACTCACCAACCTTTGATCCTTTTAAACACAGGACACCAAGTCCCTTTTTCGAAGCAAGACCTCCTAAGTCTCCATTGACTACCTCTATCTGATCTACTAAGAGTCTCTAAGAAGCTGACATTTTGAGACTGGTGGATCAGCTTCTGATGGCAAAGGGGTTATCCTCTGTTCCTAGCCACACTGGCATCAGAACCAGCCAGTCTATAATACCTTCAATTCCTCCTCCTCCAACTCCTGTTGAGTCTTTTGAGCCCCCAGTTCTGACACTCCCAGTACCAGCTGTCTCGGTTCTGGTAGCATCCTCTTCTCCAGTTCTGAGAGCTGCCTTGAGATCCTCTGGAGGGCTCCCAGGGTCTGGGCTCTCTGGTTGGGTCCATGGTGCGTGGATTGGTTTCCTTAATTTCAGAGCCATCTATGTCCCTTGGTGCTTCGGCCCTTGTAGCATCGACCCAGGCTTCTGCGTTGGGGGCTGCCTCCTCAGTGCAGGGTGTGACCCCAGTTCCAAAGGAGTCTATTTCAATTCCAGGCTCCCATCCCTGTATTGGGGGGGTCGGCCTTCTGAGTCATAGAGAAGGCCTTGTTCATTGAGGACTCACAGTCCTTGCCATCCTTGTCGGGACAACTGTCTACATCCTCTCAACCTGAGCTGCCATCCAACTCATGCCCGGGACAGAGAGCACAAAAGTCCCAGGTTGCACCCACTTTGGTGGTTTCCTCTTCAGACACTTTCCTAGATCATTCCCCCGAGGAAGTTATTGTGAAATGGAAGTGCAAGAGGAAACATTTAGACTCCCCAGAAGAGTCTTTCACCAAAGATACTGATTTTGATGAAGGGAAAGGTGCCCCTAGGTCACCCCCGATGATGTTTCCTTTGGTGACATTCTAGAAATCCTGAAACAGAGGGATGGCTGGTCCTCCATCCAACCTTCCTTGGAGGAGTCAGTATACCTGGAGGCTTTTTGTGCCCAGCCCTCTACTTCTTGGGTCTTTCCACCTGCTGACAATCTCATTAAATTGATTGTTCAGTGGGTGTGGAAGATGCCCGACATCATTGAGCCAATTCCCAAAAAGCCTGATTATATCTTATCAGCCCCAAAGGATGAGCCGCACTAGTCCAAAAGGATATCCATTGATGCTATGGTGATAGCGGTGGCCACAAAACGGGAACTTGCCGAGGAAAGTCCGACTATCCATCCTCCTAACAAGGAGTCTAGGACTTTGGATAGGTTTGGGAAGCACATTTATGCTTCAATGACCTTCATTCTCAGGTACTTGAATTATATGGCACACTTCAGTAGACTACAGAGGGATCTGATCAAGGAGCTCTTGGATACCCTCGAAGGAGCAGTGCCTGAAGGGGTACGGGATAAGTTACTTCTCAGGAAGTAACCTTTGATGCAATTTCTAACTCATCCATGAGGCTGATTGCTCATGCAGCTGAAGGGACTTCCAGAGCAGCAGGTTCAGGCTTAGCCATTAGAAGGCATTCCTGGATGCACTTGTGCGACTTTGCAAAGCCATTCAAAGTGTCATTCGTCAATGCTCCTTTTGATGGATCCACCCTTTTTGGTCCCAATGTCAAAGACACTTTAGCCATATGTGAAAAGGATGGTAAGATCCTTTCTGCCATAGGCGTACATTTCTCCACTCCTCACAGGCCCTACTGCAGGAACCAAAGAAGTGGGAGAATATGGTTTAAAAAATCCAAAGGGCCTTTCCAGGATTCATGTGACAAAGACTTTCCCCAGGGCAGAGGGGTAAGTAATGGAAGATGCCATCCCAGAGGAAGAAATGGACCGCAAAACCATGCATTTAGAGATTCTTTCTCTGGCACTTCCTACCAACTCCCCTGAAAGGATGCCCAAATGGCATCCTCCGGAGGCAGTCAGGGGATGACTCTCTTTGCACCAATCTGCTTGGCAAACATTAACTATGGACAGATGGGTACAGGGAGTAATATCCAGAGGTTACAAAATACCATTATCAGTTCTACCGTCATCCCAGAAGAAACTTCCGGATGTACCACCCAGTCACAGGGAAGCAACAACTTTAGAAATTCAAAGACTGCTAGACAAAAGAGTCATCCAAAAAGTCCCACCAGACCAAACAGGATCTGGGTTTTACTCAAGGTTCTTTTTAGTGCCCAAAAAGCAGGGGACTGGAGACCTATCTTGGATCTCAGCCAATTCAACAAAGCAGTTCAACAAACCAAATTCTGGATGGTCACTGACTGTACAGGCAATACTTCCATTCTTGAAAAAAGGTGATTGGATGTGCTCTGTAGACCTTCAGAATGCTTACTACCATATAAAAATGGACAAAAGCTCCAGGAGATATCTGCGCTTCCAGCTGGGTGCCAGTCATTTCCTATTCAGAGCGCTGCCCTTTGGTCTCACCACAGCCCCCAGGGTGTTTACCAAATGCATGGCAGTTGTGGCAGTTCATCTCAGGCTGCTAGGATTTCGAGTATTTCCTTACCTTGACGACTGGGTCCTTACTGCTACCACCAGGCATCAGTTAGAACAGGCAAGAGACTACACTCTACACCTCTGTACATCTCTAGGTATAACTATAAATTTCGAGAACTCAAGCTTGCAACCCATTCCGCAATTAGAGTTTATTGGAGCCCATTTAAACACTGTTTCATTTATTGCCTCACTCCCTGCAGAAAGACTTCAATGAATCAGATCACAAGGCAAGTGAATTTTATGAAACAAAGGGATCCCAGCAAGGCTAGTTCTACAAACATTGGGCTCCATGGTAGTAGCAGTCTTTCTTGTTCCTCTAGCAAGGTATCACATGCAAATTTTGCAATGACTACTTGCTTCCCAATGGTCTCTGATGCACCTACCAATGTTCCACCTAAGCTTGATTACTGATTGCTGCAAACAGGATCTCACATGGTGGTTCCACTCTGATCAGATTCTCTTGGGTCGGTCATTCATTCTTCCTCAGCCACAAGCCATAGTGACCATGGATGCTTCCCAGATGGGTGGGGGAGCATTATCTGGGACAAACAGTCCAAGACATGTGGTCCCAATTAGAGGCCAACTTGCACATCAATGTTCCAGAGATGAGGGCAGTGCTGTTAACGTTGCAAGCATTCCAAGACATCCTTCCTCTACGGACATTAGCTATTCAGATGGACAACATGTCAGTAGTCTGGTACATCAACAAACAAGAGGGAACCAAATCTTACCCATTGTGTCGAGAAGCCCTCAAAGTTTGGCAATGGGCGATTTCTTCCAAATGCTTTCTGACGGCAACTCACATTCCAGGAAGCTCCAATGTGATAGCAGACAAACTGAGCAGAATTATTCTCATGCTTTACGAGTGGTCTCTAAATCCTGTGGTGGAGAATGAGATATTTTGTCACAGGGGCCAACCTCACTGCAACCTTTTTGTGTCCCTCCTGAACAATAAGTGCAGCAGTTACTTTGCCCTAATTTCCCCACCTGGGGAGTCACACAGAGATGTTCTTCTCCACAATTGGCCCCCTGGTCTCCTGTATGCCTTTCCCCTGACTCCTTTGATATCCCAGTTTCTAAAGAAAGCCAAAAGGTCGGAGAACTCAATAATCCTCATTACCCCCTTTTGGCCTCAACAAGTTTGGTTTCCCTTCCTTTGGCCTCCTTCGGAAACCATGGATTCTAGACCCAGCTCCAGATCTGCTGTCCTATCCAGAGGGCATGGTTCATCTGAATCTCCAACATCTCAAGCTCACTGCATGGCTTCTCCAATTCCCATGATTGCCAGGCATCCTTCCCTTTCTTCTCCTGTCCGGCATATTATTGTCGCTCATCACAAACCTACTAGGAAGTTGTATAAATGTAAATGAGAAAAATTTGGACCCTTGAAAGTGGACTAGACCCTTATACCAGTCCTATTCATAAGGTATTAGATTTCCTGGCTGCCCTTTACCAATCTAATTCCCCTGCTTCAACAATTAAAGTTCATCTAGCTGCAATTTCCAACTTTCATATGGGTTTTAATGTTGCATCTCTGTCACACAAACTTTGTAAAGCATTTTTAAAGGGTCTCCGAATGTTAAGACCTCCAGTTAAGGAACCCATTCCTTCTTGGAATCTAACTTAAGTTCTTCATGGCCTTACTATGAATCCTTTTGAACCATCAATGACTTGTGATTTAAGATATTTGTTTTGGAAAACTTTATTTTTGGCGGCTATTACATCTGCCAGAAGAGTATCTGACCTGCAGGCTTTATCCTGCAAGCCTCCCTATTTAATATTTTCCAATGACAGGGTTGTCCTTAGGACAAATCCAACCTTTTTACCAAAGGTTGTTTTGCAATTTAACATTAACCAAACTCTTCAATCCCAGAGTTGTGACTCTTTTCCCTGTCACATATTCATATACTTTTTCTAATAAAAGGGAGTATGCCCTTCACTCACTAGATGTCCACAGGCAGTTATGTATCTATCTTCACAGAACAAAAGATTTTAGAAAATCTGACCAATTATTTGTGGCATTCTCCTCTCTTTCATTAGGTAATCATATTTCAAAGGTTACCTTGGCCAAATGGGTTAGAGATTGCATAACTTTCATCTCTCATTCGAGAGGATTTCAACTTTCACATCCAGTTAAAGCTGATTTGATGACAGCAATGGCAACTTACACAGTTTTTCATGCTAGAGCATCTTTGGATAATATCAGCGCAGCAGCCACTTGGTTTTCTCCTCGTACTTTTATCACTCATTACAAATTAAATCAGGTCACGAGGGGAAGGGCATCATTCGGCTCGATGGTGCTTAGAAATATTCTTCCATGAGACTTCATAAGACTAAAGTAGCTGGGGACTCTGTCCTACTGTCAAGGATTCAATGAAGATTGACAACATTAGATAAAGAACTTATGTCTTACCATAACGTTCTATCTGTGTTGTCGATCTTCACTAATCCTTGACATCCCCACCCTCCTTCCCCCAACTTGAGACTCTTAGTGGACCGGATTTTCCATAGCTAGCTTCATATAAAGGACACATATCTGGCCTCTGACTATTATATCTATTATTTAACTATAAATTCTGCCTGCCTGTCTTCTATGTTGGGCAAACTCAATTTGAGGTAATTTTCAAGAGGAGCACTATGGGTAGTGCCTGACTGGAGAGTTTGGAAGGCACGAGCTGAAATTAACGTCTGAGTCGGTTCCGAGGCTTGGAACTGAGCCCACTGTCAAGGATTAGTGAAGCTCGGCAACACAGATGGAATGTTATGGTGAGACATTACTTCTTTTGTCATGCCTTGCACATGTCATTCAGTAGTGACAGCTTCAGCGTTAAAGAGATGTTAGATAGGTACACAGTCTTCTTTGCTATTGTTTTCACATTGAATCACAGCAATGGCACAAATTACAATGCATTTTTTATAAATGTATCTGTGACTCAGTACTCCGCAGTAAAGGTTTAGCACTTACTCATTATCACCTGAACAGGTGAGTAAAATACCAGCATTGTTCATGGAGAAGAATGTTCTTATCACTTTTATTATCGTGGAATGATCTTTTCAAAGATGAATAGCAAATTGAAGGAAAATACACTGAAACATTCTGCAGAACAATTTTCATTATTTTGAAACCGGATATAGACTGAAATAGCACTGCTGACAGTGAGTGGAGGCAAACAATACATACACATAAAGAGAAATGAAAATAATGCTGTGAAAAGATGGAGAAGCTTTTCCTTTACTGTGTGCTGGATATCATGCCCAAGTAAATATATCCAGCTTTACAAAACAAACTGGACTTTTTCCTTGTCACAAAACTGTAATTCATTCTGAAGTTTTGTATTTCCTTATTAATCTTAATTTGCTATATCTATCTAATGTGTATATATATATATATATATATATATATATATATATATATATATATATATATATATATTATACATATATGTGTATTATATACAAACATGTGTGTGTGTGTGTGTGTGTGTGTGTGTATATATATATATATATATATATATATATATATATATATATATATATATATATATATATATATGGGTCCACTTTTAAATTTCGAAACTTCAAAACCTCGAACATCACAATCCCGAACATATATATATGTATGTATGTATATCTATACACACACTCACTTATGAATGTATAATCCTTAGCAAATATATGACAAAAACAGCAGTATGTACCATTTTCTACTGTGGGTAAATAAACTAGTTTTGTAAAAATTAATGAATATTATCTTCATACTGATGACTTTATCAAGGACCCTATTTTTTGCTTATAGTTCTGAAGTCTTGACATGTTTACTTAGTATATCACGGTTTCAGAATTTATTTTGCTCTTACATTTTGTTGTCTGGTTTGATTCCAATAAAAATGTACTCTTTGCAGGGTAAAAACAGAGTAGTACTTTTTCTAACTGAAGCAAATAAGGCAAATGTAGCAGAATAACTTCCCGCAGTCTGTGCCAGTAGTACATACTGTTCTCTTTCTTGTATACAGGGTAGTTAAGTGTCAGCTCATAAAGACACTGCTAGGGAGCACGCTTTAATTATTTATTTATTCACATCTGATTACCAAGAAAGTCTGAGCTCACTTGAGTATATGTACTGACTTCTACATATTTACGGGTGATATATACACAGGATTGGATGCTTGCAGATAAATCAGTTCTGCTTATATAGAAACTGGTCTGTTCCTATAACAAAAGGATTTCAAGTCTGTGTGCATCTGGGTGTCATTGAGTTTGTCTGTGTTTGTATTTAAGTGTGTGTGTGTCTGTGTGTGTGTGTGTTTGTGTGTCTGTGGTACAGGGTTTGAGAGATGATTTATATGTTTGAGGGTTTGCTGCATTAAAAGGATTTCAAGGATTTCATGAGTGTGTGTGTGTGTGTGTGTGTGTGTGTGTGTGTGTGTGTGTGTGTGTGTGTGTGTGTGTGTGAAAGGGTACATGGAGTTGTGAGTGATGTGACTGTGCTGTGCTGTGAGATGGGTGTTTTTTCATAACTCTGTTTCCCAAGTCCTACTCATGCAGTGTCGGAGTTAATTATATTAATATATAGTGAACTTGCCCCCCCCCCTTGAAAATGTTTATGTTTATTTTTGATGTGTCTGGGTTTATGGCACTTGAGTGGTATTTATTGCGAGCCTATCCTTGTACAGCTTAAGCAGTCAACATGTCTGTGGTGTGATGAGTAGACAAATTGATGTTTGTACTTTCTTAATTTTCTTTTTTAATGAAATAACCCTTGATTAGTTTATTGTCACTGACAAGAACTGCAAATGTGCCAGTATCATTTAACACCTAGTAGCATTGCCATCATGTCTAACCAACGGGATGTTGCTTTAACATTTAATTCAAAGATTGGTAGCTCGGGAATGCAGTAAGAGCCCCAATGCCCCACCCATGTTCAGCTGGATTGCAAGTACTGCTGTAGGAATTCAGGTGTTTACGGTGATGTTATAACCCACAGTTTTTTATTTTTTTTATGTTTCTTGGCGTCAAAGTCATGGATTAGGTGAAATGTAAAATGCCTTCAGATTTACAAACCAACCTTTTACTATCCTATATTGGTTGGGCATTATCTCAAATAAATAAACAATAATAACAAATAAATTAACAAAGACACAAAGATAAGCAATAGGGGTTAATCTAATGACCTTTTGACTTGTCAGGAAATATTGACAACCTAGTTGCCGAATAATCTCAACAACATAATTTGTTTTCATTTTTGTCTAATTACAGACTGATGTTTTTGTGAAAATAATATAAACCACTGAGCTAAAAATGATAGATTTATTTATTTTAGTGTTTCTAACCTTCAGCTATAATACTACTACTTTTTTATTTTTTACTTTTAATGTCTACAGTTCATAGTTTGCCATATTCTCTGTATAAAGCCTTATAAAAGCAAATGCAGAAATAGTCACAGATTGTGGTATTTAAATGTAGAAATAGTCACATAAAACCAACTACTTAATTGTTTTCTAGCTAACATGTTATGCTACTTTCTTATATAAAATGCTATAAACTGTGGATGGCATGTTTGTTAAATTTACAGGTTTGTAAGTTCTGACCAGGAAAGCTACTTGGACAGCCATTTAGAGCCAATTCATGCAATCCAGAGAGTTTAGCTGATGGATCTGTCACCCTGCTCAGTAAAGGTCATTTGCAAATATATGTTTCACCCTTAGATAAAACAGTCATGTTACCTTGGTCAGTTGCAATATTATAGGTGTTGTACCGTGTGCAACATTTGTTGAGTAGACATGTGCCTAACAATATTTAGAGGGTGGCTAGAGATATGTAACTGTCAGTCAGGCAAACAGTAAGCTATATGGTTAAAGGAAGACTGATAGTGTAAGGATTTTTCAGGGCCGCTCATAAATAGGATGCTAATTCCACTGTTTTCCATAACTATAAAGCAATGTCTAAAAAAAACAGAGGAAGCAGAAACACACTACAGACATAGATGAAAAGACACCATGGAAACCAAAGTACTCAGATGCAGAGAATGAGGTGCTTGCTAATCCAGACCCTCCTTCTCCATGGCCGACAGCCCTTTGGCCTGTATGTTGATAACCAGACCTATCAGGACCATGCCTCGCAAGATCTGGTAGTAGACATTAATGCAGTTGGTGACCACAGCTATACTTATGAAATGGAGCACTGCAGGGTCAGTAACATGACATGTGCCACGAACTAAGTGTTGACCACATGGCATGTGAAGGTAGGTCATCTGGAGCTGGGCCATTGAGCGAACCACCATTCACAGAGATGGAGAAGTTTCTGGCCAATGTCATTGTCAGCGGCACCTTCACATGGTCCCATACTGTGGTGATAGATGCTGTGCCAGAGCCTGAATGGCCAACAGCAGTATCTACTGGAGATGTCCCAAGCATGTAAACTTCTTTCTGTGTAATACTACCTGCAAGTCATCTTAACTCCTTATTCACTGTCCAAACCAGTCCCCTTTGTTCCTGAACACTGGCACTAGTATGCTTATTCTCCAGTCATCTGGGATATGTCTGTCTCTCCACAATGCTATGAGTACCCCCAGGAGCCACTTCTTTCCTGTCTCACCCAACATCTTAAACATACCTGCTGTGACATCATCTGAGCCTGCTGCTGTCCATGATTTCATTTTCTTTAGAGCTGTTCTTACTTCTATGGTGGGCTCTTCCATTTCTGTCATCATAGGCTGTCTCTGGGCCAGTGCAGCTTCTGTAGGGTTTTCTTCATTTAGAAGCTGCTGGAAGTGCTCCTTCTATCTGCCTTTGATGTCTTGTAGACTGGTGAGCAGGTTGTTGCTGATATCTTTTATGGATGGTATTTGAATATCTTCTTTATCTTTCTGTCTTTGCCTTGTAACCTGATATAGCTTCTTTGTGCCATCTACTGAGTCACTTTCCAGAAGCTGGTAGAGTGCCTCTGATGCCTTTTTCTTTGCTATTGCAACTCCTTTCTTAACCACTTTGTTAGCCAACCAGTATTTCTTCCTTGCCTGGTTCATTTTTTTCTGTCGCCCACTTTTTCCTTCACTCCTTCCTTCATTTGATGACTTCTAGGACTTCTGCATTCCACCGCCAGCTTTTCCTGTGTACCTTATTTCCATACATGGCTTGACTGCATATCTGTTCTGTAGTCCTCATACATGCGGTTTTGAGGCACTGCCATTCTTCTTCAACTCCACCTATTTCCTCTTCTTATTGAGGTGCTAGAGCCCTAAGTAATTCCTTGAATTGTTCTGTTTTTTCTTCAGTCAACTTCCAGGTCTTCAGACTGGTCACTGTTGACCTTAGAGGCTTCTCTGATCACTGTTTGCAGCCGATTGTGGCAACCAATGGTTCTTGCTGTTCATGCATCCTACTGGGGATGACTTTATAATTGCAGATTCTACCCTAGTGCCCTTTCCTTACTAGGGGGATGTCTACTTGAGTTGCATGCTGGCCACTCTTGTATGTGATTTTGTGACTGTCTCTCTTGTTGAACCATGCGTTGGCCACCATCAAGCCATTTGCCAGACAGAAGTCTGAAATGGCCTCTCCTTGTTTATAACCAACAAAAAATAAAACTAAATAGATGGAAAACGCTCACTTTATTAACAAACAAAGCTTTCGGGAATGTCCCTTCTTCAGTGTTAAGTTCAAATAGTATTAAAACTTGGAATTTATAGTAATTTCAAAAAACCCTCTCCTTGTTTATACCTGCTCTACCCATGTGGACCCACGCAGTCCTCAAATCTTCTTCTTTCTGTCTGTCCTGATAAGTGCATTCAGGCCCCCCATTATCAACGTCAATTCATGCTGTCCTGCTTTATCTAGAGAGTCCTGCAACTGCTGTATGAAAGCACTGTTTGCCTCACTATCACAACCCTGCTGTTGGGCAAAGGATGAAATTATGAATAGTGCCCTATCCTTACACTGAGGTCTGATTGCCATGAGTCTGTCAGTAATAGTGATGACATTCCTCACTGCCACAATTCCCACACCATTTCTATTCTGTCCTCCTGAGCAGCAGACTATGGATCCCAGCCAAGTGTCTTTGCTGCACTGCCTTGCCATCTTGTCTCCTGGATACATAGGATGTCCAGCCTTCTCTTTACCATCGTGTCATCCACTTCAAAGCTCCATCTCATCAGTGAACCTACACTTAGTGTAACAATTCTTAGTTCATGTTTGGCAAATGGATTGATTGGTTTTATGTAGAGCTTTTGCTCAACAGAGCTATCTCAGGTAATCCAAGCTGGGTAACTGGACACTAGCTGGCCAGTAGTTTATTGACTGCTAGTATTTATGGTGGGCACACACTGGCCAATAGAGCACATACATCCCTACCACCATTAGCATGGGACCCTAGTGTAGGTCGGAGTAGGCTGGGTCTTCTACCCACTCATTACTGGGAACTACCCTGGCCTATTTTGGTAACATTAGTCAACATGACCAAATCACCTAGAACCATATTTTTACACTGTCGTGTGGCTAGCTCTGACAAGATGCGCAGTCTATGATCCATGTTCTCCTATCTTGAAAATACTGTGCACCACAGTAGCTGCCTAAAGCAGTTGCTTTATGCAACTCTTCCCCCTATAGGGTACCATCCGGAGTCTGTGCTACTGCCCACAGCTCCATTCTTTGGTGAATTTGAGATGGAAATATTTAGCATGTGTTTTGGAGGTGGGAGGAACCCTACAGAGACACAGGGCAAACAGATATTGGCTGGAGATCAGGATCAAACCTAGTACTTTGTGCATGGGAGATGAAGACCTTAAGAATTATGTCAATTGGTCTCTCCCAGTACTTAATATGTTAATATTTGCACACTTCATATTTCATGTATACTACTGGTGCTGGTCAGATGTACACAGGATATCGTGCCACTGCCTAGTGTTGGATTTACTTATCCTTTGTTAATCCGACACAGAAACTTACACTGACAATTGTTTATGTGCCCCTCCTCACAAAATGCAATAGACACAACATCACATTTTTCTCGAATAATCCATAATGCTCACACATTTTCTTGCCAAAAAAATCCACACTTGGGCTCCTTTCTATGCGATGATATACCTGTGCCCTGCCCTTTGTACATTGTCACTTGGGATGCCTATGTCTGATGCACAGTGTGGACAGCCTGTGCATGAGTAAGTACAGCCTGTTGTTGGCTTGGATGCATCACCTTTTCTATAGTACATGTGCTTTACTATTATCTGCTATGTCCTGAGGCTATGTGCAAGCTACTGCCTCTTTGACATGTTGCTCTGTCCTCAGTCTGACATAATCATTCTCTGCTGTTGACTCTTCCACAGACTCTTAATATGACTTAGTGCTCCACCACTGATTCCTCCTCCTCTGGTCAATGTTTACTGGTCAAATAAAATAATCATCAAATATCCGACCAGCGAATGTTCCTTCACAGAACATTCACTTCAGCAAATGTATGAGGCAGGGAAAGTAACTAGTTGGCCAACATTTCCCTGTCTCACACACCGTAGTATTTCAGACTCACCAAGGTGGGGGGCTTTGACCTCCCCAACACCCCAAACATTGGGGGCTTTGCTATATATACTGACTCAGACACCGCACTACAATGGGAAAAGGTCATGGAAGTAGTTGACCAACATTAGGAAATTTGCTCTTTTCCCCATTGTAGTGCTTTGCCACTGACTCCTCCTCCTTTGACTCAGTGCTTCACCATTGACTCCTCCTCCTGTGACTCAGTGCTTCACCATTAACTCCTCCTCCTTCTGTGACTCAGCCTCTACTGCCTGATATGCTGGGAAGTGCTTCTCCTACTACTGCCCACCCTGCTGTAGCTGTTTCCTAAGTATGATGTTGTGCAACACTAAGCACACTATTTTTACACATGGGTCATACTGCAGGGCATCACTGGGAGAATCCAGACAGTGAAAGTGTGTCTTCAGCAGCCCAGACATGCCCTCAGTAATATTCCTTGTTTGTGATTAGACATGGTTGTATCCCTGGTCTGGTTGATATTAGGGATTTCTTATGAGTGTCATGAGTCAGGGTTTCAGGGCTTATCCAGCATCACCAATGAGATGTCCCTTGAGGGAAGTCACCCCTTGCAAAATGTTGGTACATAGGTGTGCCATATGTGGGAGTTGTGATAACTGCCTGGGTGGTTTGAATATACACTGTAGATACCCTGCGCATTACAGCCCATCTGAGAGTTGATGGAGTGATACCCTTTATGGTTTGTGTACCTCTTTTCCAGTTCACTAGGTGGGGGCCTTTATTTTAACATGAATACACTCTATGCCCCCAATATCTCAGTGAAAATATGTTATGTCACAGAACATCTGCATGGTGTTTGATCTCACTTCTGGGGTACTTGGGAACAACAAATGCTCTCCTTCATGCTGGGGAATGGTATCAACAAACTGATCAAGTATTCACACAGGAGATGTCTGAGATACCCCAATGTGTGTCCAGTAGGTCACTGAAAGGTCACTGCAGGTAATATACATAAAGCCACACACATTCGTACCCACTAGGATAGGTACTCCATGACTCCCACGGGGCTGCAGATAAGTCAGACACAATTTTTTGCATAGTGTATGCTTATTCACACAGTACTGTCTCACAGTACTGGTGTTGTGGAGTCCAGAAAATGTTATGCATGGTTGGATGACACAGACCTTCCAGGAGTAATGATGTGCACAGTTGGGCAAAGCAGTGGTAATAAGAGCATAGTGCATGCATACATTTACTAATGCCGTGGGAACCCCTAACTCTCTTCATGATTTGGTTAGCATAAACAGGTATATTCAATCAAGCCTAAACATACAACGGGTGCAACCTGGTTGTGTGGCATTTATTAATTTTTGAATCCCTCTGCTATCTTGTTTTGCCTTATTTGCATACCCTGAGCTGCTCATATTAATAACATTGCTCATTAACATGTCATTTTACAGCCATTAGCCTATGTCACACCAAAATGTGCTGAATGGCCTTCCCGCTAGTTTTATGCATGTTTCTGAATCACACATACCCTAAGTTTGGCCACTCATTGCACAAATTCCTTTACCACAATGAGAGAAAGTTTTCTAAATGTGGCATGCAGTTTTTTCAGAGATACATATATGTATATATATATATATATATATATATATATATATATATATATATATTTTTTTTTTTTGTTTTTGCTCTCTAGTTGGGTAAAGTACATGGAGTGGTACATTCCAACCAGTGCATCATGGTCTATGACTTCCCTGTTGAGGAAAGAATATT
Source organism: Protopterus annectens (assembly GCF_019279795.1). Lineage (NCBI taxonomy): Eukaryota > Metazoa > Chordata > Ceratodontiformes > Protopteridae > Protopterus > Protopterus annectens. The sequence continues at coordinate 1,118,653,784 of NC_056728.1, forward strand.
ATTACTATTTATTTATTATTTATTGACATTTGAGTATTGGGAAAATCCAACTAGGTAGTAGCCCATATTCAGTGAATATCTGCAGAAAAACGTTCCAAAGTATTACAAAACATTTTAAGAACAACAATTTTACAATCTTCAAAAATAATATAAAAAATCTACAGTTTAAAATTTTACCAGATTAGGCGTAATATGAAAACATTGGTTAAGAATAGATAGAAGTTATATAACATTGATTTAATATTCAGAGAAATTTTAGCCAGTTTGTAGCGAAATTAAAGGTAAGTTAGTATAATACAAACAGGGATTGTAATATGAAGTGAGAGAATAGAGGGGGATTATGGCATCTTTGGACAAGAAAGATATACCTCAGTAATTAATTGGGCAAGGTAGAAAGATTTACTATTTATTTATATTTGTTTTCTGGGGTAGTGCACTGACCAATATTGACCAATTTCAGGCACAGCCCAGGAAAAATACAAAAAATTTCTATAAAAAATACAGAACTGTAAACAAAAAAAAAAAAAAAGAATAGTCAGACTAATTACATACAAAAAATGTGCATATACATTCCAGTGAACAAGCACAGTGCAAGGTACAATCAAGCTGGGTATAATGTATAATATATACATTAGTTTCTAAAGTGGGTCAATCTTCAGTGAATCTGGAGAGAGGAGAAGAGACTTGGAAAGGAAATAGGTTAAGTGATATGTCCTGTGTAGAATCAGGAGCATTTGGCATGAGAGAAAAATTGCTTTTTGAGTTGCAATCTGAGTTTGGAATAAATCTTAATTTCCTTAATGCTGATGAAGAAAGCTTTCCAAAGAGTGGGTGCCTGAGAGGAGAACGTATGTGGAGTTCTGTGGAGTTTGGTTGTAGGGCTAATAGGAGATGGATTAGATTGTGAGTAATTTGTTGTGAAGTCTAGCTGCTATAGCAGTAAATGTGCGCAGCTGGACTAGTTTGTAGAGTTGCTCTCCTAAAAGTAGCTTAGATCTTTGTTTTATGGTTAGCTATTTGGCTTTTTCTAGGGTGATACAGTGATCCTCATAGAAAGGTGAGCTTGTAATAAGTTGTCAGATGCTGTTAGAGATAGTTTGGAGTGTGGCAATGTTTTTCTTGGAGGTATAAGCAAAAATTGGGAGCGCATATCAAAGTTGAGAAAGGATAACTCCATTGCCAATGGCTTCTCTGTCTGGTTGTGATAGAAAAGGGGAGATCTTTTTGGCCCAGAAGAGGAGGGAGATTATTTTGTCTCTCATTTTGTCTGTGCGGAAATGGAAGTCTAGTGACTGATCAAGCCATAGTCCTGGGCATTTGAAGGTGGAGGTTGCTTCTATGGCATGATTGTGTAGAGCAAAGATAGTTAAAGACTCAGGTGTTTGGAGAATTTTCTGTAGAGTTCCAAAAAGCATAGTTTTGGTCTTGGTGGGGATGCTAACTCGTTTTTGGTTTATGAACCATCAGTGTAGTTCATGTAAGTCCAGCTGGAGCTGGCAATGAATGTGGGTGTGAGAGTGACTTGATTGGTAAATGACCATGTCATCAGCATAGAGGATAAGTGAGACATGGAGGAGGCCACAAGGAACTTTGTTAATGAATATGGAGAAGAGGAGCAGCACAAGAATAGATCCTTGTGGTACACCTTTGGCAATAGGTGCAAATTGTGATTGAGAGAATCTTAATTAACACTGAAGTATCTGTCAGTGAGAACATTTTTAAACCAGGGAATTGTATCTGGACTGATAAGAATTCAAAATAGTTTGTTTTGGAGCAGATAGTCGTCAATCATATCAAATGCCTTTGTCAGGTCTATAAATAGGGCACCTGTAAGGACGCCACTATCTGAGTGTCACAGGATGCGATCAAGGAACAAAGTGCTGTCATAGTAATTTGTCTAGGCCAGAATCCATGTTATTTGGGCATCTATATTATTTAAGTAAAGTTTCAAAACTTCGACCGTGCTTTCATCGACAGCTTAATGTTGATAAGGCCAAATTGCGAACACATGGAACAGCGATTTTTTTCCCTAGGTCCGCAAAAAAAAAAAAAAAAAAAAACACAAAATAAGGTGGGAGGCTTCATCCCCCACACACACCCATGTGGGGGGCTGTGCCCCCCACATACCCCCTACTTAAATATACCAACTCCGAGATTGCACCACAGTGTAGGAAATGGCAAAGTCCCAAAAATAACCCAATGATTTTTTTCTCCTAGGAAAAAAAATTGCTGTTCCGTGTCTTCGAGATTTGGCCTTTTCAACATTAAGCTGTCGATGAAGGCACGTTCAAAGTTTTGAAACTTCGTTTAAATAATAGGGACCCTTGTTTGGAGGACAGCAGGTTGTACTGCTGGATATAGAGGAGAGTTGGGTATAGACTATCTATTCAAGAAGTTTTCCCAGAACTGGGAGGATGGATATTGGATGGAAGTGAGAGGTCTTTTTAGGTTGGTTTGCTTTGGTAGGGGTTTAATTAAGGCAGTTTTCCAAATCACTGGCATGATGTTTGCATGAAATATAGTTCATTCTTGATAAAGGGTATCTAGCTCTTTAATGACTGTGTTTATCTTAAGCAAGTTCTCATTAATGTATTAATCAGTATGATAGACTTACTTTCCATAGACAGATGCCCTACATTTTTGGTATTAAGCCTAAGGCCATGGTATATAAACCAAATGCTGGTTCTATCAAGCTACTCTTGAAGGATATTAGTGTCTGTGAAGGAGTCAAGTAATAACTCCCAGTTTACAGTCATTAGCAAACTTGATTAACTATGCACCTTCAACATCTGCTTTCACATTTTAATGGCAGATGCTGAAGAGCCTAGGGTAAAGCCCTGGGGATTGTCACTAGTGACTTGCCTTTTAGATGAGACAGTACCACCAACTCCTACCAAGTGCATTCACTCTGAGAGAGCCAATTTGCAACCCAAAAAAAGATGACAGGGGAGTTTATGTTAGACTTGTGAGCTGTTCATAATATCAACAAGGGGAATCATGCTGAAGTCACTTCCTTGACCACTGAGAAGTGAAATATTCTATGGCAATATGAAGATTACATTTCCATGAATTACTGGCAATATGGAAACATTTATTATACAACCATGACAGGCATTCTTCTCCTGCAGACTGAGGGAATAGAATTCTTGCCTGTTGAACTTGGAGGCAGCATCAGCGCTGCTAATTGCTTGTATCACTTATTTTCCATTCTATGAAAACAGTAATGCCAGAAATACCTACTATGTGATGGAAACTCCAAAATGCAGGTGTCTTCTTACCAACATTTCTAGGCAGAAGGATGTATTCCTCTGCAGGCAACACCATAAATTCCAGGGAGTTATTCAGAATACTACTTAAAGACTGTTATGATATGCCATTGACATCCGGTCTAACATAGGTCTTTGAAGTATGCTTTTGGCTAGTCTGGCTGGAATGCTGACTGTTGCCATCATCTTCATTTTTCTTCAGTACCAGATGGCCAGGAACAGTGCATGCATTCCCATCACTGGACACCGCACAGAGATGTCAGGTTTTTGCACATCCATATGGTAATAGTCAGTTACTTACAGGTAATAAGCAATGTACTCTGCAGCTGGACATGCTCTTTGTGTATTGTCCATATCAGAGTCAGTGGCATGGGTTGTGTGGCTATTGCTATTATTCTAGTAATTATAAATGATGTTACGTACCTGACAATATGGCTTCTTCATTGATTAGTAATACTGCCATTGTTTTGTACATTTACCAACTTAGTTGAAGACTCAGAGTTCTCAAAATCATGCACTGTCTCACACACATGCAATGACTCTGTACTATATTCAATTTTTTCAAAGAATATTGCAGTGATTACGGTTTGCTATCTGTTATTTATGAATCATGCAGACCTTAGTGGCTGGTTATGCACATTAGCCTTGTTCATTGAGGACCAGAGGTCTGAATCCCACATCAGGTGTTTTTAATTAAATGATATGTTAAAAAATGATTTGGTAATAAATTAGTTATCTCTATACCAGTGATATGAATGCCATGGGCTGAGATAATATATGAAGTAGGTACAAAATGTTATGGTAGTATTACTAAGCTGGGTACTTATATCTGGGGCCAGAAGATAAGGAAGTATGGAACCTGAATTCACAGCAAGTTATTAGAAATAAGACCCTTGGCACCAGTCTGCACTGTTGTAGTCAATGTGATGTACTGTGATAGTGACTTTTGATGGAATCTTTGTTTTCATTTTGCCCTTTTCTTAGACCGTTGTGCCTTCTAACCAGCTAAATTATTCCCAGGATTGAAACATCAGGTAAGATAGCAGTGGTTAGCAGCTGTACATTCTGATTTTGATTGGTTAGGCAATGTGCTCAGGTGTGGTGCCCATCTGAAGGGTATCATCCTCATGGACTGAATGGTTTCTTTTTCTTCTCTCTAGAAAAGAGTGGCTAAACAAACAGTGACTTTGGTGTTTGCTCACATCTGTAAATTCATTTGTCTTGTGTCATGGAAACTTCTGGCCTGTGCCAGAGGTCAGTTTTGGCATCTCTGAAAGGGATAAGGTACCTTGTCTACACAATCTTCTGAAAATTGAGCATCATGACCGAAAAGCAGCTGCTGTGGCATCAACCTTTTTATTTTTTGCCACCAATGAAGTTCTGTTTTACCTGACTTAAATACTGACGTTATATAATTATTGGCAGTCACTATGTACAGTACTGCTGTAATTGAAAACAAAAGTAAAATATACATCACAAAAAGTGATGAAAAATATCAAAAGTATTACCTGACTTAATGTCACATAGCTGGACGTACAATGAGGCAACTAATAAAAAAAAAAAAAAATATATATATATATATATATATATATATATATATATATATATATATATATATATATATATATATATATATGCATATAGTAGATATAGCTATAGAAATAATGTAATAACGTTTTGGTGATGGCAGTAGCATTCTTATTTTCTGTAAATCAGGCTTATGGATCCTCTGTCTTGTACATGTTTATCAGCCTGCTGTCAGAATGTAGCATTCATTTTCACATTTAAAAATAAAGTGCAAACCATCAAGTAAATCAATCACATAATCCGTCACCATTTTCACAGAACTCAAAGGCTGTCATAGCTTTTTGTTGTGGTTTAAAACCGAATATCGTGCATCTTAAAATAAATCTGGGACTTGCATTTCTGCAAGTATCTCACAGCTGCTTATTTCACTCTTCCATATACTTTTAAAAATATTCTTTGATGTAATTTGTTCACATTCTCCTTGGAGGACAGGAATCTTGCTGCCATCCAGTACTTGTTCTGCAGGCCTAACTAAGTTAAATATATCCAGGCATTGTTTGGAAACAGTAAGAGACTGCCATTGCTTCTTTAGGAAGATGTCTCAAAAGCATGTTGTCAAGTGGTCTCTTCCTACCCTTCTGTCCTCTACATACCTTGATGTGATTCTACTTTTCATTTTGAGTTATTTTCCCACTCTGTATATAATGCAAGTATATATTGCATTTTGTCAATCACTCTGTATGTAATACTATTTATCTCTTGCCTTTATATCGCCAAGCCAACTCTGTTTTTTTACTTTGCGCATGCGTGCGTGCATGTGTGTGTGTGTGTGTGTGTGTGTGTGTGTGTGTAAGACACACACACACACACACACACACACACACACACACACACACACACACACACACACACACACACACACACACATACACACACACACACATTGTATTTTGTCATTTACTCTCTATTTAATGTCATGTATCTATTATGTTATCCCTAGCTGAGACTAAAACAGGTCCGGTGGGATCAGTTTTCTGCTCCAGTTAACAATTTCATAATAAATAAATAAATAAATAAATAGTATAGATTGATCCTAAACAGTAAAAATCCTTTAGTCATTTACTTTAATGTTGAACAACCAGTATGTAGCTCATCAGTAATGCTGCAGATATTTAGGAGCGTCATCAGAATGCTCATTATATCACATCTTGTCTATTGATACTGTTCTAGTTTTAGTAATTAAATCCACACACCACTTTAAGTAAGATGAAACTAATAAATGAGATTGCTATGTGCAATAAAAATGACATATATATATATATATATATATATATATATATATATATATATATATATAGTTCGTTGATTCAGAAGGAATGAAATAACTTAATTTCTATTAAAATGAATGTTCCAAAGCTTGTATGTTTTGTTTTTATTTATTATGCTATATTGAAGTATGTTTAGTGATTATTTTTTATTGGGAAACAAAATTTATTGATGACCATTTTCAATTCTTATAAATTAGGAAACATTGCAGTAGATGGTAACATTGTGACAACAGAGATATTTGCACTGTATGGGATTATTGAACATAAGTAACTACATGACACTGAAATTAAACTGAGTGGAATTCAGGTGTGCTGCAATAGGTAACTACTTTTACCTGATGGAATTTCTGGTGGAAAACATGAACTGGAGAGTGGTGGTCCATACTCACTTCTTGGTTGTCTTTATTTATGTGGATGTGTTTTTGAGAGCATTTGCTGAGAGAGGGGATTGATCACTACTGAAAGGGACAGTCCCAGAGATTTTTTTTGTTTTGATTCTGGTCTTTGTTTACATTTTCAGTCTGTTTTATTCCATCCCAAATTGCAGTTGTACTCAAAACAGCTCTCATTGAGTCATTCATTAGTTTCACCTGTGCTCTTTATCCTCAGAGAAAAGCAGCCTTTCAGGAATTTTATGACCTCACTTGTTGCTGCTTTGCAGTAAAGCATATGAGCATTGCAAAGCTTAAACTTTAGTAAAATAGAGTTTTCTGTTCATTTCATTTCATATTTTATTTTGAGCAGATTTCTGAATGCTAGCTAATTGCTATGATGTTACGCATGACTGCCACTTCTCTGTAGAAATTGTCAGAATGATGCCAGCTTCGAACAGTAGTAGAAGGAGTCTTCTTTTTTTCATGTTTTGCTTTTTGATCTCTGAATACTAGCCAAGTGTAATGGTTTTTTGACCTGCTGTAAAAAAAACATATGTGTGATGTAAGCAATAGGTTCATTTTAAGCAATGAAGTCCAAAACTTACTGTCACAATGGGGGCTGTACAGTATGGCAACCTGTGATAATTATACATACGAATTCTGAGACTGGTTTAGTACAGAGTAAGGGGAATATGTCAGTCAACTGCTGAGATTTAGTATGGATTCACTAAACTGTACACTTTTGACTATACTGCTTACAGTGATGCTATGTAAAACAAAGGAAATAAAGAGCTGCACAAGTAAGATAGTTTATAAAAACACTGAGAGTCTTTCCTAATCACCCCACCACAAACACACACAAAAATGTAATAACTTTATTGTTTTCCAGTGATCGGTGACTGAAAGCTTTGACAGGAATTGAATATTAATTGTGTTCAACAGAAGGAATGAAAACAGGGCTGCATAAAGTAAACTGAAACCAGAATTAGGGTTGATGATGACGTGATAAGTGGCTGGCGACAACTGGGAGGTATCGGAACAATTTTCTTTTGGTCAGAATTTTAGACTCTGGGATTGTCCCTTTAAGACGACTTGAAACAACTTATTTTCAGCTGTCTTCTTTTATTCCTTTTATTTTTGATGCATAATAGAATAATGCATCAGTGCAGTATACATAAAAACATTTCCACTAACTCATGTATATAATAAATGTTAAGTTAAATTAGAATGTAACAATAGCAAAAAAAAAAAAAAAAATTAATAACAGAATGAACGGTTCATAGATTCATAAGCAAACAGATCATTATAAGCCTAGCCAACAGTACACATTCAAAAGTTCACTCTAACCTCAAGACGAACAATACAAGTTTGACCAGGAGGGAATTTGAGGCTGCCCTTGCAATTATCTAGATTTCCCTTGAAGGTACAAGGGTGCTACTCTGTTCGACATACAGTGGAAGTTTGTTCCATTGGTGAGAGATACACTGGGATGTGAATCTGTCATGCCAACATTTCTTATTTATCTGCTGATGAAGGTTAGATCCTTTAACCAACAATTTCATGTACCATTAGTTCTGCTAAGGAATGTTGTTGTGTCTTTCAGCTTTTCCCGGTTAGGGGTCACCACAGTGGAACTCCGGTCCGCTAATGATTGGCATTTGATTTTTATGTGCTGAGTTGCTAGCCCTAACACACAACCTTCAACGAAGGTACGCCCATTCACGCATGTCTCCACAGAAGACGCTCTAGCTGAGAATCGAACTGGACAACGTCTTGCTGTGAGGCGACAACGCTACCGCAGCACCACCACCGCGGACATAGTTCTGCTAAGGAATAGGAGATCAAATTAGGATGGATATTTCATGGCAGAAAAGGCTAGACATAGATCTCCCATGAGGAGTCTGTAAAAGACTGAGTACAGTGAGAGGACTGCCAGCCTGTTCTTATAACTAAGATTTTTACGGCCACTGATCTTGTTAGTTATGA